>NW_021604684.1:9790532-9845759 GCF_004785775.1 Grammomys surdaster
TTTCCTTTCCTTTCCTTTCCTTTCCTTTCCTTTCCTTTCCTTTCCTTTCCTTTCCTTTCCTTTCCTTTCCTTTCCTTTCCTTTCCTTTTCTGAGAGAGGGTCTCACTGTATAACCTAGGGTGGCCTCAGGCTTACATTGGTCCCTCCTGCCTCAGCCTCCTGAATGCTGGGGTACAGGTATGAATTATCCCGCTGTGCACTTGAGGGCCTTCTCAAGGAAGAACTTCACCCTCCTTCAAGGGGGCCCTGTTGTGAGTGTCACTGATGAAGAAGCAAGCTAAGCTCCTGTGGAGAAGGAGCACTTCAAATGTCTTGCCAGCTACAACCTGATCAGAGGATCAGTGATAAAGCCCTTGAGGCTGGGCAATGGGTAGGATTTCTAACACCACCACCAGAGTTCTAAAAGCAAACACACCCTCTGAACAATGCAGTCACTCTGCAGGGCCATGGCTAGAGATGGCTGGCTGGGGAGGGGACCCAGTGTATCCCTTGGACTATAAAAGGAACACCACCAAGGGGCCAAGCTGAATGGGGACAGTTTTGGAAACCATCCCATAGGACTCCAAGTTGATCCAGCAGCCGCCGCCACCGCCTTAGGAACATTCAAATCCTTGGTGGGAATGAGGATGGGAACAATAGTGATGGGTACTTCCTGTCTGCTGGACCTGGGCCAAGCAATTTTGAGCGCGTTGTTTCATTTAACCCTGTGTGGAATGACACCACCGCTGTTCCCACTTTGAGGCGCAGAGGAGTTAAGCAAGTGATGTTTTTACCTTTTGTTGTTGTTTGGATTTTGTAAGACAAGGTCTCATGCAGCCTAGGCTGGTCTCAAACATGCTAGGTAGTCAAAGATGACCCTGTACATCTGATCTTTCTGTCTCTACCTCCTCACTGCTGGGATTACAATGCATGTCACAATTCCCAGTTTCATTCAGTTCTATGGCACTCTGAACTTTATGTATGATGGACACAATGCTCTACCACATGAACTACGTTCTCAGCCCTTGCCTTGTTGCTATTATTATTATTATTGACAGCATCTCATGTAATCCAGGCTGGCCTATAGGTTATTATTATTATCATCATCATCACCATCATCACTATTATAGACAGCATCTCATGTAATCCAGGCTGGCCTATAGCTCCATATATAGCCAAGGATGACCTTGGCCTAACCCTCCTCCCTTCATGTCCCGTGTTAGGATTACAGGCATGCATCATCACGCCAGACTCTCCGTTTACTTTTAGGTAACAGTAGCACCCAGTTAAGTTGGCACCAGGATTCAGACCTGAATGGAGCACAAAGTTTGTTTAAGTATGGGAGGGAAGGTAAGTCATAATGGTATGAGCTACTCCTGCAAGAGTATTTTTCTCCTCCAGTAGCTTAGCAATCCCCCTAAGGTCAGGCCCTGTGCCAAGCACTTAACATATCTTATCTCTTTATCTTCATAACCTCACTATGAGTAAGTGATTTTACTATAGACATTTGTATAGATGAGAAAATGAAGGCCTGAGACCAGGCGACTTGCTGGGGTTCAAAACCAGGCAGTCACATTACTGAGCTCTCTGGTGCTGGAACAAGAGACGGTATGGGCTGGACCAGAACCCAGGACTTCTCTGAGGTTAGCTGAACATTCTCTCTGTTGGCAGCATTGTTCCTTAAAAGCGTGCTGGCCTTATGCCCAAAGAGTGAAATCACACCCTGCGGTTCTGGGAACCTCAGACTGGAGAAGAAGGAAGCTGTTGCTGAGTGGTTCAAGTCTGAGCAGGTGTGCTGGGACTGTTTCCTCTTCTCTCTGGAAGGAGCCTGCTAGCCCGGCAGGGTGGGGCAGCCCTTGTCAGTACCCTGTGGGAGCAGGGCGGGAGGCAGGTGTGCCCATTAAATAGGTCTGAGTCTTACTGCCTTCCAGCCTTTATCCAGCTCCAGCACACACACACACACACACACACACACACACACACACACCCGCCCCAACCCCCACCCCCAGGGCACACACACCTAGATGCCTGCCTGGCAAGCATCGAAGAGATGAGAGTTCAAGGTTGAAGTCAGAAGGTTTGCTTCCTGGCTGTGGTTCAGGACTCTCCTGGTGTGCACTCCTGACCTCCAGCTCCTCATCAGTGTAGAGTGATGGTGGTGGTGGCTGGGAGGCAAAACCTTCCAGCCTTTTCGGCTAACACACTATTTATTAACTACCTCTGGTAAACTGGAGACGAAGCCAAAGCAAGATTTAAGCCTGGTTTCTTAGACTCTAGCAAGGACAACCTGACTC
The DNA here is from genome assembly GCF_004785775.1 of Grammomys surdaster. Taxonomy (NCBI): domain Eukaryota; kingdom Metazoa; phylum Chordata; class Mammalia; order Rodentia; family Muridae; genus Grammomys; species Grammomys surdaster. The sequence goes on from NW_021604684.1 coordinate 9,792,806, forward strand.
AGATCAAGTCTTCATCAAAGCCAAGGTACAAGGGAGGCCGAGACACTTCTAAGGGAAGGGTAGAGCATAGGCTTGAGGTAGGAGAGCAACAAATGGGTTGGTACTTACAAGGTTGGTGGGTAAGGATGCCCTAAAGATGCCATTCGTTGGCGAATGGCTGATTGACATAGCAGCTCCTTTTCAGAAGGTTTATACTAAGAGAAGAGAGAAGGCCAATGGACCCCGGAGACTGACAGAAGCTTAGCCAGTTCTAGACACTGGGCTACAGTAAAAGACATGATTGAAATTATTTTTAACGGGGGTTATTGGGTGGGTCTCGGGGAGAGAGATGGTTAGGCTTAACAGAAAATGGAATAAAAAAACGCATGGTTCAAAGAAAACATATGAATGCCACCCTCTCTGAGGAGTCTTCTCTGATTTCTCTGCCTTTGACCTGTGCGGGTCTCCCTCCCTCTCTGGCCTTGCAGTCTGTCTGGGAAGAGAGAGAACTTAGGCCTCCGAAGCTTTCTCTTTTGCCGTGGCAGAGCACCGCGGCTTCAAACGCGGTTCTAAGCCTCCTGGAGCCTCAGTTTCCCCAGCTGTGTAGAAGCAGGTTGTCTGGCAAGGGCCCGCCCAGCGCTAACGCAACGTGATTCGCTCTAGCAGTAAGGAGGGGGTGCCCGCATTGCTGCGCAGGCACCAGGCTGCTGGCCGGGGCACCGCCACCTGGCTGCCGGCGCTTTTTTTTCCCTGCAGGGGGCTGCGAGACCTGGTCGCCGCGCCAGACTCTGAGCAGGAAAAGCGGGGGGGTGCGACCCCAGGCTCGCGCGGCCCCGCCCCCGCAGCCAGCCCGCCTGCCGCAGCCGGGGGCCCGAGCTCCGCCCTCCACCCGCCCGCCCGCCCGGCTGCCTCCTCCCTCCTCCTCGCTCGCTTGTTCGCTCGCTCGCTCCCTCCCCCGGGCGGGCTCGGCGCTGACTCCGCCGCACGCTGCAGCCGCGGCTGGAAGATGGCGGGGAACGACTGCGGCGCGCTGCTGGATGAAGAGCTCTCGTCCTTCTTCCTCAACTATCTGTCTGACACGCAGGTACTGCCAGCTGGGAACGCAGGCCAGGGACTAAGGTGCAGAGGCGCGGGGCTGCAGCCGCAGCTGCAGAGGAAAGGAGCGCAGCGGTGGGCGCACCGGGGGCGATCGGGGGGGTTCAGGCTGCAGAGCCCCCCCTTCCACGTGCCTTGCGCTACGCTCTGTTACAGGCGTAGAGAGCTGCAGGTCGCCGGCGCCTGCTGTAGCATTGTGGGGGGGGACACAGCCAGGGCCACCTAGAGTCTGCTGTCTTCCACCGGCAAAGTTGAGGGGTACTGCGAGTCCTATGGCAGGTAGAATCCAGCCAGGGTCGGGGGATCCCTAAAGGCTGGCTCTGGGTGTTGTAGGCGCGTCCTCGGCGCCGGGCACTTGCTGCCGTACTTTCACGTGCACTTGTGGCGGGGCTAAGGGAGGCAATCGGTAGCCCTGGAGTCTCCTCGTTCTCCAGCATCGGGTACCCCGTAGTCCCCCCACCCCCCGACCTGCTCCGGCAGCGCAGAGTTTCCTGTCAGTTGCTGGCTAGGGGACTAGGGGTCGGCGGGGCACGTGGACATGCGGGCGGAGATTGCGTCTTCCAGCTCTCACTATCCGGAGGAGACCCGCTAGGAAAGAGCAAGGCAGGATCCGGGCGGAAGGACTATCTAGGGGGTGCCTGGGTCCCCCTGCGGCGCGCGGCCCCGGCGCGCGCTCCACGATGCAGGGGGAAGGGAAGGTGAGGCGGCGTCCCGGGCTCTGACTGAGACTGGGAGCCTCACCGGCTACAAGCGCATGACAGGAGTGTGCTCTGGTGTTCGGGAGGGAGGACAGGGAAGCTGCGGACTTTGGAGCCTAAAATGGGGTCTGCTGCTGGGACAAGCAGTTGCGGGAAAATGTGTGCACGTGGCGTGGGGGGCCCCCACCTCTTCCTCCGTTTCCCCTCCAGTCCATGCCTGTTGCAAGCCTAAAGTTTGGCTCCCGAGTTAGGGCTTTTGCTCCCGGCTCCTGGCTGTGTGTTCTCGAGAGGCTGGGGATGCGACGGAGCCTTGGAGGAGACCCCGGTTGCGGGGACACGCCTGGGTACGGAGAGGGGCTGCTAGGCGGAAACCCGCGGGACTCGCGGGGACAAGCTGAGTACCTGGTGTGGAAGCGTTTGTGCCGGCCCGTTTTGCATAACACCGGGAGGGAGGGGAAAGCGGAGGGGGGGGAGGTGGGAGGAGAGAGGGAAACTTTGCTTCTGGTTAGAATCTACCAGTCTTTGGGCGGTAGCAGCTGTCATGGGACCGGGTGGGCGGGGAGAGGCTTGCAAGCTGACTCCTTGCGGTGAGACGCGACTTGGAGGGGGACGCAGCGGCCGAGACGTTCTGCTCCGGGAAGACTCCTGGTGGCGACTTCAGGCTGGCGACTAGGACAGGCGTCGTGGCGGTGTGTCGCCGAGCGAGAGGAAGCCCGCTACGCGCGGGAGCTTTCTGCAAACGCCGTGGCGTCCGGGAGCCGCGGGGCCGCGTGGTGTGGGGCTGGTGCGCTCGGGTGGGTTCATAGCAGAGGCCCAAGGGGATGGTGGCGAATGATCGCGCTTCTTCAGGTCGGGAGGGGGTGTTAATGAGCAAGCTGTGTGCGAGTGGTGTGTGTGTGTGTGTGTGTGTGTGTGTGTGTGTGTGTGTCCCCTGAGCGTGTGCACACGCCGCGCGCGCCGGGCGCGTACCTTTACCTCTGACGAAACTGCAGTGGAGCTCCCGGCAGCGTCGCCGGGCACGGTCACACGCCCGGTGTTTGTGTCTGCCCAAGGCGGGCCTTAGCCTCAGCACCCCAGGAGTGGACAGCGTGGAACCGGGAGTGGAGGTGGTAGGGGTATGGGGGTCCTGGAAAAGACCTGCACCCCAGATCTCGATTGCGTGGAGTCGTGTCTTAAGAACCGAGTAGAACAGGCCCAAAATTGCCAGTGAGACTCCTTCACCCATACCAAGGTTGTCCGCTCTGGACAGGACCCTCGTCTTTAACTCTAATTTTGGTGTTTAGCTCACCGATAATTAATTAATTGTTTGCCCTTTTAACCACCAGCCTATTCTACTCAGTAGGTTGTTTCCTTGCTTCACCCAAGGAAACTAGAAAATTGGGTAACCAGTTGTCAGCAGAAGCAATGCAGTGAAAGTTAATTTGGGACGTTTACTCCCCCCACCCCCTTTTAACTTAATCACGTGACAGGCCGAAGATCTCCGGGTGATCTTTGCCGGGCCAACTTGGGAAATGTAATTGATACCAGGAGCTTTGCAGCCGCCCCTAGAAGGCTCAGAGCTGAGCGGGAATGGGCGGGGCAGCCCGCCGCCTCATTTTACAGTTGGGGAAGAGGCTGTGAGGGGTGAGCTGCCTGTCCACGACCACTCAGCCAGGGGGTGACAGAGCCACCCAGGGCTCCTGACTCCAGGTCCTGTGTGTTACCTCGAAATAGCACTGGACTTGGAGTCAGAAGGCCTGAGTGGAGTCACCTTCCCCGCTCTCTGGCTGGGTGATCCTGGAGCAAGCCATTTTAACTCTCCAGCCGGGTTCCTCCATCTGTCCAATGGGGCCGGTGGCGCTGACGGAGAAGCCAGAGGCCTGCTGGTGGGGTGAGCCATGTTTGCATGTGAGCTGTCTGGCTGTCCTGCTTCTTCCCCACAGCCCTTCCCAGACCCTCCTCTCCCCCAGCTCTCCCCTCGGGAGGGTTGGGGAAAGTGGATTGTCTTTGTCCCCAAAAGAGTCCTTTTTTGTCTTTGGTGGCTAACCCAGGCTTAAAGAGAACTGTTTGAGAGACTTAACGTTTATTCGTTGGGGCCAAAGTAGACATTTAACAGAACCAGGCTTGTGGAAGTGTCTTGGAAATGTTTGAAGAATAGGTTCCAAAGAACTCTCTGCTGGCTTCACTTTTGCCTGCTGTACTCCTTGCTTGGTGTGCTTTGCCCACCATCCCGCATGGCTTTCTCCCTTAGCAGGCCTTCCTGCCAGCTTGCCCTACTCTCTCTTGTGCCTTTCATAGTTAGTTATAGAGCCAAGCACTTATGTGTTTGAGTCTGTCCAGTAGGATCTAAGTTAGGTCTTTTATCTCTCTGTGCTCACATGGCACCTGCCAGCATGCTGAGCAATGTCCCTTTGCCCAGCTCTTGACGAGGTACATGGATTACAAATAGGGGTACAGCTGAGCCAAACAAGCTCCTGGGCTGACAGGGAAGACAGCTGGGCAGTGGACATGGGAGAGGACGATGTCGAGGGCTACAGCTGCTAGCAAAAGCCTTGACTCCAAAGGCCACACGGGGAAGCCCAGTCAATAAAGGAGTTATTTGAAATCACATGAGAGCCCGGAGGAACAGTCAGAGTGTGAGAGATGACAAGGACATTTATAAATCAGCTAGTCCAACCCTTGTTTAAAAAGTAATGTTGACACTGTTAGAAAACACTGCCAAGCATTGTGAAAAGAGAGTCATGTTTAATATTTTCAATTGGTTTAAATTAGCTAATTTGGTATGTGTGTTTGCACGTGCGTGCTCTGGCATGCGTGTGGCGGTCAGAGGACAAGGTGCAGGAGTTTGTTCTCTTCCACAAAATGGGACATGGAGATTGAACTCAGGTTGTTAGCTGTTGCCTGCTGAGCCCTCTCACCAGTCCAGAAATATGTAATATTACCCAAAGATAGCCGCTTTAAAGTCATATGTATCTCTAGATGTTTTTCATATAGACCAGTTATTTTGGGGTGTGGGGGTGGGGAAGAAAATAATAAATGTAGTTATTCTGTTATACTAATTTGTAACTTGCAAGCATACTGTTTTTGTAACTTGCTTCTTTTTTTTATCTCCTCACAATATGCTGTGAACATCTTTCCTCATCAATAAATATTGTGCCTAATATCTTAATGGCTGTATAGTATTTCATGGGACGTCGAGCCAACATGTATCAATCAATCCTCTGCTGTCGCTCGGCTGCTTGCGTTTATCCTATTGTAAGCAACGTCGAAACAAATATATTTGTGTACATGCGGTTTTTCCCCTTCATTTAAATTCCTAGAAGTGAAATTGCTCTGTCAAAGGAACCACGCTGGCGTTTGGTAAACACATAAGGAAATCGTCTTTGAGAGAGACTGTATTCATTTACACACTCATCAGCATTGTGTGGAAACGCCTGGCTGGCCATACCCCAGTTATTCATGCCGTTTGTATTCTACCAGTTCGGTCAACAATCTACTTTGTTACTCTTGCAGTTCATGTGCGTTTCTTTGATGTTCAATGGCTGCCCCCTTGCATGGCCCCAGGGATTTAACCTGACTAGGGCAGTGAGGGAATGAAGAAAAGACACAGAAACAACTAGAACTGAGTGGATTGGTTGGGCTGTCTGATGGAGAAAGGCTCAGATGCTCAGCGTGTATTATATACAGTTGTACCGTGAGGTAGTGTTTATTGCATACATCCGAATCAAAGAGGTGGGATTCTGCATACAGATAAATGAGGAGGTGAGATTTATAGTCCGCTGCTGTATCGAGGGGTCAGGTTTAGCTAAGTTTGATGGGAACCATCTTCAGTCTGTAGTATCTAAAGGAAGAAAACTAGGGTGGACATTTTCTGCACTCAGTGTCAACATTCACACTTGGACACCCAGGAAGGCTTTGCCATGCTTCAGAGCCCCACTCTGATGGGGGTGGGGGTGGGGCGGGGTGATTTGCCATTTCTCATGGGTCTGAGTTGTGTCCCTGCCAACAACTTACATTCCCTCGGGGCTTCCTCTGCATCCCATGCTCAGTCCCTTCCCATGGAGAATCACTTACTGCTGGTTCCATATAGCACCATGGTTGGGAGCTTGTCCTACTTGGGGGGGCCCATGGCACAGGGAGAACTGGAGAAATGACTTGAAGTCCCAGCGCTCCTTGATAGGTCTGGGAAAATGCTGCCTCTGCTGCCACTGAAGCCAGGGTCAGCTGCTGTCCAATCAAACTTGTAGCTGTGTGAAGCAGGTGCATTTGCCCTCCTTTGGCCTGCATGAGACCAGGGGCAGGGTAACGTCTTCATCTGAGTACATCTGAGGGCATACTCCCCAGAGGCCCCAGCCACACTTTCTCTGGCCTCTCTGGGTGATGCTGGTGGGTGAGCATGGCTAAGAAACCTAGCCTAGCAGTTGGGCCCCTGGGCTCATGTTTCCCCCTGGCCTTGGGGCCTCCTCTCTCCAACTGGTTCGGGTCAGCCAGGAACTCCACAATGTTAGGCTATGAGTCACCCTTTTCCTTCCCTCTCATTTATATGGAGCACTGGCTGGAACCAGAAGCGTCCCTCAGATGGGGCCTCAGGCTTGGAAGTGAGGTCATGACAAGAGCATTGCAGTGTTAACAGCTGCCTTCCCTTCCCAAGCAGCAGCATTTATAGAGCATCCTCTCAGTCACATGGTCTGTTGACACTATTACATTTCTTCCTCACAAAGATCCATACAATCTAGGTACTGCTTTACAGTTCTAAAGATTTCATGGTCTCTAAGAATGCACTGCTTTGCCAATCACTCACACCGCCTTGGACTAACTGAAGAGGTGGGGATAGTGATGGCATACCTACACAACCTGACTCTTAATGCTACCCGAAGACAGATTGCACTCTATTTATGCTCAGGGTTGTTTTTCCAGCACCTTAAACCAGTGATGACACACCGAGAGAAGACAGCGTCTAAAGTACTTCGGTTGCTCTAGGCCTCAGTTTCTCAACCTGTGAAATGGGGCTAACACACCCTGTCAGGAATAAAAATAATGGCTGTAAAGTGAGCATCAACCCGCTACAACTTGGAATTTTCTCACTGAAGCCCTTTTATAGGGCAGATTTAAATTTTGCGCTGGTTCTGTACATGCAGTCCTTTGGTTGGTTGGTTGGTTGGTTGGTTGGTTGGTTGGTTGGTTGGATTACACACAAGGCCTTGAAAAGGCTAGACAAGCGTTCTACCACTGAACTCCACCCCAGCCTTCTTTCTACTTTTAATTTTGAAATGGAGTCTCATTAAGTCGCTCTAGCTGGCCTTCAATCTGTGATCCTCCTGCCTCAGCATCTGGGGGTAGCCAGGCTTACAGTGTCCCCCACCCCCACCCCCATCCTGGACCTCAATCATTGCTCATGTTAAAAGAAAAGAGAAGCAGAGTTTGAGCTATATGCGGTGATGGGGATGCTTGCAGCCAGTTTCCCTCTGACTCATCAAGGCAGAGGAACACCTCATAGTCATCTTCTGGACACCTCTAGGATGTGTAATCCTTTGCACTGAGCTGACCTTTCTGTTCTCTGTCCTCCTCCTGTCCTAGGTCCTTGTCCCATCCACAGCTAGATCCCCATAACTGCTACCAGGCTTTGCCACGATAGACAGTGTCTTCTGTCGTTTGCCCTTGGTCTTGGTCACAAGACTAAGAGCAAGGTACAGACATTTTCTGTATGAGCCTGCTCTCCCCTCAACATGCACAGCCTCCCCTCCCCAGTTGTCTGTGTTCCTCACCAGAAGTCCACTCTCACAGCTGACAACCCACCCAGCACAATTGCCCAGAGCTCCCCCCACCCCTCACCACAGGGCTCACTCCTAGAGTCACACATTCCGTGGACTGGGACAAGTGTGTAGTAACAGTACCTCACAGCACTGCAGGGCCGTCCGTCATTCTAAGCGCCCTCTGCACTCTGTCTTTCCTTTCCCTTGCTCCTGCTGCTGCCAACCACTGGTATTTTTACTGTGTTCATGGGTTTGCCTTTTTCAGAGTGTCATGTAACTGCACTCATGTAGTATGTAGGCGTGAATGGGTAGCAATGTGATTTAAGATTTCTTTACATTTTTCATATTTTGATGGCTCAGCCCCCTACAACTTTAACTTCACGGCCATACTTGAAGTTTGATGTACAAGGGCATCAGGTCCTTGTCGTTGGAGCCTAGGCACCAGGATTTAACCTGAGTTGTTTACTTTTCCCAAGTTTTAAACCAGGACTTACAAGCACCATGATCTTGGACAAATGTCCCCAACTTGTAGTCAGTTCATATACAAAACTGAGGATAACAGTATATTCTTCTGTGGCTCATCCCAGAATGTGCTGGGAGACTTCCTCCAGGGACCTGGATTCATGCTGTCCTCTGCTGTGTCCTCATGTCTATCTGACCATTTCTATTCACCTGCAAGAGCTGTCTCCCCTGGCTGTGCTGTGTATGGACTCTCCCATCTCTGGACCTAATAGCTCTAGCCCTCCTTTACCGTGTGCTGGGCCTGCAGAGCTCTGGAATGATCTCCACTGGGTTTAAATCATGATCTGTAGTTTTTCTGCTAGGAAACCTCCCTAACCACTGGAAGTCACATGAGATTCCTTTTTTTTTAAAAAAAAAAATATTACTCTTTTTCATACACCATCATCATTATTAAATTATTGCTTTTTTGATCATGTTTTTCTCTCTTCCTAACTCTTCCCAGATCACTTCCATCTCCCTACCTGCCCACATTTGCCTTTCTTTCTATTTCATTCTCAAAACCCCATTCCTCAATAAAGACCAAAACAAAACCAATAGGACAAAAAAATGACAAAACAAAAATGAATCAAAAAGCCCACATATGCAGAAAATAAAATGGAATTTATTTTGTGCCAGCCAGCTACTCCTGGGCATGGGTCCTGTCCTAGAGTGTAGGTTAAACTCCATTGGAGAGAACTGATTTTCCCTTTATCAGCAGGTATCAATTACAAATAGCTGCTTGTTTAGGAGTGGGAGCCCATATTGTCCCTGTCAGTACTGGGACCACATCTGGCTTGAACCTGTACAGGTCTTGTGTGTCCTGCTACAGTCTCTGTGAGTTTATATGTACATCCATCCTGTTCTGCCTGGAAGACACTTTCCCCCTGGAGTCATGGCTCTTACAATGTCTCCATCTTCTCTTCCACATGAATCCCTGAGCCTTGAAGAGAGGGGTTTGATGAAGACATCCCATTTAGGGCTGAGTGCTCCCAAGTCTCTCATACTCTGCACATTGTCCAGTTGTGGGTTTCTGTGTTAATTCATTGTCATTGACTACAGAGAAGCCCAGCTGGTGCCATACTTGGAGCCTCACTACTACTGACCAGCATTCATAGCGCTGGAATGTATTCCACACACTACTGGAGGAGAAAGGGAATCACTGGTCTCCTGCAGCTACAAACGCTACAATCTACAACAGTAACATGCCTGAGAAACAAATGGATACAATAGTGACAAAAATGTCATGGGAGCAACCGGTGGCGTTTTGATTGGATTAAAGGCCCACTCCATGAGATTGAATGTTTACTGGACATTGCCAAAGTGTCCAAGAGCCTGAGTCTAGATAGTTCACAGAACATGTGGGGAAAACATACTGCTATTCTGTTCAAGGAACATAGCAATAACTTTTTTTTTTTTTTTTTTTGGTTTTTCGAGACAGGGTTTCTCTGTGTAGAGTTTTTTTTTTTTTTCTAAAATAAGATAATTCTTAACAACATATTGCTATCCCATAGAGCATCCCCATCAGATAGCCTCCATTCTTATAAAGAGTAGTTGCAAATTAAACAATAGCACAAGTTTATAGCACCTTGTTTGCCTAGTGGTCCAGTGCTACCTCACCCCTTATACAGGACACAGGCAATACTCTTTAGGAAATTTCTCCTAGATAGTCAGCACGATAAAGATGGAGCTTTGTCTGTTTCAGTTACCATTTTCTCCTTGTAGAACAGGCACACCCAGGGCACAGCAGAGATTAGTGCTTCCACACTATGGTGGCATATGTTCTCTTGGGAGCAGGGCACCCACTGTTTTTCACTGTGTCTTAGAGTTCTGGAGAAAGGCTATTGCCCCTGCTGTCATTTTAATATCTTTCTTTCTAGTCAACCTGAGCTTTAAGCCCCTACCTGAGAACCTGTCTTCTTGGCGAAGACACTTAAGTCCCTTCTACTTAGGCAGGTTTGGACATGCTTTCCTCACAGGTCATCAATATGGTTGCCCATGATGATGACTAGTGGAGACAGTACCTAGAAAGTCTTTAGTGGTCTCCCCAGTCCCTCAGCACACCCTTGCTTCATTATCAGCAATATCAGGGTATCATGACATATGCTGCACACCGTATCTTTCATTTGAGTGGCTCAGTATCCATGAACATATGGTCCCGACGAGGATGGGCTTCGTGCAGTGATGCTGGAGGTTGGTTGTATATTCTCCATTTTGTGAATTACGAAACCGAGGCACAGAGAGGTCGAGTCAGTTAAATCTCACAGCTGGCCCAGTGGTTGGCACAGAACTTGAACTTTGAGCAGCTTCCTTTCCTCCACACTTGGGAAGGGCCCTAAGAGAATATCATATCCAGCCTGCCTTTCACAGAAGAGGGGGCCTGAGGTGCCTAGAGGTTTGTTCTTTTCCTTTCCAGCTGGGTCTTGTCCAGTTCTAGCACGTGGTCAGGGGAGAGGGTATCTTGGTTCAGAGGAAGGGCAGGGCAGGAAGTCTTCTCAGAGATACTACTGCTGGGCTCTGGGTGTCTGTCAGATCCTGGACTAGGATTTTCTTCCTGTTCTCACATCCCTAAATCCCCAAGGCCACACATGTACACTGTTTGCAGTTGACCTACATGGATTCTCTCACTAGACACTCAGGCCCTCTAGTGTGGGAGATGGAGAGGGTATGAAGAGATGTCATGGTCAACAGCCTGACTTGCAGAGCTCCCAGAGATCAGTCCTGGCTTGAGGTCTGGTCTACAGGCTCTGGGTGGCAGCTGGGCTCCTGGGACCCTGCTCTGCTCTTTCCTAGGGCACTGCATTGCCACACGATCTAGAGAGAGACTTACAAACGGGGAGGTAAAGTCATTGACTAGTTAGCTCCACAGGCTTGCTGCTATGAGTGTAGTATCTAAAACAGGACAATAAATCTTTCCCTGATTGTTCCAGAAGAAGGGGTTAGAGTTCTGTGATTGGGCTCTGGGGACAGCAGGCCCTATGTATGGCCTTGGCAAAGGATTTGCTTGTGTCTCCGAATTTTCATCTGCCAAAAGGGTGTGGCAGTAGCATGCTGTCATGGACTCTAAGGTCTTAGTACAAATGGCCCAAGACAGTGCCTATGAGATATGCAATGGTGTTTGGTATATAGCCTTCTGTATGAAGAGACAGAGTAAAGACCCTGGGATTTTTTTTTCTTCCTCTTGAACTCTAGGTCTTTAGTCCTGCCTAGGCCTGAAGTTCCTCTGTCAAAGTAATTGTTTTCCTTTTCCTGCACTAAATCTAAAGAAGTGTCCCATTGCGCCTTAGCAACTGTTGCCATGCTGGCTTTTAGAAAACCAAATCCAGCTGGATGCCGCTTGAAGAGAGATGAATGAAGGAATACCTAGTAGTGGCTAAGAACCCAGGCATTAAGGTTTACTTGCCTACTTTTTAAACCAGGGCTCTTCCACTTTCTAGCTTCATGACCTCAAGCAAATGTTTTGATCCCTCTCAGCCTCATTGCTTCAGATGTGGATCAGGGGATAGTTGTGTGGTCTTAGGAAAACATGGCACAACTGTAGAGGACACAGCAGCTTGCCTCCCTGACATAGTAAGTGCTTGATTAATGATTGTCACATTGGCGATGGTAGCAGCAGGGATGGAAATGTTCATTATACAAATGTCATCTTGCGCTTTTGAGGGGCTCAGAGTACCTTAGGGATCACCTTGCTTAATATATATTTTTTTTAAACCTCAAACTAAGGAAACGGTTTAAAAACAGATGAAATGTCTCCAGGTCATACAGCAGGGGCAGGCTAGAACCCTGAACTGCTGCTCTCTCCTTGCCATGGCTGGTTCCACATAGCAGGGACTCCACTTTCTGGGACCCACTGTCTGGATACTTAGCTGGGTAAGCCCGGCCTGACTGAGATGGATGCTCTCCGACAGCTCTGCAGCCATATTTTTTCCTCGTGATTGCCTGGCAGAACATAGTCATTTACCAGAGGGAGAGAGGAGACGTTAGAAACCGGGCCCTGAGCAGTTGCAGCAGCCGGCCCACGAGTCCCTCCCTGATGTTGCCATGGCAAACAGCCTTGGCAACGTGGCTGCTCGAGCAAGCCTTTATTTCTGGTCTCAGGCTCCTTGTGGGGAAATGAGGCACCTAGAGCACAGAGAAGGACTGGGTTGTGGCTTCTTGGCACTGAGGGTAGCCCAGACTTCACGCTGCTGGAGACCTCAGGCCATGGTATCTTCTGATGAAAAACTCTGCAGTCCACCCTGGAAGACCTGAAGAAACAGACCTCCGGGTAGGACCTTCAAGGTCTCAAATGCCCATCTAACGTCTTGTCAGTCAGCTACTGCCTGTGTGACCTGCTGTGATAAGCAGAAAAGCATACTATTCAGAATGTGATCTCTGGCTTAAGATGCTTCTAGACGGGCTTCATCTTCAACCCTACCCTTCAGCAATAAGGAGGAAGAGGACAGATAACAACTACCGTCTAACCCTTTCAAGGAATTGTTTGGCCCTGTGTTGAATTCTACCCATGTACTATCAATTAACCTCAGAGGAACCTCATGAAGAAGTCTCTACCAAGCCCCATTTTACAACTGGGTAGACTGAGGCTGACGTAGAGTTGTCCAGTGGTGTTCTAGAGTTTCTCTTCCCTGGTTGCTTCTAAGAGACACTGCCATGAGGGATCTGATCCTCCTTCCTGCCCTTATCTCCACCTATATTCTTCAATATCCACCTCAGATGCCACCTGCTCTGATCCCCACTCTCAGAAGTCCCCTTTCTGCTGTGGTCCCACAACCCATTACACTTACAGTCCTTGGCTTTGCCCTGTATTTTGTCATCCTGAGAGGTTTTGTTTTGTGATTTGGTGCTGGGGATGGAACCTTGCTTGCTAAGTAGACACTAACATTAAGCTACATCCCACCCCCACCCTCTACCTCAAACATTCCACATGAGGAGTCTGACTAACTAGGAAAGCTTTAACTGTCTCATCCACACAAGGAGTTTGACTGGGTAAGCCTTAAAAGTCATCAAAGAAATTTGCTATCACCATTATCATTTTTAAAGGGTAATCACAAGATAGCGACCACTCGGATTGCTTGATCTGCAGGAGCCTAAGCTGGGACCTTCAGGGCATTAGCTTTTTAATCCTCCAGCAGCCTGTGAGGTTGGTATTCTAATGCCTGAGAATAGGACTTAGAGAATTGCAGCCACTATCCCCAGATCACCTGATCCTGGTTCATGTTGGCAGGGCTGGGATAGGAAACTAGGTGTGTCTGCTTCAAAGCACTTGATCCTGACAACTGCAGTGTGGCTAATCCAACTAGACACAGAAAGCATTCGAATGGGGTGGCTAGAGGCATCTGAGTAGGCCAGGGTCAGGAGAATAGACAAGAGGGGACTTGGTCTGAGGAATGATTTGTATAGGAAAACTGTCCTGTCCTTCAGGGCCCATTGTGTGCCACGCTGTCCTGACTCTTAATCTTACCGTGAACTTGTTAAATGTAAGAAGGTGGCCTTCATCAGCTACAGCCTTTGTGCTCAGAGCTGTGCTGTGGTAAATGGGTGAGCCCTACAGAGATTGCCATAGCCTCTGCAAAGGGCCAGTGTCCTTGTCACCAAAGATATGCCTTATGCACAGAAAGCTCAAAGACAAGCTCTCTGTGGAGTCTCTGAAACTCTATCAGAACACACCTTCTGAGGGCACGTCCTTGTGGAATGTTAATCCCCATAGTAGGAATTCTTCCAGTTAGGGAGTATGGCTGTGATCCACTTGGGGAAAAGCCATGGGAGCTTGCAGATCCTCTTAACTCAGGGAAGTGTCCCCATTCTCTGGATAACACAGCAACTTTGAGGCCAGGTTGGGCCTATATGAGCCCTTGTCTACTCTGAAAATCCTCAGTGTATCATCCCTGGGGAAAGTATAGTCTGTCAGAGAAGCAAGGAGGAGCAAAGCCGTCTGTAGTACAGTTTGATAATACCTTTGAAAATAAAAAGTCTAGCTGGGCAGTGGAGGCAGAGGCAAGCAGATCTCCTCCGTGAGTTCAAGGCCGACCTGGTGGATAAAGTGAGTTTCAGGACAGCCAAGGCTATATAAAGAAACCCTGTTAAACACAAAGAGAAAAAAAAAAGTTTATCCAAACCAGTCAATGTTTTAGGCTTCTTATAACTTCCTTTTTATGCATCTGTTGTTCTTCTGTGCCGCCAGATAGATAAGGTGCTAGATCAGTTGTCAACATTCCTTTGAGAATTAATGCAGTCTGAAAATGAGCTATAGTCTCTCAGCTTCCCAAGACTTCTGGGGATAGTACAAAGAACATATAGGCTGGGTGATAGGCAGGTGCTAACTGCCCTCAAGACCTGATGTAAATTTAGGGTCTTCGGACCTGGGTCAGTCTTAGTTTTGTGCTTTTAGCTGTGTGATCCGAGGAGTTAGATAACAACTCTTTGCTCCAGTTAGCCAGTTCCCATACAAGAGTATAATTGGGGTTTACCTTATAGGCTCAGGAGCTCCTCAGTGGCTGCCAGCCACGCATACGCATCGGAATCAGCTATGAAGTGAAAACATTCTAATTACACGTTAGCCTGCTATGTGTGTAGGCCGCAAGCTTCTGTGTCTTTCTTTTTGTTTGCTTATTTATGTGTTTCTATGTCTATTTCTTTTTGTCCTATGTCTTAAAAGGTTCTCTCTGGTGATATCCTTACTCTGGTTCCAAAAAGCCAAATACTATTTGTAGAGTGTCTGGCACTAACCCTGTGGGTTTCCTCCCTGTTCTGTCTGTCTTTCTGACTTCTGCTTAGAATGCTGGGTACCTAGCCCTTCATTTACAAGTGACTAGGGGTAAACGGAGGAGCCACGGGAATGTCTGGTTTAAGAGGGTTGGCTTCCCTAGGTACCTTTGCTTCTTCTCCTTGCTTGTCATATTCCATTTTATGGCTAGGGAAATGGGGCTAGTGCTGGAAGTGGACTTGACCAGACGTGTGTCTAGCCATTTTGTGTATTCTGGAGCTAGAGAGGTGGCTCCACGGCTTAGAGTACTTGCTGCCATTAGAAGACCTGGGTTTGGATCCCAGCACCCACATGGCGGTTCATAGTGATCTGTAATTCCAGTTCCAGGGAATCTGAAGCATGCCTCTGACCTCTACAGGTACCAGGCACAAACAGGGTACGTGGACATTCATGTAGGTAAAATATACACTTAAAATAAATCTAAAAAATAAAATAAACCAACCCTCACATACCCCACATCTGGTCTCCTCCATTGTCAACCACATGCCCTCATGTAGGACCACTCATGGAAGGTAGGGTTAGTTTAAGAGGTGAGTGGGTTGGAAAGGAGGAAATCGGAGGGGATGCAGGCCACCTGCAGACCCTCTGCCTAGATTTTTTTTTTAATTGTCAAGACCCTTAACGGTTAGAGAGTGTTGGTTGTGGTTGCAGCCATACAGAAATTTTAAAGGAGCAAGGGACCAGAGTCCATATCTGGTGCCCGATGTACTGTCTTTTCTGCCTCCGTGTGCTGTTTTTGCCAGTGGGCACGATGGATCCCAAGTTAGGACTGAGCTGTGGTGAGACCTTTGTGCCCGCTGTCCTCTCTATATGAATGTTCGACCCTGAAGTCTCTCTTGCCTCTAGGCCCCCAGGGACCTTCTCAGACAGGCTGTCTCAGAGTCTACACTCCTCCCCATTGTCTACCCCAAGACCCAGTCTTTTCTTTAAGGCATGTGGAACTTCAGGATGTTCTGGTTTATTAATGTGTATCTTCTTTTTTAAACAAATTTTTTACTCTTTTATGTATGTGGATGTTCTGTTTTCATGTTTGTCTATAAACCAAGTGTGTGCCTGGTGCCCACAGAGTCCAGAGGATGTTGGACATCCTGGAACTGGAGTTACAATGTGGTGGTTCGTCACCATGTGGATGCTGGGACTACAACTTGGAAGAGCATCCAGTGCTCATAACCACTGAACCGTTTCTCCAGCTCCAGTGTGTGCCTTCTCACTTGCCTGTTTCCCCTCTGGACACTGAGGGTCTACAGGACTGATGTTGCCAGAGCGGTGGCTGTGGCATCTTAGGGATCTAGACTAGTGCTTGACAGGTGTTCCACATTTACTCAAGCTTCCTTCCTTCCTTCTCTTTCTCCTTTCTCTCTTCTTTCCTTCTTTCTTTCCTTCTTTCTTTCTCTCTTTACTGTAGCAAAATACCAATACATTTTACTATCTTAGCTACTTGTTCAACATCCAGCTCAGTGACACTCAGTGCATTCATCGTTTTGTGCAACCAGTCAGTCCATCTCTGTAGTTCTTTTCATCCTGTAAAACTGAAACTTTCTACCTACTTAATCAGCAGCCCTCCACGGTTACCTTCCTTTCTCTGTCTTCAGGATTTGATTACTGTAGTATGTGTGGTCCTTATGTTGGACCCATTGTTTCACTTACTACAATGTCTTACCCTCAGATGTTTACCCACATGGGTCACAGTTTGTCCTTTTTAAGGCAGAATAATATTCCATTGTAGGTATGTGCCCATATTCTGCCTCTGCATTCACTTGTCGATTTGGACTGTTTCTCCGCTGTGCCTGTTTTAAAGGATGGGGCCTTGAGCATGGGTATAAAGATAGCCACTTTGCGAGTGCACTTTCAGTTCTTTTGGGTATACACAGAAATGGAACTGCTGGATCCTGTGTCAATTCTATTTTTAATTTTTGAGTAACTGCCTCACTTTACACAGCAGCTGCACCATTTTCCATCCCTACTGACAGTGAGCAAGGCTTCCAGTTTTCCCGCATGCCGCCCCCCTGGCTGTTTCTGGGTTTTGATAGTAGCCATTCTAACCAGTACCTTCTTATAGTGTTGACTATATTCTCCTCCTGATTCAGCATCTCTTTGGGTGCTTATTGGCTCTTCGAATATCTTCTATGGAGAAGTAGCTATTCAAGTCTTCTCTTGTGGTTTAGAAGCAGGGTCTCAGCTGGGTGGTGGTGGCGCACGCCTTTAATCCCAGCACTTGGGAGGCAGAGGCAGGTGGATTTCTGAGTTTGAGAGTTCGAGGCTAGCCTGGTCTACAGAGTGAGTTCCAGGACAGCCAGGGCTACACAGAGAAACCCTGTCTTGAAAAAACCAAAAAACCAAAAACCAAAACAAAACAAAACAAAACAAAAAGAAGCAGGGTCTCGTGTAGCCCAGGTTTGATTCAAACTCACTATCTAGGCAAGGTTGTCCTAGGACTCTTTTTGATCCTGCTGTTTCTCCCTCCAAGTGTTAGGATGGTAAGTGTATACCACAACACCCAGCTCCTTTCTGGTCCTTTGCTCATGTTCGAATCAGATTGTTTGAAGGTTAGCGCTTTCACTTGACTGCTTTCAAAGTATTAATCCTGAGCTGGGCCATGGTGGTGCATGCCTCAATCCCAACAGGCTCTGTGAGTTCCAGGTCAGCCTGGTCTCCATAGTGAAACTGACTCAAACCAGAACCAAAACCAAAACCAAAATTTGAACTCCTTATCAGGAATATAATTTGCAAATATTTTCTCCTTTTGGCAGGGGAGCTTCCTTTTTGCTCTTGGAATTGTCATGCACTGCAGTTTATCAGCTTCTTTTCTGCCTGTGGCACTGTGAGAAGACATCACGGTTACTTCTAAATCCAGTGCCATGAAGCTTTTGTCCCCGAGGCATTTTGAAACTTTAAACCTTACCTTGAGGAATTTGATTCATTTTGGGTTAATCTTTATGGCTGGGGTTAGATCTGGGAACTCCTTCATGCTTGAATAGTTCGTTGAATGAATGAGGGAAACTGAATGAATGACTCCCTCACGCTATGCAGAGCCCATTCAATCTTCCCAGTAGGCTGGGCAATACATACCTCAACCTATTTTTTTTCTACAGGAGGGCCTGGGTCTTAGGGTGAGGGTCCCAGTGAGATATCCAGCTCCTTGGTTGATCCATCAAACCCTCAAGACCCAGTGTGCTCAGTAAGCAAGTGTGGCTAGAGCCCTGCCCCAGAATCACAGGTCACCGCAATATGCCACTCTGCCCCAGTGCCCCAGTGACCTCAGGCCACTTTCTCCTGGGGTTAGGCAACACCTTCCTATTCTATGGGTGTGGCCCCTGTACCTGCCCTGCAGAGCCTTGGGCTTCCAGCCTGCTTTAGCACTTACTCTTTGTCCTAGTGGCTGAAAGAGAGGCCACCTGGCTCAAGCTTCTTGGTGTATCCCTCCTCAGGAATGTGGCAATACCCACCTATAGCTTGTTGGCTATGCCTTCTGCGGTGTATATGTGGACGGGTGGCTGTGGGCCAGAGGTCCCTCTCCTTAGAGTAGACCCACAGAAGCCTGTTCTATGCTCAGACTGACTTCTGAAGCCTGGGGGGTGGGGAGCCACCATGGCTGTGCTGTAGCATGGGGGTGAAGAGACAATCAGGAGAGAGAGGAGGGGGCAAAGAGGAATCAACGAAAGAAGAAAGCTCTTCTCTGCTAAGATGATCTGTTGATAGAGTTTTAACCGTGTGGTTGCCAGGTACCCAGACTAGCAAAGGTGCAGTGTAGGCCGCTTCCTGGGGAGAAACCCAGCCTGAAAGGCAGACTAGAACTGATTAAGGGCAGGCCTGAGCATGGTGCCTCTGGGATCTTCCATTGAGCAGTCAAGAACCTTCCAGCGTATGGCTTATTCTGCCTGAGTTTCAGTTTCCGCATCCGTGGCGAGTTGTAACTTTATATATTTCAACTGAATTTCTTTGCATGGTGTTCGGGGGCTATCACGGACAAGGACATTTGCCAGTGACTTACTGGTGACAACTCAGTGATGGAAACCAATAGCTCTGCTTTGGAGCTGTGGACAATTGTTTAGTATTTCATTCTCTGTCCACACAGTGGTCACTCTTGGTGTACCGTAAGCTGGGGTTACAGATTTGAGCAAGCTACACTCTTTGCTCTGGAAACAGGTCTGCAGAAAGCTCATGGAGCTTTGGAAGAAGACAGTTGTGGAAGGAGAAGGTTGGCTGACATAGTGGGGGACGCCTACACCAGTGTGGCAGATATATACCCAGTGACTGGGTGGCAGGAATGAGTGGAAGCTGTGTACTTTCTGAGGCTAGCTCTGAGATAAATGCAATGTCCACCGGAATTAGAAGTGTCTGTTGGAACTGTGAGGAGGAATGGCAAGATATCCAGCAAAAAACCAGCTAGATGCAGGCTGCTCTGGAGTGGAGAGCCAGGCCTTGGGAAGGATCCCAAGGGAAGGTGATTTTGGATGACTCGGTTTTCCCAGGGCCACACAGCAGGACAGAATGAGTGTTGCTGTCTGTGGTCTGCACAGCTCATCTCCAGGCCTTCCGGGGGGAGGAAGCACATGGGAATTTGCCAACAGGAAAGGCTAGGGTACAATTCTCATTTTAGTTCTGACTGGGGTCCTTGCTCAGTAGAGCAGTAACTTCTCTCATGGCCTGAACCTACCAGGCACCTTATGGACAGGGAAGGTGGGGTAAACCTGCAATAAATGTAACAAGGATGATAATTATTGCCATAATAATTATTGCCCCTCTTTTAGTGTTAGGCCCAGTAGCATATTTCTGGGAGATTCCATCTCACATCTAGAATATACCTCCTTGTGAAGATTTCCATCACCATGCACAGGAAAGCCCAAGGCCCCAGGATGTGGAAGTGACTTGCGCAGTAAGGACACTGGTGCATGAACTTGGCAGGAATGTGTGACTCGTGACTCCCACCCCCAAATCTGCCTAATGAGAGAGGATGATGTTTGAAAGAGGCCCAGTCCTGTCTGGGCCTTGTCTAGACCAAGTTGCCAGATTGTCTTGAATTCTCTTCTCAGGAGTGATTCCCAGTCTTTTTGAAGTTGCAACATCCACCTATTGTGTGATTTTGCAACAGCTGCAATGGAGAACCTCCCCCAGAAAATGGTAACTTCTATCCGTTTCTCTTTTAGTTGTGAGTTAAGGAACCCGGAAACAAGTCTTTAGAGATTGTTGTCCCTGCTTGGGGCTTGGAGAGTAGTGGAAGGGATGTGGTCTCTGAGAGTCTGGAGGGGATGTTCTTTGCTGTCTAACTTTGGCTCAGTCTTGCCTCCTCTTGGGCTGGTGTGCTCCAGTTTCTCTTCTCTTCCAGCTTGTATGTCATTAGTTTCCTTGCCTGGAGCCATCTTAGACACCAAGTTTACGATTATCAACTGAGGGGGTTTCTTCTTTGTAAATACTGAATGTACCAAATACTGGACAGATCAGAAGGTAGCTTTCTGGACACAGATGGATCTAGGCCACAGTCTTCTCTCGGCTGGGTGGCGTGCATGACCCACCCTCCATACTCACTGGGTTAAAGCCAATTGCAGGTCCTTAACTCCCAAGATTGTCCCCCTTCCCTGGTGACAGGGGCTGACTTCTCTTTGAACTGTAAGTTGGAAGAAATGTGTCACAGAATCCTGTGCTTTAAGAGAGTGGGTTGGAAGGAGGAGAAGGCAGAGGAGGAACTCCAGAACGCCTGTTCCCAACCCCCTCGGTGAATTATGGAATATGGATAAGTCATTAAGGGAGGTGGCAAGATTGGGTGAAAATTGGAAACTTTGGGTCAGATTTTTTTTTAAAGGAACAAATTATTAAGATCTTTTACTGACTCCGTGTGTGTGTGTGTGTGCGCGCGCGCGTGCATAGCTCCTCTGTACTATTTTATCTACCTTAAGTCTTTTTTCTTTTTTTAAACCCACAAACAAACTGCTTGTAGTTTTGGGATCTGGTTTACCTAAAAAGTGTTTTAATAAGGGGGGTAATACAGGAGAGTTCCTGGATATCCTGGGGTCAATAAATCTGACTCCGGGTGGCCTCTGAGTCTCTGGATGGTCATTCTTGGATGTTGGCTTGTGGTGTCTCTCACACAGAGTTGCAGCTGTTGACATGAGGTCTGCAATTATTTAAAGAAATCTCACATCAAGTGGAAAAAGAGTGGCCATAGTTACCATACCATGTGGCCAGTAAGCAATTCAACACCGGAGTCACCCAATTCCCTCTGAGCCTCCTCAGCTGCCGGCTCAGATAGTGAAGCCAGTGGATTAGGTGACCAAGGAATGATGGACAGGACCAAGTGTGCACAGTGGGGGCCTTTGTGGGCTTGGCCCTTAAGCCTGGAGGGATGGATTTGCCTATGTCTAGGGAGAGTATTGGGTTTGGAATCTCACAAACCAAGTCAATGTGAAGCCACCTCGTCAAGTAAAAAGGGACCTAAAGTTGACAAGTCCAAAGAGTGGCAATATTATATTGCAAAAACTCAGGCATGAGTTTTACTGAGCTGTATAGTTTATCATTGATCCCAAGATGTCTTGGAGGTGTGGTTTCTTCCCCTAGATTCCTTTAATTAATTTATTTATTAAGGGGTGGTCCTGCAATGTAGCCTAGACTTGCTTGGACCTCTCTAGTTCCTGATTTTTCTGCCTCAGTCTTCCCAAGTGTTGCACCATACCACACTCCTTTAAAAATTTTATACACTCTTAAATTTTTATATTTTGATTGTCTTGCTTAACAAGCATTATGTGTGTGTATATGTGTACATACATACACACACACACACACACACACACACATATATATATATTGCCATTTAAAAACATTTTAAAAGTAATATTTTAAAAGTTTTTAGCATTAGGGACTGAGTTAGGTGTGTGTGTGTGTGTGTGTGTGTGTGTGTGGTGGGGGATGAGGCCAATTATTCAGTCCCACAGATTCTTCCCCTTACAGGGAGCTACTTTTGGTGATTAAATGCCTCTCAGATGAATATGTGAGTCTCCCATTTTTATGTAAGGTTATACGTGTGTGCAAAAAATTGTACTTTTTTTTTTTCGAGACAGAGTTTCTCTGTGTAGCTCTGGCTCTCCTGGAACTCACTCTGTAGACCAGGCTGGCCTTGAACTCAGAAATCTGCCTGCCTCTGCCTCCCAAGTGCTGGGATTAAAGGTGTGCTCCACCACCACCCGGCTAAGAAATTGCACATTTAAAGCAAGTCTTCTACTACCAAGCTCCACCCTTCCCCACTAAATTGTGTTTGTGTGTATATATGTATATATTTTGTTTATTTGTTTTTCAAGACTGGGTTTCTCTGTGTAGTCTTGGCTATCCTAGGACTTGCTCTGTAGATCAGAGCTGGCCTTGAACTCACAGAGATCTGGCTACCTCTGCCTCTTGAGTGCTAGTATTAAAGGCATGGACCACCACTGCCCGGGTATTTGTTTTCCTTGTTAAAAAGCAGTAGATGTAGCCAGGCATGGTGGCACACACTTCTAATCCCAGCACTTGGGAGGCAGAAGCAGGCAGATCTCTTGAGTTCGAAGCCAGTCTGATCTACAAAGTGAGTTCCAGGACAGCCAGGGCTTCTACCCTGTCTCAAAAGGGTGTGTGAGCTGTGATAATGTGCATGTGTAATCCCCAGCACATGGGAAATAGAGGCAAGAGGGTTGTGAGTTCAAGGCCAGTTTGGATAATATACTAAGCCTCAGCCTTGAAAAGACACACATCAACCTTTGAAATACAAACATACATAAAATAAGATTATAGATGATAGTTGTTAATTTATTGAGAATGAAAATAGGCAAAATAGAAAGAAAAAAAAAGAGATCTGTCACAAGCAATGCTTAAAAATGCACATACAAGTAAAAGGCCCCATTGTATGTTCCACATTTGCCAGGCTTACCTTCTTGGGCACACACCCTTGGCCTTGCCTTACCGAGCTACATTTACGGGATGACTTCTGCCTATGACCTTGAGAGGGAAAGTCATCGTTTTAACTGTAGCTTACCATGTGACCTCCTGAGCTACATCTCCTAGTCTAATTCAGGGGAACAGCTCTTCCGTGGGTAGGAGCATCCACAATGGACCTGAGAGCCCCATCTTGTCACCCTCTCACAGGCTGGACATGAGGCTCTGTGGCTGGCCTCAGCAGCCTATACACCCCTGTGCAGTTTCTGGAGCCCCCATCCCACATGTTTTAACTCAGTATTTGGTCATCTCCAAGTGTCTCTCAGGACCTCCAGCCATTCTGTCAGGTTTTAGTCACCCCCAAGCATGGATGGTCCACCTTGCACACATTTGTTGGGATAGACAGAGCAGGGTAAACACCCTTACTGGCAGGAGAGCTATGTCCTTCCCATGCTTCCTAACTTAGAATCTGTTACTCAGCCAGACCGATGGAAGTGTTAAGTGATCCATCTTGTGATTCAGGCTGCAACTGGAGCAGCCCCAAGGGGAAGCTGCTGGGGAGAGTCAAGAGAAGCAGGCCCCCTCCCCCTGGAGCCTTCAGCTGCCTGGTGAGCTGACTTCCACGCTGGTTTCATGATGCATCATGGTTCCATGAGGAAGAAAGAAATACACTTCTCTGTGTGTGTGTGAGTGTGTGTGAGTGTTGTGTGTGAGTGTGTATGTGAGTCTGTCTGTGAGTGTGTCTGTGAGTCTGTGTGTGTGTGAGAGTGTGTGCATGAGTGTGTGTGAGTCTGTGTGAATGTGAGTGTGTGCGAGTGTGTGAGTGTGTGTTTGTGAGTGTATGTGAGTGTATGCGCGTTCAGCCTAATAAAGGGCTTGGTGTAAAAATTATAAAAGTTATAAATGGAAAGCCATTCTATGTTCCTATTGTTTTTGTCCCCAGAGCAATTTTCACCAATATCTTATATGTCCTTCCAGAAGTGAGCAGACAACTGCAGTAGATGGTCTGACTTCCTGCCTCCCCCCTACCCCCATCCCCTTTTTGGCACAAGCAGTACCAAACTAAGAACATTGTTGTGTAACTTGCTCTCCCCCCACAACCCCCCACTAAATAGTTTTGAAAAATCCTTTCATGTCAGTGTGCAAAGATCGACTTCCTGTTTTGGCTTGAGCAAAGGTTTAGTTGTCTATTGGGTATTCCTGCTGTAGTGTGGCTGGTTTTAATGTCTCTGCATAACTGTCATTCTGTACACACCTTAGAATGTGCACAGCTGAATACCTTGAAGGGAATTGCCAGAGTGAAGGGTGCGTGCACTTTACATTTGGAGAATATTGATGCTTTCTTCTTCACTAAATTCTGTCAGTTTGTTTGCATAGAAACAAAGGAAAAAAATCTGTTTCCTTATACCTTCACCAACATGTGATGCTACTAAACTTTTAAAAATATGTATTTTTAGTAATATGTTATAATAGAATAATACGATTAGTAATTAAATAATCAAAGTTTACGTGGTGTGTGTGTGTTATGCATTTGTGGATATGTGTGCTATAGTGCGTACTTAAAGGTCAGAGGGCAATTTTGTGGAGTCAGTTTTCTCTTTTTGCTTTTACACAGGTTCTGGGCTGGGTCTTTAGGCTTGTGGGTAAGTGCTTTCATCCTGGTTTGTGTGGCCACTAGCTTTACCCTGTGCTGTCTCACTGGCTTATGTAGCCAATGTCTCACTGACCCAAGCCAGACAGATGTTTATTTGTCTGATGTCTCTTAGGGATTCAGTTAGGGACCCAGCCCTTCTCACATGATTGAAACTTACCTGTCTCCCTTATGGGGACCTACCTGTCAGGTTGCTGGCTCTTATTGATCAGTGTGGGTGAGCTTTTTATTATCCACATTTCCTGGCAGGATCTGGGGCCCTTCCTGTGCTCCTGCTTTCTCTGGCAGCCTGGATTGAAGGAGAAGGACCCCTGTACTAGCTCTAGGGTGCCTAGCCTGCTTCTACCACCTGGCTGCTGTGTGAGTGAGCCTAAGTCACTGTTGCCTGCTGTCTATGTGAGTGTGTTAGTTCTACTAGCCATGTTGGCTTACATTGACATCATCAATGTAAAAGTATTTTTACAAGCATTAGGTTAGGAACTGTCGCTTGGTTTCAAATTGAGTGGTGAAATTTTAGACCCAGAGCCCAATGGTATGGTTAAACAGATAAATTAGGACCTTCCTTCTGTAACTACATGTGAAGGCTGGGTCTGACAGGTGTCTACTCACCTGGCCTGGCTTATACCTAAGAATCATGACAATGACAATGTGCAACTTCTTAAGAATGTCTCAATAGACATCAGAAATCTTTCCCCTCCATAATGGCATTTTGCTTGGGGCTGAGCCCTTTCATAGCTGAAATTTTTTTTAAAGGAATTCCTTCTCTGTTGTTAGCTGTGGACCTTAGACAGGAGATGGCTCACTCACTGCTTTCTGTATGTGGCTTTCTCACACGGGACTGTAGAGAGGGCCAGAGGCACAGCTCTGGCTTTGGGTAGTCTCTTGGTGAGGTGATCTAGGTCCAAGGCCTTGATTAGCTCTCCCGTGCTATTTGGGTATCCTTGGATACAATCCCTGTCCTCT
This sequence comes from Grammomys surdaster, assembly GCF_004785775.1. Taxonomy (NCBI): domain Eukaryota; kingdom Metazoa; phylum Chordata; class Mammalia; order Rodentia; family Muridae; genus Grammomys; species Grammomys surdaster. The sequence continues at coordinate 9,818,081 of NW_021604684.1, forward strand.
CCGGCAAGAACGGCAATCTTGCCTGTTTAAAGATCCATCACTGGGTATGGCAGCTCATGCCTGTAATCACAGCACTTGGTGTGGGAATGGGGGCTGAGGCAGGAGGACTGCCATCAATTAAGGCCAACCTTGGCTACATAGTGTTCTAGTACAGTATGAGATATATTAGAGACTCTATTGCAAACAAACACAAAATCAGTAGGCTTTGAATAGAGAGGTCCTTTACTTAGGAGGTACATATGAATATATTATTTAAATAATCTTCACTGCAATGCTAGTTAATAGAGAAGCCTTGGGGACCAGTGTCCATCATGATACAGATTCTATTGTGTCACGCCTGTAAGCTATAGGACACATCCTGAGGAAGTTTGGGGTGTTTTCCTACTCCACAGACTGCAGATTCCTTCCTGTGAGCTATTCTTTTTCTATAACCCTAGGAAACCCCACATCTGACTTTATTCCTGCCTTCAAGGGTGGGGGGATGTTGTAGAGTCAGGTGGTAGTTAGTGGTGGTGGTTACCTGGCTGGTCAGAGCAGAAGCCACTTCCTGGAATAGGCTGTCTGGTGGCTTGTTCCCTGCTCTGTGGAGTTTAGATCTGGCTTCTGGAACACTGGTCTTGAGTTTCTCTAGCTTATAAATTGTTCTGCCAAAAGGACTCCCCTTCTCAACCACCCTAGCCCAAGGCTGAAAAGGGGTGTTGTCTGCAGCATATACACATTCGACACACACAACACATACATACAACACACATCTTACACATACACACTCACATTCACATAAACACACAGCACACACAACACACACACACAAAACACACAACACACACCTAACACACATATATATACACCACACCCATATACACAAAACACACACGCATATACACATTTAACACACACAACACACACTCACAATACAACATACAACACACACATACACACTCACATTCACATACACACAACACACACAAACACACAGCACACACATATACACAACACACACACAAAACACAACACACACAACACACATCCATATACACACATACCACACACATATACACACAAAACACACACACTCACATAAACACACTCAACATATACACATTCAACACACAACACACTCACGATACACATGTTCACATACACATATACACACACACTACACACATAACACACACATATACATGCACACAAAACACACCACACACATACACACATTCAACACACATACCACACACACTCACACCAGACATAGACACACTCACCACACACACACACACACTGGCTAGAGCAGGATTCACTGTAGTTACTGCAAGGCCTCACTGAGAGGATAGCAGTCATAGTGGGGTGTGCAAATCAATGCACTTTAGGCCGTGGCTAGAGTTACAGATTCTACTAAAGTAAGGACATTTTACATCCTCTCTAAGTTGCAGAATCGTGGTTTTCTGAATTTAGTAACCCTGGCAGACTGTCCTGATGGGGACGAAGTCTTCCTCACTGGCCCTCCATCTAATGGTGTCAGCATCCACAGCCACCGTTGTCACAAAGTCAATTTCCACTTTTGGATCTCCTATTTAACGCCCGGCTGCTTGGAGAGCTACAGAGAATGGAGGTCAGAGGGGCTAATTGGGTTGCTTAATAAACGGCCGCCTCTACAGCTGGAATAGCCAGGCCTCAGGCAGGTTCAAGACAGGGAAACCATCATGGCCAGACCAAGGAGCTAGGCTTGTGGGTGGGGGCAAAGCCTGGGCTGGAGTCCTAATTAAAGGACATCACCACCATCCTGGGTACCAAGAGCCACTGTCCTGGGAGGGAAGCCTGGTCCCACTGTAAGCGGACAGTTTGGTATTCCCTGGCTTGGATTAGTTTCTCCTGCTCACAGCCTGGTAGTAAAACACTCCGCCTGTTTTCTTTTTAACCATGACCTCTGCCAGCTGATGTCACACATGTGGTCAGTGCTACCACGTGTCTGTGATTATATGATGACCACGTGAGAGTACAGTTCACAGAGATATGGCTAGAGTTCATTCAGTCCATCTGTGGTACATGCTGGCTAGGCAGTGAGTAGCTAGCTTTGAACAGGTCTAGCCACTCACCTGTTTCAGATCGGATTCTACAGGTTTACCCGTTCACCACCCACGGTTCAGACAGAGTCAGCTGGACACTTTCCTTTGTTTACTTATTTAACAAGTATCTACTGACCCAGTCTGAGTAGAGCTGTGTGTTTTTGTGTGGAGAACAGACCGTTCCGGCAAACTTAGAGCATAGTGCCCTCAGGGAGGAGGGCAATAAAGCCTTGTGAATGGTGAACTTGCTAGAAGCGTTAGGATTTTGTCACCAACACCATACACAGCAGTCCCCATTGGGAGACATGTCCTCTCAGATGTGTCCTAGAGCAAGCTATGGTCAGGATGCACGTGGACCCTCCATGTGGACCTCTTTGGGAAACAGCATTTAGGCTGTGTTTCCCAGGAGCTAATTACCAAGGGGTTGAAAATAGTTTAGGCCATCTATACCCACATTCTAGAACTTTCCATCCAGGCTCTGTAGTGTGCTGTATTACTACTCTTTCATTGTATACTGATTTATGCTGACTTCAATAAATACTTATAATTGTCTGGGGTTTTTGTTTTTCTTTTGTTTTTTTGTTTTTATATTTTGGAAGATATAGTGTCTCAGTTACTTTTTCTATTGCTGTGCCAAAATGCCCTAACAAAAGTAACTTAAGGGAGAAAGATTTGTTTTGGCCCACAGTTTGAGGGTACAGTCTTATCACCCTGGGGAAGACAAAGTAGCAGGAGCTTAAAGCAGCTGGTCACCTTGTACCCAAGTCACCGAGCAAAGACTGGTGAATGTAGGCTTGTACTCAGCTCACTTTCCCATTTTCATATGCTTCAGGTTTCTAGCATAGGGAATGGTGCCGCCCACTGTGGGTGAGTCTTCTCATCTCAATGAAGTTAATCAGGTTAGTCCCCCATAAGGCATGCCTAGAGAGACCTGCCTCCTAGGTGATTCTAGATTTCATCAAATTTGACAGTCAATATTGACTTGTCACATGTAGTTCAAGAACTGACCATCAACTTTATATATTCACAATGTAAGGCTTCATGAATCTCTTTTCCTGCCTTCTTTTCCTTTATTTTTTTTTCTTTTTGTTGTCTTAGTTTATTTATTTCAGACAGGGTCTCTACACTGGCTTCATACTTTATAGCTGAGAGGTAACCTTGACCTCTTGTCTCTATTATTCAAGTGTCTTGCTTTGTTGGGTTTTGTTTGTTTGTTTTTTCAGTTTTTTTGTTTTTTATTAAAATAATACTTAGTCTAAATTTTTCTTACAAAGGAATTAAATCTTTATTGAAGAAAATTAAGGAAGTTGAGATGGAGTTTTCCGAAGGAAGCCTGCCCCCGTTCCACAGTCATTTCACTGTTAAGAAGCATCACCCTGATCACATTTCCCTTCCCACACCCGTTTTCCTCATATTGTCTTTGTGAATAGTTGCCACTTAGCATTGTTTCTGTCGGATACCCTGGCCTTACTTGGTCCCACAGTCTTCATCGTGGCCTTACAGATTTAAAATTCACCATTTTGACGATGATGGGGGCAGGAAGAGGTACTTCATGACCGAGCTTGAGATTATGCTCCGTGGTTTGTTCTTCTTGTGAGATACTTACCTCTTACTCCTGAACCCTGGTTCTTGTTTGTCTCGTTAACCCATACCACTGGGAGGTAACTGTCCTTTGTTGAGTGGACGGAGTCAACACTGGACCTGGTGTAATTGTCACCAAGGAACAGGAGCAGAGGGAGCACAGGGATACTGCCATTTCCTATTCAGAGGCCAAGTCACCTGCCTGTGGGGCTATGGAGCAGTATACAAATGGAGGTTGGGCTGAGCCCTGGGCAGGGTGAGTTAGTGTATCGAAAAGGTACCCTCCTCATTCTCACCATCCAGAGAAAGGGAGGATTTTGTTAAGAATGCTCCCTCCATCCCATCATCATTGGACATTTTTCTAGCTATGCCTTAGAACTGGGAAGGAGCCTACCTACCTATAGTCCTTAGACTGGGATCCTCCCGTACCTGGTTATTGAGGCTCATTTGAGGTCAGACCATGCAGACAACCTATTAGTGGCAGTGCTAGGATACAGAGTGAGGCTTTTCCACTGCGTTCTCCATGGTAATGCCTGCATGGGTGGGATAGAGTGTGCTTTGTGTGCAAGTATCTATGCAGGTAGATGCAACCGTGGAAGCAGAGAGAGATGGCACCATGCACTGGTCGTTCTTGAAAGGCCTGGCAAGGCTGTCCACATACTCACCTCTTCAGCACTCATGAAGGCCTGCACTCTGTACATGTAGCTGTGGACAAGATGACCACGTGGACTAGCAGATAACACTGTTAGAAGTTTGAGGCAGTCTGGTCCAGTGGGTCCAGTGGACTACAAATGCTGCGGAAACTTAGCACACATGATTCTACTAAGTTTCGTTCACCTGCCACACAAGTAAGATCTGTGCAAGGCTCCAGGGGAGAGGAGGAGGGGAGTTGTCTGTTTGTTTTATTATTTTTTCCTGCAGAGTGTTGCAAAATACCATTTGAACCAAACCACTGTGCATTCAAGTAAAATGGAAAGATTTTGTGGGTGTGGAGAGGACAGTCTACTTGGGGTTTAAACCTGCCTCTAATTTTCTTTTTCCAGATTTTTTTTTTTTTTTTTTTTTAGGGCTGAGGGGGTGGGGCTCAATGTGTACACACTATGATATGCTTGTGGAGGTCAGAAGACAATTGTTTCTCTTCTGCTGTTGTTGGTTCTGGGGATCGAACTCAGGTCCTCAGGCTTGGTGGCAAGGGCCTTTATATCCTGAGCCATCCTGTTCATTCTGGTACTAACAACTCAAACTGTTGAAGGTTAAGGTCCATGAAAAGATTTGATTCATATGCGTACTTTGAGATGAGCATAATCAAGAAAATGAATATATCCTCATCAATGTAGGTACACACACACACACACACACACACACACACACACACACGTACACTAAGAACATTTAGGTCTCCCCTTGAAAAATACAGTATTTTGTTTATTATAATCACATTATTTGCTTTATTTCTCTAGAACTTAGTCCTCCTACCTAACTCAGACTGTGTCCTCTGACCAGTCCCTCCCTATTTCTTCATCCCTGCTTCATCGACTCTCTGCTTCTCCCATTTCTGGATTTATAGTTAACAGAAATGAACGCAGGCCCCAGAGGTAGCTGCATGCCTGTGAAACTACACCATCATTTACAGTAGCCAAGTTACATAAAGAACCCGAAAGATAGATGAGTGAAGAGAACATGATACACAGAAAGATGGAGTACACTTCAGCCAGAAAGAATGAAATTCTATCATTTGCAGCGGAATGTGGTGTTGCTGGCCATCACAGTGATGGTGACATAGCCAGATGCAGGCACATGCTTCATGATCTCGCGTACATGCAGACTTGAACAGCCTATGACATTAAATTGACAGACTGTAGGTCTGTCTTCAGTCTCCTCATCTGTAACCTTGAAGTCTGTGACTAAGGAATTCTCAGATTTTCATCTGAATTTCTGCCAGACCAGTGCTGGCCCTGCTGTCTAGAAGCCTGAGATACTTCCCGGCCTCCTCTCTGACTGGATGCTCCTCCTTGCAGTTTCATGGACTTGAGAGAAGGGGTATGAGGCACAAGGGAGGGACAGCAGTGAGATAGGACAGCAGGCTCACAGAGCCAGTGTTGGTTCTGGGTGGATTGGCCACCACCTTCTCAGGCCTAACTTTCTCTTTGTCCTCAGGGATAATTCCAAGACCAAAGAATGGAAAATAGAACCTGTTACCCAGGATCCTTTAGGGTGGGCTTGGCTTATCTTACCTGCTGATTGCTGTGTGTGTCGGCACTCTCTGAAAGTAAGTAGGTCATTGGTGGCTGTATGGCAGTCTGTGTGTGGAGCTAAATCCAATTCCTGTCCTTTGCCTCTCTGTGTGGCAGTGGAGTAGTCTGGAGAGGTATGCTGTGGTCCTCTGTGCACTCCCTGGTCCTTTTCCTGTCCGGGACCTGCAGGTCCCGTTATGGAACCTGCATGACAGCCTTCTGTGGACCTAAGTCCCTGGGTGAACTCCATGTCTTAAAAGTTTGTGTTCATTTTGACTCTTCCGTTGAGGGAAAGGCTCTGGCCAATGGTATGTTTGCCTTCCTCTTGCTGTCTGGATTTTGGTGAGGCAGGGTGCAGTTTTGGGGAAAGGGAGGTGTTTTGAACCCCTCTTGGAGGTCTGCCCTGTTCTGTGTGGGTGCGGCTGAGTGGAATGTAAGAGCTGGGATTGCTGGAAGGGCCCTCTGAGATCAGTGTTTTACCTCAGTTATGATCCCCTGAGGGGAGATTCTGTGATATGCGGGTCCCACAGGGAGGGATGGCAACATGGGAAAGGTTGCATGGGCTTTCTTAGACCCTAAAAGTCACACACAGGCCTAAAGTAAGGACTGCTGTTTCTTCCTTCACAGATGGACAAACTGAGTCCTGTATTCATAGTCACTGATGGGTGGGCAGCTGGGACCTCAAAGTAGCAGAGAGGAAGAAGGCTTGAGCGTCTGGTCTGGGACTGTTGGCCTCCAGCCCCATACAGTGCCTGAGGTGTGCTGAGAGACTCTAAAGACACGAATTGATGGTGGACCTATGTAATAGAGATGGCAGGAGCTTTGGCTAGCTAAGTTCTGAGACCTAGGGATACCTGGGATGGGGTTGAAAGACTTCAGGTATTCTACTGCTTTGGTCCATGACAGAAGAGGAAACTGAGGCCCAGCCAGAACAGGTGACTGGAATCAGGTCAGCACACGTAGGCGGCTTTAATCAAAGGCTCAGTGTGTGTTCTGGAGAGTATGCTTGGTATTTGGAGTGGAAGCGACTTAGTTTGTTTTGATTCTCAATGTTTATTTTTATGTTCGTGGGAGAATATACTGCTAGAAACATCTAACTTGTTAAGGAGAGAAAGTGAGCAAAAGGCATTTTTTAAAAAGGTCTTTTTTTTTTTAATTAGTTAATTTAGTACATATACCCATATACTATATAACATGTATGGAAGTCAGAGGACCACTTGCAGAAACAGGCTTTCTGTCCTGGGATTGGTGGCTGGCACCATTATACACATACATATATCCCAATAAATAATTTTTTTAAAGGCCTGTCTGGATTTATAATAAATTTGACCCTGGTTGGTCCCTGAGTCCCCACGGGAGCTTTCCTTAGGGCAGAGGAATAACCCATAGACTATGCTTCCTGCCTCCTTCCTGGAAGGGAGCCTCTTCCCAGGGACAGGGCAGAGTGGGAGGAGCCCAGGGAGTGATGTCACTTTCCAGAGATGTCTTTCCGCTGGGACTTCGCTCAGACTCCAGTGTGAGTAGAGTAACATCTCCAACCAAAGTCCAAACACGTGGGACTGGTTTCAGCTGTAGGCTGCTCCTAGCCACGAGACTGAGAAAATGGAGCAGGCTGTGCTCTGTCCCCTGCTGATCTGTACCAGATGGTGGCTGTGTGGAGCCTGCCATGTCATGAGCCAGGACTCAGGGGTCCTAGGGTGGCTCTGTCCACCCTCTAGAGCCTTCAGATCCTTATTTCCAAAATGGGGGAAATACAGCCCAAGCCTTTGAGATTAGCTTTAGAATTGAGTTTAAATGTGTCGATGTATTTAAAGCCCCTGACAATACCTTGCACATACTCGGTTTATTTAAAGCTACTATTTTAATAGAGCTCTGTGTGCATATGACTCCTGACAGAAGTTCCACATTCTGTGTGACACAGCAGAGTTGGTAAGTCTGAGTCTGTGCAAAGCTTGGATTTCACTTTGACCTGCCTCCAAGCAAACTGCCCCCTGGTGGCAATTTACCCAAATTGCAAGCTCAGTGTCTTGTTTTGGTTCTCTCTTACTATGTAGATCTGGTGGTCCTGGAACTCACTATGTAGATCAGACTGGCCTTGAACTGAACTGACATCATCTGCCTGTCTTACCTCCCAAGCTGGGATTAAAGTCTGGCTAGTTTGTTGTTGTTGTTTTTCAAGTCTTAACCTCACAGTGATTGTGGTGGTGGTGGGTGATGGTGGTGGTGGTGGTGGTGGTGGCGGTGGCAGTGGCGGTGGCGGTAGTGGTGGTCATTATTGTTATTTGCTAAGATAAGATAGCCTAAAATAAGGAATCAGTCAGAAAATTTTAAAATGTTGTGGTTATGGAGTAACCAGGAAAGACAGGCTGAGTCCCAGGCTACAGAATTCCAGGCCTGGTCAGGCTTTAATGATCAACCATCCATATATTCAAAGTTATCACCTATTATGCATGTTTTGTAAGCCAGACAATTCAATTAACACACCGAGTCTGTTCTTTGTAAACCACTTTAGGAGGCATGTACATATCACTAGTGTTACATTTTCAAAAGAGAAACTGTGACTTAGAAATAACTGAACAACCTTTCTGATGACACATGGCTTGTAGGTTGACAAATAAGGCACTTGGGCCAGTATGATTTAGCTTTTTAGTAAATCAGTAAGCATGTAAAAAAGTAAGTAAGTAAGTAAGTAAGTAACCTTTCACCAAGACCAGGCCAAAAATCTGTCCTGCCCCAGGTCCCCAGAGGGTTCAATGGGCTATGCTCTTGATCTCTGTTACCAGGGCCAGGTTTATGCCCTATGAGCCCTGCGTGTGTCTGTTACCAAGCCTAGTGTTTAATTGTGGCATCCATGTGATTTCTTGCATCCCCCCAAATCTGGGATGGGTGAATTGCCTCTCCCCACTCCAAACCAGTGGGGAGGATTTATTTTTATTTTCTTGAGCAGCTCTGAGGAAAACAGGGATCTGGCTTGTGCTTAGGGAAGAACCTGAGTCTGGAAACATCCCAGGGGGCAGGGAGCAGAAACAGAACCAGTACTTCCTTTCACATCCCTTTAGCTGGTGATACTTGCCTGATTGGTGATCATGAGATCAAGACCCAGTCCTCTGAGTGAGGAGAGAGCCAGGCTTCACAACTCCCAGGCCCCTGGCAAGGCTGTCCTCTGATGCCAAGGGCGGAAGTTTGTCTTGTACTAGAGAACAACAGCCCTCTTTCTGAAAAGCTGGCCATCCTGGCCCACTTCTCACGCTAGCTCCGTTGGAGGGATGGGTGTGAGGTGGAAGATGAGCTCTGGGATCTGGGGGGTAGAGTGGCACTGTGCAGGCAGGTACGGTTCCCCACACATGTGTTCCTTCATCTTGGATCATTTCCACAGCACTGTAGGATGTCGTGTGGGTGAGGCAGGCTAAAAGACTCCATGACTGTAAGATAAATGTTTAGGAGTGGTGGATTATTTGGGACTCCCAGGGGAAGTCTTCCTGGCATTTCTTCTGGGTCTGAGGAGCTACCAGAGGGTTTTGAGGAGGAGTGGCAAGATGTCCTTATATGCTCGCAGGCACAGGTCTAATCATGATAGTGTCATGTTTCGAATTAAAGAAGAAGTTAGAGCCTTGTTCCAAATGTAATTGAATTCTAGAAGTCTAGTACCTGTTCAGATCATGAGATTTTCCAGCTTTCTCTTGGCCCATTGTTCGAGAAAGCCTCCCCTGACCCCCGAATGGCCTCTGTGTGCTGCCATGACTCTTAGTCTTGCGACCCCAGGAGGGTGTTAGCACATTGCCTCGGGCATATCACTTCTTCAGGTTCTCCCTTCCCTTCAGGGAGCTGCAATGACCCATGCTTCCCTTTGGCCTTTCTCCCTAGTTGAAGGCTCTGGCCACTTTCTCCTCCATGCTGGGACTTCATATCGTCATTTACCCAATGAGTCAGGGTTGTATTAGTTTTCTGATACAACTGTAATAAAGCCATCACTAACTTAGTGGTTGGTAATGTAGCTCAGTGGTAAGCCCCTTCCCCACCTAGCATGCTCGAGGCACTGGGGGGTGGGGTAGGAGGTGAGGGGTAGGGAGAGATTGACTTATGTTACCCAATGAGTAGCTTTTCTTCTTCTTCTTTTTTTTTTTTCTTTAATGTCCAGGCAACCACATGCATGGCCTTGAACAGACTTCACCTCTCAGCCTTAGTTCTTCATTTGTTAAATGAGAATGCTGAGACTCTTGGCAGGGCTCACAGAGGGTCTGTGGGAGGGGCTGCAGCGGAAGTGAGTAGGGCTGCACCGGAAGTGAGCAGGTTCTCAGTTTGAAGGGCCATCAGCTCCATTTCCCAAGTTTATGTTCTAGAACCCTGAAGGCATGGGGTGGCTGCTTTGTGGAGTCAAGGCTGGGGAGGGTCCTAGGGCCTCGAAGCTGTGTATGTTGCTCATTGAACACATCTTGCTGAGGGTACTTCCAGCAGGGCCAATTTCTGCCACCCACCTGACGCCACTCTTTCAGCACCTTGGCTTTCCAGATTCATTACTATCCCTAGGCAGTCCTATAAATTAGTTGTTATATTGCAGAGTCACACATAAGGCCATTCTGCTCATATCAATTTGCTAAGGCCATTGTGTGGCTGGGTAGGCCTTATATGGCACAGAGTATGGAGTGGACAGTCAGACTAGGTAGTCATGCAGCTTGGTCACTATAGTTGGGGTGGGGGGGAAGGGGGGAGAGCAGAGGTCCCAAAGGAGATGCCAGTATCTGATAAGGGAGCTCTAAGAGCGCACAGTAGGTATTAGATCATGCTTGGTTATCACAGCTTTGGTAGTGAAAGTCCCCACTGTGAGCTCACTGGGCTGACAAAGATGACTGACAAAGATGACCTGTTGTTATGAGGTGTTTGACAGGGTGTCATGGTGGGCTGGGTGTGAAAGTGCTGTTGATGGGCTGTTTGGGATGTGATTTGTGTGACCCACGCAGCCAGGCTTGCTGTGTAGACGTGAGTATTTGATTATGGCGAGGCAGTGTGTTGCCATGGTACTTGTGACTTTAACAATAGAAATGTATCTTCTCGTGCTCCTAGAGGCCAGACAGCCATCAAGACTGGTTTCCTGAGGCTTCTCTTATGGTTGTAGGTGGCATCTTCTCTCTGTGAACTCCCATTCACCTGACCATCTTATTGTGTGTTCTAGAGCAGTTACCGGTCACACTGGCCACTGTGTTTCCTGGGGAGAGCAACAAGCACCTGACAACAGACCAAAGAGACAAGGCTCCTTGAGTCTAGCTTGGTGGACCAGTGATTTTAACTAGGGTTACTTAAGAGCAGCTACATCACCAAAGAGAACATCTCATTTTCCCCATCAACCGCCCAAAAATTTGCAGAAAGGGGTGGGGCTTAGAAGCATCTTCCACAATTCATAGTAAATGGGTGGGCCCCATCTTGGGTAGACCTCTTATAGGTCATCTCAGCTTCTGACAGTTCAGAGGGCAATAGTGTGTCACACCCAGGGACAGCCTAACTCGTAATGTCCGACTCTGAAGACCCTCTCCTATGTGTCCTTTAGTACGAGCCTTGGTGATTGGAGACTGACCTTGAGGACTGTGCTTTCTGTAACTGTAACTACTGTGGTGTTGGTGTTGGAAGAGTTCCAGTGACCTAGTGGAGCAGTTACCATGTTCAGTGTGGTGGCTTCCCGTGGCCACACTTAGCTGTGAGCATGACAGCCTCATGGGGGTGATGACCGGCTGGACTGAAAGGGGCGGCTGGTTTGGATGTGTGGTGGTATCTCTATAAGATGCTATGCTATGCTCCTGTGTGTTGGCCAAGCCCACCCAGGGCAGTTCTCAGTGCTTGGAATGATGACACAAGTTACCTGTATAGCTCCTTCATAGGTGAAAACACACTTTTGGCTTTTGCAGGTCAGAGGGCTATGTACCCAGGGACCAAGACATAGAAGTAACTTTGTATAAGGCCATATTTTTAGCTGGGGTCCTGGCCCACAATAAGGGCTCATTAAAAAAAAAAAAGCTTACTATTTGTAGTCTCCTTCTCGGTTCTGCTTTTGTGCCCCCCACATGGACAGAGTTATCCCATCCCAAGCATCAGGATGGGGAAAGTCAGGAAAACCCCTTAGTTTTGACTGTCACTCATTCAGTATGCAAACCACACCTTAAAAGGCAGGCCCTACTGGGGGAGGGGGGAAGTTCCAAAGCTTCAGGGATGGTGTTCCTGCCCTGTGTGTGATCTAGCTGTTGGGGTGGGCCTGAGTTTTACCCATTCTCTGTCTCTGCTCCTGTGCTGACTGTAGATGTTCCATTTGCAGCCAGGTCCCGTCCAGAGTGACTGGGATTCTCTAAGGCCTGCTGGGGGAGTCATGGAGACCGGATGAAGCTGCTGGTTGGGGACTGAATACTCAGTGGCTGGGCTCTGACCCTTTCCAGGATTAAGCTGCCTTTATCCAGGTCATGTCCCCATGGTCAGAGAGCAGGGAGAGTTGCAGTGGGTACAGGCAAGTATGGATGGTGGGACTGTTCTCAGCTCAGCCTGAAATCATCTTCCCGTCTTTGGTGGGTGTCTGCCAGGCTCCCAAGGTGTGTTGAAGGGGAGTGTAGGGTGGGTCGGGAAACAGCCAGTGGTGAATTCTTACTGCTTTGGGTTTCCTGCGTAAGTCTCCTGACTCTATCCAGAGTTAGGAAAATGCACTTCTGAGCTGTGGAGGATTCAGGGAGTTCAGCCTGCAGGATGGGCTCTCTTGACATCTTTCCTTCCCTTCCAGGGGCATCGCTCACCTGCCTCTCTCGGAGGATGCAGCATGGTGTGGTCAGTGGTGGCTTCATGGGTGAGGGGATAAGGGCAGGGCTGGGGCAGCATAAGGATCTCTGGCAGACAGAGCTTATCAGCTTTCCACGAACTTAGACAGGCCTCAGACTCCCCTGCAAGAGGCTCTAACTTTGTTTAGAGGTGGATTATCTGCCACTTGAAGCCACATGCTCTAGGTCTAGAAAGGTTCCTTGGTATGGACACTCCAGTGACAGTCACTTCTGACCAGGAAGTACTCCATGTTTTGGATCTTGTGCGTGCGCGTGCGCGTGCGTGCGCGTGCGTGCGCGTGCGTGTGCGTGTGTGTGCGTGTGCGTGTGCGTGTGTGTGTGTGTGTCAGGGGCTGTTTCATGGAATCAAGGATGTCCTTCAATTCACTATGTAGCTGATGATAACCTTGAACTCCTAACCTGCCTCCTTCTTTCAAGAGCTGGGATTATAGGCATACACCACAAGGCCTTCTCCATTTCACCCTCTTCCCCCAAACCTCTCTCCCAGGCAACTCTAGAGGTGCACTGGGCTGTCTCTGTAAGGGAAGTAAATCAAGAGAGAGACAGAACTCAATATTCAATACAGTCTTTCCATTTCTGCTTCTCTTCTCTGGCCTCCTCTTAACATTGTTCCAACACAACCAAGCTGTCTGAGGCTAGCAGTGCCCCCTGGTGGTTAGCTGTGGAGAGACAAGAAGCATACTCTGCTGCTGCCCTTGACCACCTGCTCCCATTAATGTCCTCATACAATTATGTTTATTTTGGATCCCTTCTACACCATGCTCTGACTGTAATAGGTAGTAAAACATATGTGTGTGTGTGTGTGTGTGTGGTATGATATATATGTGATATATGTGATAGATATCACACACACACACACATCTATCTCACCTTGTGAGTAAGTGAAGACACTGGTCTAGGAGTAGAAAGAGCTGAGCCATGTGTAGCTTCATCTCCATTTTTAGGTTGACATGTGATGGGACAGATTCCTTTTTGTCTCTGGGCCTCAGTTTCCCCATCTATACTATGAGAAGTTTGCCTGAACGAGGTGTTTTCCAAAAGGAGTAACAGAAGTGCTCCCCACTTGGATGGTTTTCTTTGGTGTGGGACCGTCTCATACGTTTGGGACAAGAGAACATACCCAATGCTTTTTTGACCATTGTGCCACCTGTGGTTGGCAACCTTGAGGGTTCTGAGATTGTGGATGAGGTGGCTGCTGGCTAGGGGAAGGCTGGGTGGGTTGTTGGTAGCAGCTGTTTTGAAGATGAATTGTAGACTTCCATGATATGACTCACCGAGGGGCTCCAGTATACAGTAACGGAGGAGCCCCTGGGTCCAACTGTCTGCCCTGCCCCTGGCCAGCTCTGGACTTCAGACGGTTGGAACAGGATGGCATGTGTGGCCCAGGAGCATCTTCCATTTGGCATCATTTTCAGAGTGGGTGAGGCTGGGCAGGTCCCTGAACTGCACAGAGACACACAGACTTATGCACTTACATCGCCCCGTCCGCCTGCCCGATTCCTCGGAGGCCTGCCCTGCCCCCTCCACTCTTCCATGATAGTGGCAGACACTCCCTGGCTGGAAGAACATTGTAGCTCACAAGAAGAAGACTATAATTTTCATTGTACAAATGCCAGCCTAAGACTCAGATGGGGGTCATGACTTAGGGAGAGTACGAAGATCAAGGCTGAAGTCAGTATGAATGTACCCTGCGCTGTAGTACAGAGGCAGGGGTGTGCTTTGTTTCATCTGCTATTTATTATGTACTTAGTGTGTGTTCTGGCTTTAGAATCATCTTATGTTAAGCTAAACACACACACATATACACACATACATACACACACATACATACATACACACATACATACACATACACACATACATACACATATACATACACATACACACATATACATTCACACATATACACACATGCATACACACACATACATACATACACACACACACACACACACACACACACACACACACACACACGCTGGCCCAACTTACAGATGTGGAAACTGTTCTTCAGAGAGAAATCCAGAAACAGATATCCTGGTTGCCAGTATTTCCTGTCTTCAGAATCTGTTTTCCACCAACCCTAACCATTTTCAAAAGCCACCACCCTCTGGGCCACTAGCTGCCCTGTGTAGTAAGGTGGGGCCTAAGCAACGCTGACAGCCAGGAGTAGGAGGGGGCCTGCCTGGCTTCAAGCCCAGGAATGCATTGGGAAATTCCTCTATCCTCCCACAGTTGGATGCTGCACCGGAAGAGTTAAGTGGCTGCCTTGTGCCCATGGATCACAGAGGCCTCTCCTCTCCTTTTACAGCCTGACTCTTCTCAGGAAACCGATGGGCAGTGTCCTCCCTCCCCACTGCATCTGGATTTATTTCCTTCTTTGGTCCTCTTTCCCCATGAGAGCCACAGAGCCCTGTCCTCCTCCCAGGGCCTCTAGCTTCCCAGGAGGGGACACTGAGAAGCAAAGATTTTAAAGCTTTCTTCCTAAAAAAAACGAGTGTGTGTGTGCGCGCACGTGCTCATATGTGCATGTGTATGTGTGTGTGTGTGTTACCCAGTCACCTACATGCCTAAACTAGCATTAGGTTGATGTCTGCAGGTGACTTGTGTTTGTAAGTCATTGCAGAAGAAAGGCAACCTGAACCCAGTGTGGATGACCAGATTCCTGGCCAGTGCCTCAGGCTGTCTCTTCCTTGGCCTGTAGCTTAGTGAGAGGAACCAGGTTGGAGGAGTTTCCCTGACTTGGTCTAGATTTTCAGTGAGCAGAAGAAACAGCTCAGAGACCAGGAGGAGAGGCTCAGAGCAGAAGCCTGACTCTTCAGCTTGATAGGGCTAGGGGAAATGAAAGGTTATGTTGTGGAGGCTGCTGGCCCACCGAAGGTAGTCTGTGCTTGCACACATCCTGTCGCAGAGCCTTACCACCCCCCCAGGCTGCCTGTGACCATCTTTGGGAAGTTCTGACTGTCATCCTGGTGTCTACCCATGGCCCTGGGCTCAGTTTTGTGGACCTTCACAGAGCAAGGCTCACCATCAGGAAGTGCATGCACACACACACACAGACACACACACACACCTTGCTTCTTGGTTACCTCAGGAGCATTCTGGACTGTCTGGCTACAATGGGGTAGCCTCTGTTTCTGTGTTGGCAAAGTAGAAGCTTGACAGACTGTCTAATCATGAACCCTTCAGTTCCCAGGATTCAAGGAAGGAGATCAGCTAGTCACTTTTAGAACATCTCATAGGGGCCATGGCTTGGGCAGTGCCAGTGTTGGTCAGGGGCTTTATTTCTCTGTCAGTCTTTTAGAAAAGGTTCCCTGAGAGCCATTGCTCCAAGCAATACTGGGTTTTTGAGCATCACAAGCATGAAGAACCCCCACCAGTCCCTCAAGAGTCTTCCTGGAGTTTCTATGAGCTCCCAGGCCAGGCCCAGAGTCCTTAAGACCAACACTATCTTATCCCAACCCCCTTTCTGTCCACTCTTCAGTGTAGCTCATGGGGGAAGCTTGGCAATTCAGTTTAGACAGATCCCTGACAAAACCTCTCTAAATGGGTCTTTTCCACTCAGATAAAGAAGCTAGTATATGGCTCTGTGGCAGAGCATTTGCTAACATGCTTGAGGCTCTAGAAGAAACAGACAAGTGAATAACCCTTTGGGGATCATGGACTTGAGCAGGTATATGATCAGCAAGTTCAACTATCAACTTTCCTGTTGCAGCACGTGGATGTGTTAGGGTGAGGTGGGGGCTACCTCTCCTGTGCTAAAGGTCAAATTTTAGGACCTCTCACATGCCCCAGTATCCCTGGACTGCCTCAGACACCACTGCAATGTTTGTGTCTTTAGGAAGTTTTTATTGAGCATTTACTATATACTAGAGATGGACAGTCTACCGAGGACCAGCAAGATGCCCTATCCATAGCTCTGGCAACAGAGTCGAGGAGACAAATCAGAAGATGGTGAGACAGGGAGGAAAGGACAATGAGAGGAGGTGTATCAGAAAGGACTTGGTCCAGGAGTGACTCTTGAGACTGGTTGTCAAAACAGAGCATTAAAGATGCCTGGGGGAATCTGAGAGAAGCTGGTGTGGTGAAGGACTATGAAGCTGAAGAGGATGGGGAAGATGGCAGGACAGTGCTGTCACAGGCCCTGGCTGTGCCTAGGACAGGGTGCCACTGCTCTCTGATACTTGATAAAGGAGCAGAAGGAAGTCTTTTCCAACCCTGCATGCATGTTGGCCCAGCCAGATCTTCCCCCATGGCCCTGTGGTGTTTCCTAACACTCTCTGCCTGGCAGGAGCCACTGAGAGATCTGGGTGAAAGGGTGTCCGTCCCAGGCTGAGTGGAGGGATGGGGACCTGGGATGAACTCCTGGGCTCATGTTACCAACTGCTCTCACTGTGGAGTTTGGGGGGCAGCTGGAGTGGGGAAGGAGAGTGTTCAAGGGAGGCAGTGTGAATCTGCGCCCCCAAAGCCTCTCCCATTGTAGGAGCTGCTTATGGCCAAGGCCTGGCCCCAGGTTGGAGGGTTCACATTCCTCTCCTCACTAGTCACCAAGGCTCAGATGACCCCACTTAGCCCTCCTGACCTTGAATTGGGTGCAAGACTTCAAGTCAAGAATCATCTAGTGTTCGGGGGATACAGCTAAACCAAACAGAAGAGCTGTCAGTGCTCTTCTCCTCTGAGCCATCTCTCCAGCCCTGTGCTCGCCACAGTGAGAGGTTTGGACTGGGTTCTCTGAGACCCTTCTGGCTTCCATAGTCTGTCCTTCCTGCTCTTCTGTTTTGGAGCTCTTGGCTTGGCAGGGGCAGGTATTGGGAGAATAATGAATCTCCATAAGGGATCAATACTTGCAACATAGTGCTACGTTAACAGAGGTCTGGGCATAGACCTAGGGGGTGTTCTATCACCCAGGCACACACACACCCCAGGTCATCTGTGGCCCATAGCTGTCAAGGTGTGCACTCCAGAGGACACAAGCAGGAGGAGATCACGAAAACCATTTGAGAATCTCTGACGTGGAAAGCGGTGAATGGGAATCATGGGTAGAGATTCCAGTGGGCGCCCGAAGGACCTTGCCATAGAGCTGGCTCTAGCTGGAATGAGCTGCCTGTCTGGGATGGCAGGGAGTTTCTCTCCAGGGAAACGTGTGAGAAGGCACATGGATGAACACCTGAGCAAAGATGCTCTCTGCCCTCTGGGTCACCAGATGGGATGATTTCTGCTGGCTCAGGATGTGTGCCATTTTGTGAGCTAAGCTGGGGGTTCAGGTATAGTCCTGGAAAATAGCATTGTGACAGTAATGACTCAGTTTCCTCCTATGAAAAGGAGACAGAATGAATGTCTCCCTGTGTGGCTTCTTAAGGGGGTGACAGAGACTTCATTATGCTCCAAGGGAATAGGTTGTCTGCATGCCACCTTGCTGGCTCTTAGGTGGTGGACAGGATGAGGGAACCCCCCCCCCAACCCCTAGTTTAAGGCAACTGGTCTAGATAGCCAAATCGCTGCTTTCAGAAATTTAGACTTGAGAAGAGTGATGTAAAGAGTAAATACTAAATACCCAGGACTGGGTATAGTATTCTGTGCCATAATACAGGGACGTGGGAGGCTGAGGCAGGAGGACCATGAGTTAGAGGCCATTCTGGGCTATAGGCCAATCTGGGGTATAGAGCAACTTAAGGCAAGCCTGAGGTAAATACTGAGATTCTATCTTAAAAAACAAGGACTGGGGATGTAACTTTGTGGTAGAATACCTACCTCATATATACAAGACTCTTGGTTCCATGATCAGCATCACAAACAAACAAACAAGCCATCAGGGATAGCCAAAGTAGGCATGAATGGATGGCTAAGCCATGACGTCCGTCCACTGTCCTCTCCTGCTGGCTGTACGACCTCATATTCTTCACCTGCGACAGCTACTACTTACTGGTACGACCTGACCTATGAAGTGGGCTCTATTTGCCTCTGCTGAATAAAAGAAAATAAGCAGGAATACCAATCTCTGTCATCATTAAGCAAGTGACTCAGCCAGTGGATCAAGGGGAGTGTTCGTGTGTTGGCAGGGACTGGATGCGGTTTGGGACAGATGTGGCCTCTTGGTTGAGGTGGTTATGGGACAAGTGAGAAGGGGAAAGAGGAGGTACAGATTGATTGATACTGTTGTTTTTTTTTTTTTTTTTTCAAAGACCACCAGCAGCAGCCATTCGAATGTGTGTGTGTGTGTCTTTCATTTTCTCAAGCACAGGGCTAATGACTGCATGGGGGTGGCAGTCTGTGAAAGACAGATCCAAATGGCTCAGAAATGTGGGGGCAGGAAACAGCAGCTACACTAGCATAGTTACTGCAAAAAGAAGCCAAGATGTGGGCTAGAAAGGCCTGCGTGGCTCACAGACGCCTTCATTTCCAGAGAATAAAATCACCCCCAGGTCAGCAGAAAGTCTGGACGAAGAGTAGTAGAGTTGGTGTCCAGGCTTCTGTGCTACTGCAAGACACCCTTTACTCTTCCCTGAGAGGGAGGGGAACCGGTGTGGGAAGGGTTTGACAGGTTCTCATATATTTATTTATAGCTAGGATTTGGGGTCATGTGGCCCTGGGTACTGGCACAGCTGAGTGCCTCATCTTGCCGCCTGTCCACTGTCACTGACCCCAGTGTCCTGCAGATTAGCAGGTGCCCTAGTATGAACCCGCCGCGGAGGGCTGGAATCCCACCAAGCGTTTCCTCTGAGTTCTCTTAGCCCCAACCCTAAAGGGCCACGAGGCCCTCTGGAACAGAGGAGGGGGAACATGGGGAAGGAGAAGGGAAAGAGGCCTGCATGTGGCAACCAGTGATCCTGAGCTTACAGGGCAGAGTCCCCAGGGTGCACACTGCCACACCCAGGTTCTGGTGCAGAAGTCACTCTGAGCTAAAAGAAAGAAACAGTTGGCTCCTTTAGGCCATCCTCATTTTTGGTGCCATATTCAGCACCCCAAAGGCCAATTTGTCACTTCCCTAAGGCGAGCAGCCATGGAAGAGACTGTTTTGACCTACTACCACCCTTGTCCTATTAGGCTCTGTTGAATCTTAGCTAAGGGCCGTGCAGCTTTTTTGTTTGTTCGTTTCGCTTCCCTTCCCCTCCCCCCTTTTTTTCCTTCCCTCCCAGATTGAGGCAGGGTCACAGGATGTAACTCAGGCTAGCCATGAACTCATGCTCTCCCTTGCTCGGCCTTCTGAAGTGTTGAGATTACAGGCATGTCTTCATGCCCACCTGTGTGTGTGTGTGTTTTTTTTTTTTTTTTTCATGAAGAAAGTGAGTGTCAGCCAAAGGGGATTAGGCAAGGACTAGAGAAACAAAGGTGCTGAAGTCATGACCTTGGTAGGCAATGCGTTGGGTCTTGAGCTCCTTATCTGTGAAATGGAGAGAGGAGGGGGCCTCACGGGGATGTTCTGTGGTTCCGAGAGTGTATTGTGTTATATCAACGTACCGTGCCCTGCTGGCCACCTGTCTGCAGCACACATGCATGTGGGCTGCTTGCATGGCCAAGGTCAGTGTGAGACCTCTTGGTGGGGGGGCTCCCAAGGCAGGTGAGTCTGCTCACCTTCATCGGCCAGTCCAAAATGGGGTTCCTCAGGGCAACCTACCGCCCACATTGCTGCAGACCCGAACCCAGAAGCTCACCTGAATTACTTGTGTCCATAGCTAGACCATGAGTAGACCCCCACGACTTCTCTTCATTTTACTCCCCTTCCCCTCCCTGTCCCCATTGTCACCTACTAGCCTGTAGAAAAGCCACATGGTTGGGACATCTGTTTTTGTCTCCATTCTGCATGTCAGCCAGGTTGTAATCTTCCTGTCCCTGTCCTAAGGAGTCCTGCATAGGCTCCCTCAGTAGCCCAGTGACGGCTCATCACCCTTGTTCTGCAGGCCCTCACTGTCCACTCTGGCCACCTGAGTTCCTCTCAGTCACTTTCCATGGGTTCTAATTGCTTGGTCTGGGCTCCCTCCTCAGATTGGATAACACGGAAGTCTTTCTCCTATGACTGTTCTTGCATCAAAGTTCAGATAGGACCTGGTATTGCTTATTCTCCCAGTCGTAGTTCTCATATAGAGTGTTTACTTGCTCTCAGGTGACCTTGGCCTCCAATGACAAGGGGTCATTACATTGATATTCAAGATTGAGGTGATAGGAAGTGAAGTCCTCCCAAGGGTAGCGAGAACTCTGAGTCCCAGGTGGAATTTTTGCCTGGGGTCAGCTCCTCTCTGATCTTCCATGTTTAGTGTACCAGGGACTGGACCAGCTACTCTCCTCTCCGGGACCCACTAGTTCTAAAGGGAGCACAGGAAAGAGGCAAAGAGGCTAACATGGCTTGTTGTAGCTTGCTGGAGCCAGGTTGCAATCTTGCTCTTGTCGCTTGCTAGCTGGGTGGCCTTGGACCTCTCTGACATCTACTTTCTTCATCTGTGAAGAGGATTGGAATAGTTGGGTTTCTTTTCCAAGGTGCTAGGAGACAACCCAATCCTGATACTTAGTAAGCCCAAGAAGATAGTACCCCTTTCCGATCCGATGATGGAATCAGGCAGCTTACACGTCTCAAGTCTTTATTAGCAAGAATTCTTGGCTCCTCTCCTCTATCTACTGTGGTACTTGATGTTTATAACAGCCCAAGGAAAGACCCTTTTTTATATTTGAAGGTGCCACTTGAGTGTCCAGCTATCTCTGGGAGGCTAGAACTGTGACTGTCTGCCTCCAACCAGGGTTGGCACTAATGGAGCCAGAGAATAGAATAACTTGCTCATCCTTCCCCACATCTATACAGTTAGATGACTGAGGCTTACTCCATGCTTGTTTCAGAGCAAAGGCAAACGAAGGTATAAGCCAGCACCCTTCTTCATGGGAAGGTGCCTGAGGCAGGAGCCACTGTACAAGGGCAGGTATTATCTACATGCCTGCTGTCCCAGAACACCTTCCTCACTGGATGGGTTCCTGTTGAGCCCTTCCATGTGCATGTTGCGGACTGTCTGCAGAACTGAGGTGTGGGTTTGAGAGGAGTGTCTTTGGTAACAACAACAGTGGGGAGTAAGGATGGAGACCATCAGACAGCAGCAAATGCTGAGAAATGAATGGATATCTCTTTCTAATAGAAGCAAAAGTCTCTCTCTCCTGTGTCTAAGAGCCGAGGACTAAGCCTTTTGGCTGGCCAGTTTTATTACTTGTCCAGGGTTATTAGCAGACAAAAATGTATCAAAAGCAAACCTTAAGCAAAAGGTCAAGCTCTGAGATTTCCACAGATTGTCTTGTTTTTAACCGAAAATGTGTTAGAGAGCCAGGCTTGGGGACCAGGTAGCAAGATAGCTCAGTAGGTAACGCCTGACCACCTGAGTACAGTTTCTGGAACCCACATGGTGGAAGGAGAGAACCAGCTCCTGCAAGTTCACACAGACACAGACACACACACACACTCAAATATAGGGAAAAGGAGATTTAAAAAGCCAGGCTTGCTGGCCTGTGCCCCAGTGGTGGGCGTGGAGGAGCAGCCACAGGAACAGGACTCCAGTTGAGTTTCTTTGCCATCCTCATGACAGTATATTTAGCTGTTAGATCTGTTTTGGTTCTAAGTGGCAGAGCTGATTCATAGCCACCTCCTTCCAAAAGAAATCAAGTGATTGCTAGGGTTGAAAACGTGCATCAGTTGGATGCAGGAGCACTGCCTCTCACCCTTGCTTCCACTTATGACACCTTTGTTTGCCCTGTGGCTCCACCCAGTCAAAGGAGAAACGGCAAAATTTTTTGTTTGTTTGTTTTTTGTTTGTTTGTTTGTTTTTGTTTTTTTCCTTCTGGTACTGGGGATTAAACCTAGGGCCTTCCACATACTAAGCCAGCACTCTATCATGGAGATTCCCCAGTCTCTCTTTCAATTTTACATGGAGACAGGGTTACACCTTTTAAACATGCAACTTAGCCCAGGCTAGATCTGGGCTCTGAAGCCCAGGCAGGTCTTGGGCTTGCTGTCTTCCTCTGACAAGCCTTTGCTACCAGTGTGAGCTCCCACAGGGTTTCACGTGAGTCGGCTTGGTAATGATAGGGGAGCGCACTTTTTCAATAGCATTAGCCTTTGTCCATGGGCTAGCTTTCATTGTCTAATAGGACACATGGTAAGCCCTGAGCCCATCATGGTAGATAAGAAAGATGGCTCTCTGACTGCTTGAGACAGTGTTCTAAGCCCACCACTGGGGCAAGAATGTGTATATGGCTCAGCTTCTCTTGACACATGAGACTTCAGACAGGTTTGTCCCTCAGACAGATGATGAAGAGATGAAGACCCTAAAGCCCACAGAGACTCCCCAACTTTAGAGTAAGCACCCCGACCACCTACCAATGTAACAAGTAACAAATTACTTAGCACACACTAGGCTAGCGTCCACAACCATAAGAGAGCCTTGCTGATGCAGAATACTGAGAATGTCTGCTGCTGTGTCTTGGAAGTCAGGAAGATGAGGCTGTGGGGTTGAACTAAGCAGAGTGTTGAGCAGTCGGGATATAGAGAAAGGTGGCCAATGCCATGGTAGTATTCCACACATGGGCGCCGTGATTTATTATGGTGTCTGTAGGAAAGGTTAATGCATATAAGAACATGGATAGGGTTATGTGTGCCATTTCCTTGTCATAGCTAGGTAAAGAAATATCCTGAATTTGGAAAAGAAAAAAGACTCTTCCTATGGAGTGGAAAGGTTGGGTTTGATCATTGTCCATTTGTGCTTGACTGATAACAACCATTGGAAAATTCAAAGTGGTACTTTGACTTGGCTGGAAAGACACCTGCTGTTGATTAGTAATGTCTGCAATGGGCAAAGGCACCAAAACTGGTGGTATGCTCACTGTGTAGGAACCATTCATGTACTTGTTTCCAGATCTTTCACTTCAGACATGAATCAACAGAACAAAATTAAGAATTGCCTCAGGGCTCAAAAAAGAGACCCATGAGATAGAGCCCAGCCTGGGAAGTGACTCAAGAATTCTGAGTTACACTAACTGGGTGTGTGTCCCTGTGGCAGGCATGCTCCTTGCTAAGTTCCTTTTCCTCGTCTGCAGAATGGAACAGACCATTCCTTCCTGTGAACTAAGCAGGGTGGTTAAGGAGGTTGAAATGAACTCATAAATGTGAAGTCATTTTGTCATACTTAAAATAGCAGCAAGCAGTTTTATGTGCTAGCCACTGTTCTAAGTGGTTTGTTTATATCCTCATTTAATCCTCAAATTAACCCTATGAAGTATTTACTATTGTTCTCTTTGGTTTATAGAAAATGGCACTTGAGCATAAATGCCAAGTCACATGACCCAGATCACGGAGTTGTAGAACAAAGTTTGGGCCTAGGGAGCCTGGCTGTGGGATTGCTGCCCCCAGGCCCTTCATTGTGGTACTTTTTACTCCAGAACCTACAGCCATGCTTCTGGAAGGGCTATTCCCTTTTTTGTTCAGGAAATGACCTTATGCGTTTAGTCATTCGCTGACACCCGTGAAATTAAAAACGGATTTTCTTTTTTATCTGTGCCTACTTTGCAGGGCTTAATGATACAGTTCCCAGGCTACCTGGGCAGTAAGGGAGGGGACGTGGTCTAAAGTTAAGGATCTGACTGGTCACCAGTCGCACTACCTGGGTTTACATACTGGCTCTATGCCTTCTTTGCTGGGTGACCTTGTGCATGTTACTTAGTGTCTCTAAGCATTAGTTTCCTGGTTGAGCTGATGGCAATCATATGTACTATCCAGGGACCAGGATCTTGCTGCAGCACCATTTATAGCATGTCCTAGTCAGCTGTGAGCAGATTTCTCCTTTGCTGGGGATGGGTGGAAACTACTACTCTCCTAATCCATGGGAAAGCTGACCTCTTAGGGTGGGTTGACTCCTTGGGGCTTACTTTTCCCTTAGTGCTAGCTTCCTTTACCTGCTCCACCTGGTCAGACTGCAGTCAGCAGCTGGTGTCTGGATCCTATCTTATTTCTACAGCCCCAAACCAGTCCAATCCAGAACGAGCTGGTCGGCAGCCTGCCCTTGTTTCCTGGAGGCCTCTCCTGGTTAGAAGATTATATTGTCAAGTGGCACGTCTCGGAGAGGTCCTGCTCCTGACTCTGGTGTGAGGAACATATAAAGTACTTATGATTAAGCAAAGGCAGATGATAGCACACCATGGATCTCCCTCCCGTGGTTCATACTGAGTGCATTCCTGCTATTGGAGCTCACAGGAAGCTCTGCTGTGTATCAGGGTCTGGCAGTTGTGAGTATGTGTGCACAGTCACACAGTTACATTAACAGTTACTTTACTGCTTGGGGCTTTGGATAAAGGACAGATTCTTGGGCTTCCCTGAGCTGGATTGAGCACCTCTGGGGTCCCTGGGATTCATGATTCTGGATCTCTGCTCTCCAAGAAGATTCTCCAGTGAGTGGCTAGGGACCAAACTTGGAGGGATACTGACAGAGACAAACCTTGAAGAGCAAGCCTGTAAGTGAGTCCTGCTGCTTGAGAATGTGAGGCAGGAAGATAGCAAGTTCAAAGCCTGCCTGGCCTGTGGAGCAAGTTTAAGTCCAGCTTGGGAAGTTTAGGGAGTCTTTTTCTCTAAATGAAAAAGATGCAAAAGAGGGCAAGGGGCATAGCTCAGTGGTAGTGTGCTTGCTCAGCAGGCTGACGTTCTGAGTTCAATCCCTAGTACCACCAAATACACATACATATATACATACATAACACACACACACACAGAAATAAGACCATGTAAGGTGATCCTCTCACCCTATAGTAATCCAGCAATCAGGAGACAGAGCAGGAGGAGCACAATTTCAAGACCAGCCTAGTCCTGAGAGCAAAGGAGACAATGGCCAGCAATACCCTCCTGCCTTCTTGTAATGTTTTATAGATTAAGATATTGAGGGCCATATTCCAGTGCTGCATGCTTTTCCTGTTTGTATGTGAAAGGGCATGCCTATGAAGGCTTTGCTCTTGAAATAAATGCAAGATGAACGAGCCCTTCCTCAGCCCAGGGCACATATTGTAAATCCCTGCCTTGAGTGTAAAGCTTCCTTATGGGGAAATAGTACTGAGGCCAGTGGAGAGGGCACCGAAAGGGCGCTGGTGGCCTTTAGGCAAGTCAGAGAGAAAGGATGTGGAGGAAGTGCAGACAGCAGTCACCTGGCAGGGCGGGGTGGGAGGGAAAGATGGAGCCTGCTGCTATTTGGAGTCAAGGGTGGGGATGCTATAACATGGGATTGGCAAGTAGACTTCCTTTGGGCATCCTCAGGAGCTCCCACAGGAGAGCTGTGATCCTTCGGGAGCACAGTAGGGAGGTGAGATGTTGGATTCTCTACCCCCACCCCTGACCCGCAGCAAACATCCCCCTAGAGGCAAAAGGAGCCAAATAAGAGCAAAGATCTTTTCTCAGAACCAGTTTATTCCATTTTGGGCCCTGGTTCAGGCAAGATGGTAAAGAGAGAACCAGATTCTTGACTTTGTTTAAGGAGTGGGGATTCTATTTATATCTCTCTATGGATGACAAGATCTCATGTAACCCAGGCTTGGGTTTGAACAGCCCCTGAGCTGTGTGTGGTTGGGGGTGACCTTTAACTCCTGATCCTGCCTCCTGTACCTCCCAAGCTCTAGATTACAGATGTGCACCACCGCACCAGTTTTTGTGGTCCTTGTTCTCAAACTCAAGGCTTCAACTGGCTAGGCAAGCACTCTTTTAACTGAGCTATATATTCCTAGCCTCTGGAATGGGCTTAATTCGGAATCTGAGCTTGGGAGCTCAGAGTCTGACTCTGTGCCCCAAGGGACTACAATGTCCGTCTGTTGTAACTTTTGAGTTTTCGCATCTGTAAGGTGGGCTAATGCCAGCTCCCACCCCGTGAGACTCTGATGAAGGACATGGACCGGAGCAGGCGTACAAGTGTGTCTATGCCAACTTGTATTTTCTCATTAGATTGCTGGGGCATCACCTTCACAGTTGGTGACCATCACCCTGTGGATAAATCCAGCAAAAAGGAAATGGTTGACTTAATTTTAACATCCTTGTGAAGAGAAGATAGGCATTCATCCGCTGGTGTCCTGGGTCCACCCTTAAGACCTCACAATAGAAGTTTGTGTCTTCCCCCAGAACTGCACAGATGAAATGACAGGCCAGACATTCTTAGATGCCCTCCAGCTCATCTCTCCATGGATCCCTTTGTCTACCCTTGATGGGTCCCTGGAGCTCTCTGGCCTCTGGGTGACTGCTACTGTTTTCTCTCCTGGTCTTCCTGGGAACAGGTGGAGGCAGCTGTGCTCTGCGTAGGCTGGAGTGTTTCTGCCCGCCAGGAGGAGTCCCTGACTCAGAGGAGAGGTTTCTTGCCAGCAGGGAGAAGTAGTTAGATCATCAAGGCCTAGGGGAAGAACAGAAGGATGTTGGTTCAATTAGGGCTGCTTCTGTCTCCTCAGAGATCCAGCATGATGCTTAGAGAAGTACTCGGCACCACCCTGCTTGACAAACAGCCCACAAGGGTTTGTGGGGAGGCAAGGTACACCTCAGCTTCCCAACATGTTCCATGCAGCAGCCTTGTCTTCCTGGATTTAGCAAGCCATTTTGTTGGGACCATCACAGAGACTTCAAATTGCTGTCCCCACAGAGATTTTCCTTCAGAGCCTAGAGTCTTTCATTTTAGATACTGCCTATGTTTGCAGCAGGGTAGGGGGCAGTCACTGCAGGAGGCCAGGGACAGCACCTAAGCAGGGAGCTGTGGCATTTCCTGAATACAGTGGTCTCATTTCAGAGAGGAATGTTTGCTGGAAAGATAGAGGCTCTGCTTGAGCAGAGAGCAGCCCCTCTCAGTGCCTGGAAAGCAGCCCAGGGCAAATAGAAGATCTACTGTGTGTTGAGAGGCTGGGACGATGGTGATTCCAATTCCAGTGATTAGCAAACTTCAACAACAACTTCTACTTCTTCTTCTTCTTCTTCTCCTTCTCCTTCTCCTTCTCCTTCTCCTTCTCCTTCTCC
>NW_021604684.1:9845859-9860236 GCF_004785775.1 Grammomys surdaster
TTCCTCTTCTTCTTCCTCTTCTCTTTTGATTTTATTTATTTTTATTTTATGTACATTGCTGTTTCACCTGCATGTTTGTCTGTGTGAGGGTGTTGAATCCCCTGGGAACTGGAGTTATGGTCAGTTGTGAGCCATCATGTGGGTGTTGGGAATTGAACCTGAGTCCTCTGGAAAAGCAGTCCTTGTTCCTAACGCTGTGCCATCTCTCCAGCCCCCATTAGCAAACTCCTGTTCAACCCTGTAGGCTAACTCCTGTCAGCAGCCTGTTTTTGTAAATAAAATTTTATTAGAACCTGCCATGCACGTGTCTTTTACAGCATTGTGTGCAATGCTTGAAAAGAGGCCTTCTGGCTTAAAAGTCCAAACAGAAAGACATCTAGCACTTTTTGGTATGAGCTAACAAAGGAGGGTTAACAGTCAACTTTAGGGAAAGAAAGCCAAGAGAAGTTCCTTGGAGCCTTCCCAGTTTGACAAATGTCGTCAGTCATCTGTTGAAACCTTAATGAATGGGAAGCTTTTCTGGTTCCATAGACTTAATACACAATAGGGTCAGAAGGATGACAGACAGTGCCTAGTTTGACCCTTGCATGTTCATGTGGAGAAAACTGAGACCCATAGAGGCAACAAGACTTACCTGGAGCAGGTTTGGCAGAACTAAGTCCCAGAGAACCCAGTTCAGAGCATTCTGTTTTGAATGGCTATTTTATTGTAAGCATGTATGTATACACATGCATGGGGTGAGGAGGGGTGAGAGAGAGAGTGAATTAATCTGTAGTAAAATGTCAGAGATGTGCTTCTCCTGTGCTTATTGCCTTTGAACAAGGAGAAGTGTGGACACAGATTGCCACCTTGTCCCTATATAAGGAGGCCGTTGTCCTGGCAAGGGCTGCCCCATAGCAACATGGCTAAAATGGTCACAGGCCGTTCTACTTGAGGCCAACTCCTGCCTAGCAGCTGCCGGGCGGCTGCCAGTGGCACACTGCCTGCCTAGCACCTGACCACCCTGCTGTCACCAGATCGGAATGCAAGCCCTATCCATTGAGTCTGCTCTCCTGGAGTGTGTCCATTGTGGGGACCAGTGCCCCAAGGATAAATGACCCCTGTATACCTTGACTTGTGTCCAAGGCCTTGGGGACACACAAGGTACTCAGCCTTTTGGCTAAAAGGGTTGCCAGATATTCCACCAAAGACTTTCTCAGCTAGGTGTGGTGACACAGGTCTCTAATTCTAGCTATTTTAAGAGACTGAGGCAGGAGAATGACAAGTTCTAGACTAGCCTAGACTACCTAGTGAAAGCCCCTAAATACTGTTTTAACCCAAAAGGTACAAAGTGGGCTGAGGCTACAATAACTCAGTGGTAGAACACTTGATTAGCATACATGGTACCCTAGGTTCAATCCCAATTACACAACCAAAACAACAACAACAAAGCAATCGGGCATCAGTTACTTCCTACCATGGAAGTTAGACCTGTTGGGGCAAAGGTTCCCTCTTACTCTCTATTCTATGGTCTTGCCTCCTGGGCATTCCTGGGAACATCTCTGAAGCAAGAAGGGTTTTGTTTCTATTATAGAAGAGAGGGTAAATGTCATGGTGTGGGAGTGTTAGATTTCCTGGTCTCCCAGCTCTGTTAAACCACCTCCCCAGCTGGGTATTTCCAAAGGAAGTTAGTGTACCTCCCTGGGACTCAGGTGTCTTCACCTGTGCAGTGGATGTAAATGGGGACCTCCCATCAGCACCTGCGGCTGTCATGGTTAAACTGTTGGGTAGAGACTGAACCAAAGGTTGTTCCTACTGGGGCTCTGCAAGTATATATCCACACCCCCAGGCCCTCAGGCAGGCTTGGTTGAGCAGTTAATTTCCCAGGCAGAGGACACTTCAGAGTTCTGGAAACCTGACCTAGGGATTAGAGGCCTAGGGGTGGGGAGGGTGGAGAAGCAGGGGTGGAGGAGGAGAGGACAAAGAGCAGGGAGCACTAGGACATTTCCAGGATTGTACTTGCAAATGTGAATCCAAGTGTGGTCCGACAGCCCCACTAGCTCCTCTGGGCGCTGGGTTTGAGAGGCAATGGTGTCCCGGCAAGACAAAGTTGCAAGCTCATGAGTCCTGGTCTGCTGTCACCTCGGTCCCATCCTTCTGTGTTTTTCTGTATGATCTTCCTTTGTCTTCTCTTTAGGATTAATGTGAGTGTGTGTGTTGAAAACAAAATGATACAGTGACTAAGAACCTGTTTTTGAAGTCAGACAGGGGAGACTCAGTTTCCTCCTATGTGCAGTGGGAATGATGCCAGCTAAGGGATGGTCTGACATCATGCATGTAAGGACTCAGCTCACTTTCCCACACACAGTCAGCCCACTCGGTAAAATGCGAAGAGTACCAACTTTGTGTTGAGTAGGAATCTGTGGGAAGCAAGACAGCATTTAGGAGCTTTTATTCTATTGGGTTTGGAAAGATAACATCGTGAATGCAGCAGTGTGGCTCAGGAAGAGTGTGACTCAGCCAAGGGTCACAGAATGTGACAGAGGGAGGAACAAGTGCAGAGCCAACTGCTTCTTAAAATGGGTGTCATCTGATGGGAAAATCAAGAAGGAGACAGCCACAAACAAGTGCCCTGTGCAAAGGCCACAGAGCAGCAAGAAGCTGTTGAGCTCAATTGTAAAGAGCTGGCACAGTTGACAGTGGCTTTGTGAGCCTTAGATGTTTGTGTCCTTAGGTGTTGTGAGGGCTTCAAGACACTTCTGACCTGCAGGTGAGGAGACATCATCTAATTTGCATATTTTAGAGGTAACTTTTGACAGCCATGGGGGAGACCGGGTTGGATGGGAGGCCGGTGGGCAAATGGGAGACAAGTTGCGAATCTTTTCACCAACTCTGCAGGATACAAAGATAGCATAGACCAGTGACAGAAGAGATGGAGAGTACAGGATGGCTGGTACCTCTGTCCTAGGGAGAGGAGCCAGAGGAGGAGGATGCAAAAGGGTCCTTCCTTTTTGGCAGGTGTAGGCAAGAACACACATAGATGCTACATAGAAGAGTACAAATTGTTCTTTAAAGAAACTATCTATCTATCTATCTATCTATCTATCTATCTATCTATCTATCTATCTATTTAAAGGCAAGGTCTTACTGTGTAGACCAGCTGGCCTGGAACTCACTGAAAACCATCTTTCTCCACCTCCTGAGTGCTGGGATTAAAGGCATGAGCCACCATGCCTGATACTTATTCTTTATGTGACACATGGTCCTCTGTAGCTCAATATATAACCAAGAATGGCCTTTGGCCTCTGGTCTTTTGCCTTCATCTTCCAAGTGCTGGGATTCCAGGCATGTGTAGCTATGCCCAGTTTATACAGCATTATAGATCAAACCCTGGGCCTCATAGGTGCTAGGCAGGCAGTCTACCACCTGAGCTACACCCCAGCTCGAGAATGCAGTTTCTTCTGTGCTTGGACAGCCTATGTCTATCTGATGAAGGGTTAACCCTCTTTTGGCCTAAGCTTCTGGATTAGCTTTGAGGCCCACAGCCCTTACCCTGCCACTTCATATAACCCACACCCTACCTTGAGCCCCTAAGACCCAGAGCCACTTTGAGCATTTATTCTGCTGTACCCTCACTCCCTTCCAAAGATCTCTATTGACATGCAGGTGGAAACTTAAGCCCTGTTAGGTCGTAGAGAATGGCCAGCTCTGTGTAAAATGCTGGACAACCTCATGCTTAGGACGTATGGGAATTTGGATGAAAAAAAAACTGTGTTTGTTTTAGCATTTCCTTTAAATATGAATGTAGGTGACAAAAAAAAAGCCTTAGTAGAGCCTGTGACTTGTCACCAGTGGAAATCACAGATATTTCCATATTGCTTCACAGTTGTCAACGTTCTCTGGAAATATTTGGGTTTACTGCTAATTAGAAGTTGTAGACAATTACTACACTTGCTACTGGCTCTCACTATTCAGTATGTTAATAAGGAAGCACCACTCGGGTAGGATTCATCCTTCTGAGTAGTTTTTAAAAATTTATATTATGTGTGTATGTGATGTATATGTATCTATGTGTGGGAATGTGCACGTGAATGCAGGTGACCATGGAGGCCAGAAGGAGGCGCTGGATCCCCTGGAGCTGGAGTTGGGCACCACCTGCCAGGCACTTCAATAGTAATACACACTCTCAACCACTGAGCCATCTCTCCAGCCCCACCTTTTCAATATTTTATAAGTGTATTTTGATATTAACTGTGTTCTTTATAATCCTTCCTGTGTTTTATTTTTACTTTACGCATTCACAGGCATTCTGAGGACTTTATAACCTTCACTGTATTGTGCAGGGGCCTGAGGCTCAGAGAAGGCCAAAGTCTTTTCCCCACACTGTGTAAGAACAGCTAAGGCACAGAGATGTCGAGCTTATCCTGGTCACGTGCACAGAGCTGGCGGGAGATTATATCCAAACCCATGCAGCTCTTTCTTATTCCAAAGTGCTTTCTTCTGTCTGTCTGTTCCTCTGTGTGTCTTCCTCCCCTTTCTTTGTGCGTGCAGGAATGTATACCACATACACATGAAGGTCAAGGATAACTTGAAGGAGCTGGCTCACTCCACCATGTTGGTAGCAGGGATTGAACTCAGTTTGTCAGACTTTGTGGCAAGCCCCTTCACCCTTTGAGCCATCTTGCTGGCCTCAAAGTCAGTATTCTTAACAGTCTGTCAGTGCCTCCAAGTAGCCCCATCAGCTAAACGACAAAGGCTTTGAGCACAGTCTATTCGATACTACTTCTCAGCCTTTTGCCTAAGATTAGACACAGAGTAAGTTCCAAAAAGGAGGACACTGGGGAGCCTGGTGCCAGTATTGGGGAGGTAGAGACAAGACAATCTGTAGTTGATGAGCTCCAGACCAATAAGAGACCTTGTCCAAAAGGAAGCAGGCAATATTCCCGAGGATGATACCTAACATTGTCTCTGGCCTTTGCACACACATGAGTGCACTTGGACACATACATACACACACTAACTCACACGTACACACACATTCTCATTCTCTCTCTCTCTCTCTCTCTCTCTCTCTCCAGGGGTAGTGGCACATGGCTTTGATCCCTGTACTTGAGAGGTAGAGGCAGGCAGATCATGAGTTCAAGGCCATCTTTAGCTATACAGCTATTTAGCTCGGGTAGCAGCCTGAGCTACCTGAGATCCTGTCTCAAAGCAATGGCAAAGAAAATAATAATACAAATTAAAAGGAAACAGAAAAGGCAGCTTGTACAGCTGAGTCCCTGTCATGCCCTTGTTTCCTGTAATAGATTAATGCTTTCTTTACCAGGGAAAGGATTTTTCTTTCTTCTGGGCATGGTATACATCTTTAATCCCAGAACTTGAGAGTCAGAGACAAGCAGATCTCCATGAATTTACAGCCAGCCTAGTCTACATAGTTGAGTCTCAGGCCAGCCAGGGCTACATAGTAAGACTGTGTCTCAAACAAACAAACAAACAAACAAACAAAAAAAACAAAGTAGGATGTGGAGAGATGGCTCAGTAGTTAAGAGCACTGACTGCTCTTCCAGAGGTCCTGAGTCCAATTCCCAGCAACCACATGGTGGCTCACAACCATCTGTAATGGGATCTGATTCCCTACTCTGGTATGTCTGAAGAGAACGACAGTGTACTCACATACTTAAATAAATATTTTTTTTTTAAAAAAAAAGAAGGAGAAGGAAGAGAAAGGAACAAAGGATCTACTTATTCTGCTCTAGTAGATCTCAGAGGGAAAGGAAATGGATATTTTTTTGACCCTACTCTGTGCCCCTCGAGTGTATGAACAGAGACAGAGAAAATAGCCTGGGCTAGCTTTAAGCAAGCAAGTAAATAAAATGAAGCTGGGATTATCCAGCCATCGAGCTCCAGGGCAGGCCTTTGCTGTCCTGGTCCAGTCCTGACCCCGGTAGCACTCCAAGCTTGAGCACATTACTTCCCTGAACTCAGTTTCCCAAGATGATCTGGACACTAGATCTGCCTTTATCCGGCTGTCAGACAGTAAAGTAAGGTGCCTTGTAAGGGCACTGGTACCCAGAAGTCCTACAAGGGCAGTGGCCATTATGATGAGATGGTACCCAGCTCTCCTGGATCTCAGGGAGGGACAGACACCTCCTTGCTCCATGAGATGGCATAATCATTAGGCTCCTGGTGAGACTTGGAGCATCGGAGATGACCCATCAGGGAGGATGGTCCTTCATCCCCATCTCCATCCCTGTCCTGGTGTGACTAGTGGTGCCCCTATTTTACACACTCTCTATTTACTAAGCAGGGCCGTGGTGAGTCTTGGTGACTTAGGGCCCAGACGGACTGTTGTCTCTTGGCAGAAGCTGCACTTGAGTCATGGCTTGGGGACAAGTACCTGGCTGGCTGCCAAAAGCAGAATTTACCTCAGATCCTCTGCTTTCTGTTTTCCCTTCTCTCCCCAGGCTCCATTTTAGTGCTTCTGACTTATTTTGGCTTCTGCCAGGCCGTGTGCCTAGACAAAAAGCTGGTGACTGTACACTAGGATTCTGACACCTGTCCTATGCTCAACCCCAGGCAGAGATCTGGGAGCCAAGTCCTGAGCCAGCTACTGGGTCTCTGACTCCCAGAGGGGAGGGCTCTAAGATGTGTCCAGAGGACCAGAAGAAGACCTAGAGGAGGAACAAGCTGGGACAGTCAGGGTGGCTGTGTGATTAAAACCAAAAAACCTTGCAACTGCAAAGGACGTTAAGTGGGAAGGAGATATTCTCTGGCTGCTCTCTCTCTGAGCAATCCGTTATTCTTATTCTCTCAGGCCCTTAGTATCTTCTGTGTGTCCTTCTCACAGCTGTGCATGCAGTATGAAGGGCTCACCATGCGTTGGTGTAAAGCCACAGGCAGCATCATGCAGAGCCAGCCCTCCCTTCCCATAGCCACTTTGGCAATGGTTATGAAGACGGGAAGGGGAGTTTTGTTTTTGTTTTTAATAATTTTTAAATAAATAAAATAAATAATAAATAATTTTAAAATAAATATTTTTAAAATTACTTATTTTCATGTATATGGCTGTTTTGTCTGCATGAGTGTCTATTCACCACACATGTGTCTACTGCCCAAGGAGGCCAGAAAAGGGTAGTGGATCCCCTGGGACTGGAGTTACAGACAGTTACAAGCTGCCACATGGGTGCTAAGAACAGAACCTGAGCTCTCTGCAAGAGAAAATGTTCTTAGCCACTGGGCCATCTGTCAGCCCCAAAGAGGGAGTGTTGTTGTTGTTTGTTTGTTTGTTTATTAGTAGTGAGGGAAGGATGGAGATCATTGCACATGGCCAAAAGGATGTGTCCAGGCTTTCAGAGATGCGAGAAACCTCACAGTGGGCAGAGGAACTTAGATCCTGTTGGGAAGGCTACCTGTTAAATGGTAAAGAGTCTGGTTTTTGGCATTGGAAGATTTGGTGTCAAATCTCAGCTTCTTCAGCATATTTCTCAGCTGTGTGATTCAGAATGTTTCTCTCTCTCTCTTTCTTTCTCCCTCTCTCTCTCCCTCCCTTCTTCCATGCCTCCCTCCCACTCCCTTTCTTTCTCTCCTTTTTTCTTATTTATTTTATGTATATGAGTATTCTATTTGCATATATGTCTGCACCAGTGTGCCTGGTGCCCATGGATGCCAGAAGAGGGCAATGGATCTCTTGGGACTGAAGCAACAGACAGTTGTGAGCTGCCATGTGGGTGCTAGGAATAGATCCTGGGTCCTCTGCAAGAGGAGCAGATGCTTTTAACCCCTGAACTATCTCTCCATCTCTAGACAAGTTTCTTTACCTTCTTGAGTCCATTTCTGCATTGCTATAATCCTTTGGGGTTGCTGGGACTTGTCCATGAAGTTCCCCATCCCCACCACCCAGGGCACCTGATCCACAAGAACAACCTCCTTGTTTCTGCTGGTCTCATCCAATGACTGATGGGTGGGGCTGGAGAGCTGACCCCTGACAGGTAGGCCAGGTGAATTCTGGGTGTTTCAGGAGTAATTTTTGGAAGGAGGAGAGCCAGCCAATCGATCTGCAGCTCAAAATAGCTTGGAAGTGCAAGAACAACAGTAAATAATGGGTTCCGGATGCTTTTAAGTCTTGGCATTTCCTGATCTTGGCTCAGCTGGGCCAGACAGCTTCATCAGCGTTTGCTGCCGAGGCCAGCAACACACGCCTCCCCTGGCCGTGATCCAGGCCGGGGCTGCTTTCAAGAAAATCAGATCTAGAAATGTTTGGACCTCTGGCACAAGTCCTTTGGGTCCTGGACGTAGACTAAGGATCAGACAGCATCTGGGCTTGTGTCATGGGTGGGACTAAAGGAAAATGCAGGCAAAGAGGCTCAGTTCTATGGAGCAAGTGGGTATGGTGTCGGCTCAATTTTAGACAGGCTCTTGATTGCTCTAAGAGTTTATTGAGCACTTATTATGTATCAGGTACTAGGAATATCATGAAGATAAATATTTAATTTCTCATTATAAGTTATAGAAAACTCAGGATCGAGAAGGCTATGAGAGGATACAGTTGAGGTCCTAATGTGGTCTGTAGAAGTTTCCGGAAGGAGGAAGGAAGGAAGGAAGGAAGGGAGGGAGGGAGGGAGGGAGGGAGGGAGGGAGGGAGGGAGGAAGGAAGGAAGGAAGGAAGGAAGGAAGGAAGGAAGAAGGAAGGGAGAACAAGTGGATAGGCATTACCTGGGTTAGATGTCCATTCTAGAAGTGTATTCCACAGAGAGAGAATGGAGTGTGCAAAACTCCTTACATGGAGAGATTCTGATGAGTCAGGGACAGACAATTGGCCAAGTCTGGGGCCTGAGGCAGAGGAGTGCTACAGCTTTAAAATGACCCAGGAGGGTACCCAGGAGCCAGACCTTACAGGGCCTATGGACTGGAGAGGGTTTAGTCTTTCCCTCTGAGGCCCCTGGAGGGATTTGGCAGGCTCAGATCTGCATCTCAGGATCATGGCAGTAGCTGCTTTCTCCAGCAGCCTGGAAATGCCTTAAACTGATGGAAGGAGCCCAAGTGGAGGCAAGAGGCCTTGGTTACCTTTGAGATGTGAAGGGAATCTACTGCAGACTGGGCCATCATCAGACCTGATAGTTAACACCATGCCTGTGTGGTGAGTGAAGGACAGAGCCATCCATCAGCCCTACATGCAGCTGTTCCAGGACCATGTTGAGGTCTCACTAATGACCATTGTCTTTTTATTAACCTTTAAAATGTTTTAGTTGTGTGTGTGTGTGTGTGTGTGTGTGTGTGTGTGTGTGAATGAGGGGGAGAGAGAAAGAGAGTGTGTGTGTGTGTGTGCACCTGAGTGCAACCTCCACAGAAGCCAGAGGTGTTGGATCTCTGACAGCTTGAGTTACAGGGACTGTGATCGCATACTCTGGTTCTCTCCAAGAGCGGTACACATTCTTAACCTCTCCATCTTGGCCGTCTCTCCAGCCTAGCCATTGTCTTATGAACACTGACTTTGCACCAGATACCATACAGAGATCTTCTCACTCAACCCTCATAGGGACCTGAAGGAGCCACATACAATTCTTGCTAATTCACCACTATTTAAAGAACAAGAGTGGTTAAATAGTTTGGCCAGAATTACACAGCACAGGACCTCCTATCTCATTGGACAACCTAGAAGTGTTTGACCCTGCTCAGGGCAAGCTATGACCCAAGCTTCAATCCGGTTGCTCTAGTGACCTTCAGTGTTGTCTGCCCTAGCCACATGAACCAGTTCAGAGCCAGGCCTAGAAAGGCATTGTCATGTGTAGCCTGAGGGGACACAGCCGTGTGGTTCTTGATCCTTGCTCAGGCCTGCTGGATCCTGGAAGCTCTTGCTGTGAGCTGAATAGTGTGTCTCTGGGGATTGGATGGTCTCTGCTGCTTGGGTTTTTGTTATCACTGACCTCCTGTGTTCTCCTCTTTGTTCTTCCCTCCCACTCTGTCCCCATCTGTTGCTACCCATAGGGTCTTGGCCTTGCTTCCCAGATGTGCAGGCAGCACTTGGAATTGAAGCAGAAGCTGGCTTCCTTCTGGCCTGAGGAAGGAAAGATAACTAACTCTGCAGCTGTTAACCTGCCAAGGTCTTGGTACAGTGGTTAGCCTCTGTGGTCTCACTAAGCCTCGGGCAGTACCTAGAAGGCTTTATCTGTTCCCACTGGAGATTGCCAGCCAGCAGAATTTAGACTCATGTGCTAGGCTCTCTTGCCGATTTTAATACCCTTGCTTGAATACACTTGAATGTACATGTGCGCTACCAGGATCTTATTAAAGGCAGGCTCTGATTGAGGTCTAAATCCGCATGAAAGATGGGTACTCCAGGTGAGGTTGTTGCTGGGACCCCAAAGTTAGGAGCAAGTGAAGATGTGCCAGGTGTCTTACACTTAGTCCGTGACTGACTCCATGACACACTCCATGACACTTGGTCCCATGGGACTCATGCCCCTCATGTGTTCTTCCTCATGAGGAGTTAGTTGCTTATGGGGCTTCTGTGGCTTCTGTTGTGCCCAGGGTGTCACTTGTTGACCCCATGTGTACCAAGGCCCTGGTGACTTCTCCTGGTCTGTGAGGTTGGCCATTGTTGGGATATGGGAAAAGCCTCAGAGAGATAACCAGTACAAGGTCCATGCCACTGCAAAGAGTGTCTTCTCAAGCACCCCACTTGCCTTCTCTGTTACTGCTTCAGCTAGAAGCTGGAAGTTTAAGGATGGGTCCTCTTCCTCTCTTTGACTCTCTTACAAACTCTGCAATCCCAAGTCCTAGCAAGGAAGGCGAAGCAATTTGTTCTCAGTGTCTTATAGTATGTGGATGAGAGCTTCCAGCCTCCTTTTTCAGGCTTGAGTGACTCCTGGACATTATGTACTTCCTTTTGACTGCCTCTGTGGGGAATGACACTCCCTCCCTGGGTCACCTGCTTCTCAAGAAGGCAGTGAACACTTGTGCTTGAGTGGCAAATCTCTTGGTCTGTCCAGTTCTTCAGCCTGGATGGTCTTCAGAAGGCAGACCCCCACCATGACTGAAAACCCATCATCTGTGCCTCAGCCTGTGGATCCTTCCCAGCAGATCAGCCTGCCTGGCCTCTGGCCTTCCCTAGGCACATGACCAAGGAAAGCCTATGGGACCAAAGAGAATCTCTTTTCCCACCAGCTTTATCTGGGAGTCTGTGGGTCTGGATTTCTCATCTGACCCACTGAAAAGGAAAGAAGTTTCCATAGGGAATACATGGATGTAGAAACCCTCTTTCAAGGGGGAGAGTGTGAGGGAGGGAGCTGATGGCTGTCACAGGAATGCAAGGCAGAGATAGCCAAACCAGCCAGGGAAGTGGGAGCTCTCTCCTCACTCAGCTCTACTCCCTGCCTTCCCACAAAGGCTGGGCACTATTCTAGGTGCTTGGAATCAGCCCAGAGGAGACACAGCCAGACCCTGGCCCCTGCACACTAGAGGCAACCAGGCCCTGGTTTGGTGCTATGGCTGAAGTACAGTGTCATAAGCCTCACAGAGTGTGTGACTTGAGGTCTCAGGAATCAACTTGAAATTGAATAGTGGGACAGTGACCACGACATGGCAGAGGCCAAAGATTCATGAGCTGTATTTCACAGGACAGAAGACCACTGTTTTGCAGTCGTGGAGAGGTGGACAAGAGAGAGCTCCTCTGGACAAGCTAGGTTGGAAAGCCTATGAAGCTTTGGTACACAGTAGGGTTTTCAGGCAAATAGTATGCCCAACTTGGTTTGCTGAAGTGCTAGCCTTCCCTGGGTACTTCTCTGAGGTGTTGTCTGGGTTCAAAGGAGTCAGCAGGCATTAAGAGCCTGCTGTTCCACCAGGGCCTCAAAGTCCAGCAGCCTAGAGTCAAGGAGACTTTTCTCTGCAGGGGCAATCACACGGTGGGTCAGGCCTAATAGTGCAACAAGGAATTTGAGCTTAAGTCTGGATTCACATTCCTGCTCACCAAAGCCGCATTACCTACCCCCAGGTCTCAGGTCTTCTATCCTAAGATGGAGCCTACCCACTTAGCTGGGCTCTCGTGGGCCACTCAGACTCAGAGTGATTGAGAGATCCCTTTAGGAGTGGTTGCTTAGTCTGTAGTCTGGATCAGATTAGATTAGCTCATAAAAACCTTTAGATCACCATCGAAGTGTGTGTGTGTATTCGTCTATGGTGCAAAACATGTACCCTATTTTTCAAGTATAGAAAATAGTAACATGGCTATTTTATTTTATTTTGGGGCCAGGCATATTGTGTTGAATTCACTAAGGTTAAATAGTGAGACGGCTTGCCGCTATATGGCTCTCAGCTAATAAAAATGGAAAAACTAATTAACTCCCTCGGAATTCCTCTCTCTTCAAAGCCGAATGCCTTACTGAGGCTGTGGGGGAGGAAAAGAACAGGCTGGGGGTTCCCTAGGGAGCCCAGCATGGTAACCACAGGACCAGATGGGCCATGTGGCCCTCCAGCTTCCACACTGTGTGGCAGCAGGGGCACTGGTGGGCTGAACAGTGACTGAGTCATGCTCCTTGGGTGGGTTGATGGGAGGACTGGCCAAGAAGCCTGCACTGGTGGGAAGACCTGGCTGTCTCAGTTTGCCAAGGCCCCAGTCTACTAGGAAGGGCGAACCCCTCAAGGGTACAATCCCAGCTCCGAGCCCCAAGAAGCCGACCACCTCAGAGTGGTTACTATTGGGCAGGTCCCAGCAGGGCCTCATTCCACCAGGGCAGACGGAAAAGATGTGAGCTTGCACCTCGCTGGCCTGTCGAGTGTGACATTTTCTCAGATGCTACATGGGGCTGCCTGACCTTCACTCTTCTGCCAGAACCCCTTTCTGTTTCTTTCTGGTTATTTATAACAGTGCTAACAGGCAAAGGGCTTTTCAGATGAGCCCCAGCCAAGGCTCTGCCATCTCTGCTGCCAGCTGGGGCAGGGACAGCATGGACAAAACTAGAGAAAATGGATTTCCAGGACCCCAAGGAGCCTTCAGATGGGGTGTATGCTTTTCTTTTTTTCTTTTTCTTTTTTCTTTTTCTTAGTCTTCTTATGTCTCTGGAACTTTTAAACATTCATTTTGCTTCTATTAGGGTAAAACAAAACACTATTGTATGCAAAACGTATATACCGATTATTCAAAACAGTGACATTACATTGATTATTCTGTATAAGCTTTCCAGTCTCCATCTCCAAAATGTTTTGGGGGTTTATGTTTGTTTGTTTCTTTGTTTGTTTGTTTTGAGGCAGGTCTTACTATGCAGCTGTGTCTATCCTGGAACTCACTATGTAGACCAGGCTGGCCTTGAACTCACAGAGATCTTCTTGCCTCTGCCCCTTGGGTACTAGGAATAAAAAGTGTGTGCCATCGTGCATGGCTGGCCAAAATGTTTTTGTCAGGTCCTTTTCAGACACCTAACCCAGGAGGCTCTAGCCCTGCCCCAGGTATACTCTAAATTTTGGGAATTATTTTGAATGAGGGAAAGAGCAAGGCAGATTGTTGCTAGGGTCCCAGTGGCCTCTATTTTTAGCTACAGAGGGGTGAAAACACCTGGTTCCCTGGCCCAGCTTTCCTTATTAGTAAGTCAGAAGGTGAGAGAATGCCTTGATTTGGGGAAAAACCAGGAATCTTTTCTCATCTCTCATTCTTTTATCTATTTACTTATTTATTTAGATAGGTGTGTGTGTGTGTGTGTGTGTGTGTGTGTGTGTGTTTACCAATGCCATGGCACCAATGTGGAGGTCAGAGAACAACTTTTAATAGTTCTCTCTTTTCTACCATGTGGGTTTCAGAGATCAAACTCAGGTCCCCCTAGGTTTGGCAGCAAGCCCCTTAATTCACTGAGTCCAACAGTTTGAATCCCTTGCAAGCCCTCTAGTCATTTTCTAGACTCTATTCCTTTATAAATAAACAGAGGGAGTATTTTACAATCTACTTCAAAATTGAAAGCTGGGCATAGTGAGACAGACCCACACTTCTAGCTGTTCAGAAGGCTAAAGTAAGAGGATCAGACTTTTAAGGCTCACCAGGGCTACAAAGCACATTCCAGTCCAGCTTGGGTAGCATAGTGGGGCTGGGTCTCAAAATCTAGACAAACAAGGGCTGGTGAGATGGGAGAGGTGGGTGGGGGATGGGGAAAGACAGTGCCGTGCAGAGCCAGGCTGCCTGGGATCAGTCCCTGGAGCCCACTGAGTTGTTCTCTGACCTCCACGAATGTGCTGTGACACACAGGCCCACAGGATGCACATATGTAATAATAATAAATAAAAACACGCACATGTATGACTGTAGAGTGTAGATGCAGCTCAGTGGTAGAGCATTTTCTAGAAACCTGGGTTGAATGGAGAGAGAGGGAGATAGATAGATAGATAGATAGATAGATAGATAGATAGATAGATAGAT
>NW_021604684.1:9860246-9872700 GCF_004785775.1 Grammomys surdaster
GATAGATAGATAGATAGATAGATAGATAGATAGATAGATAGATAGATGGATAGATAGACAGACATAGAGGGAGGGAGGAAAAGAGGGAAGGAGTGACAGGAACAGATAGAGACAGAACAAAAGAACATAAACTTTTGTTGGCCAGGTGTGGTATTGCACATATATCATGCTAGCCTTCAAAAAGCTGAGGCAGGAGACCAACAGTTTGAATCCAATCTGGGTACATATTGATATCCTGTTTTAAAAAAAACAAGCACCCAACTCCTCTTGTTAGTCCTTTTGCTACTTTAAGAAGAATTTAATAGCATTTCCTATAGAAAGCATTTCATAGCTTTCCCAAACACTTTTCCACCCAGAATACTTCACCAAACAGACTAGGACAATTCCTTAGCCAGTGATGTCTTAGAGGTATCATTACAGAGAGATTGAAATGCAGGTCCCAAGTCTCAGCTCATGACATGGCCTAGGATGTAATTCTATTTTAGTCTCCTGCACATACAATAAGTCCTTCATTGCATCTTGCTAAGGAGGGGCCAGGTTAGGCCAAGAAGGTACTTGGCTCCTGTGTAAACAATTCAGTAACCAAAATAAGTTGTATTTCAATTCATTGTTTAAAAAAAAAACAAGCATAAAGATACCAATTTTAAAAATAAAGACAGGAACCTGGAGCACTGGGACCTGAGGCAGAGGAATAACTCAGAACTCCCCATACCACCGTATGTGAGTTCTGGTATTTTGTTAGTCATGGTGGATCTATTGTATCTTCTTCTCCCTCCTCCTCCCCCACCCCCTTCTTGATGTACCTTTTATAACCTTGGCTGCCTAAGTCACCCTCTTCTCAGCTGTGGCTCTGCCTTCCAGTTCCTGTACATTACTGTGACAGATCCCCCTCTGCCCCACCCCTACCCCAATCACCAGGACTCTCAAGGCCTTTCAGCTACTTCTGAGTATTGGAAGTGCACCCCTGAGTGGCATTTGATCCTAGTGGTTTATTTTCGGCCCTGCCCTTCAGCAACTGATAAATGTGGCACTGGGCAGAGGTGATGCGCTGGAATGCTGAGTGCTGACATCAGCTGGCTCGTGTGTTCACATACCTTCATTCTCGACTTCATGGCGAGGGGCCTCGAACCAGGAACGAAAAGGAGCATGGAGCAGTTTTGTCCCGACAGGGGTTGACAGAGGTGAAATTATTATGTGATAACTGGGGCTGTAAGAACAACCTAGCTTTGGTTGGGGGTTGTCTGGGAAAAAATTAACAAGTGCTCACTGCCTTTCACAGTTCACATGGCTCTTACTTTGCTTATTACGTACATCTTCATTGAGCACCTATTACATGCCAGACATCATGCAGGGCGTGGCAGGGGCAAAGCAGGACGAGGCTCTGTTGCCAGGCCTAGTTAAGGAATAGATACATTTAAAATAGGGGAAAGTTCAGAAAGTGGGTGGTAGTGGTGGCGGTGGTTGCGCAACTGTGTGGATGTAGTTAATGCCACTAAATTATAGGCTTGAATGTAGTTAAAATTATTCCAGAAAAATGAATCGCTCACGGAGAGACTCTCAGCAGGGTGCTGTCAAAGCCGGAGGCGGGGTGGTCTGCTCAAGTGGGTTGGAGACCTCAAAGGGGAGGTAGCCACTAGCAGGTGAGGTGTGCCAGTTCAGAGGGCCCCAGGTAGGAACCCACATGCTCCCTGACGTATGTGGGTCTCTGGAGATGTCTAGAGGCACAGTAGCTGCCTGTGAATAGCAAGGCTCAGCCAGGACTAGCTAGCTATGCCTCTGGTGGCTCTGATGTGCGTGCACACCTCACTTGGCAGCTGAGCCAGTGTCTTTCCTGCCACTCTCGTGGGAATTCAAGAGGCCCTTGAGTTCAAGTGCATACAATCAGCGGCAAGGACGGGCAAACACCAAGTGCACAGTAGCCCAAGTCACAGCACACACTAAGCTTTCATTGTTTAAAAACAAACGCTGGACATCAGTGTGCCTGCTGAGAGGCACTAATGGCATGGACCGGAATCCGTGCTGCTGTGGGTAGAAAGAAGAGTACCCTCCCAGATCCTAGAGCCAGACAAAGGGAGTCTGGACTCTAAAGGCCTGCACCAGGCCCTGCTAGAGCTCCCAACCTCCAGGTAATCCCACCCTGCCCAGTCACCTGAGCTCACAGATCTCAGAGGGATAAGAGACGGCTTGGAGGCCACAGGGAATGGGGGAGGCGGTGACTAAGCAAGATAGCACCTGCCCTGTGGACCTCTGTTCTTTTTCCTTCCCCTCTTCCTGGCAGGCAGGAATCT
The DNA here is from genome assembly GCF_004785775.1 of Grammomys surdaster. Taxonomy (NCBI): domain Eukaryota; kingdom Metazoa; phylum Chordata; class Mammalia; order Rodentia; family Muridae; genus Grammomys; species Grammomys surdaster. Next base: position 9,862,535 of record NW_021604684.1, read on the forward strand.
GATCTAGAATTTGGGAACTTGGACCACAGCTGTTGAGGAAGTGGCCTGCCATTTTGAAAAGAGCTTGAACAGAGGATACAGGGAGATCTTAGCTGTATGATCCAGCTGGGAGCTGGCTCTGTGGATCTTGGGCGACTCCATTCCTGTTCTCCTTCTCTTAGCCTCAATTTTATCACCTACAATACAAGAGATTTGTCTGGACAAGTGTGGCAAGGGAACATTCTAGCGCTCCACCCCTTATGGAGTTCCTCAACCGCTGTGAGGCTGTTCCCAGCGCAGCGGAGGTGGGATAGGTATACATCAGCTATCTCTTATCTGGTGGCAGAGAGAGGGGCTGTGTGGGGGATGGGAATTCCTAGGAAAAAGTCAGATAATTTATGGAATGCTGTACCTACCTACCATCTTAACAAAGCCATGTGTTCTGTGCTTTCATCTTGCCTCTGGGTAGAGGACTATGGTACCAAATTGATAATCCCAGTCATTCCAACACAGTTCCCATCCCAGGGTCAGAGCACCAGTGTCCTGCTTGGGGAGCCACTCGGTTGGATCCAGATGCTGGCTGGGCAGCCAGTACAGGGTCCACCATCTCCTCATCTTTTATTCGGATCTCCCCATTAATGTGTCTCATCTTTGATCCCATCTCGTCCATATCAAATTTGACAGCAGTTTGGTTTTTCAGTAACTCGAGCTTCTTGGCTTGTTCCACAGCCCACAGTTTAGTTTTCACGGAGCTCTCGTCTTTTCTACAAACACGTTCTAGTTAAGAACTATTTAAGTTTTGTAAGGCTGGTAACAAATGAGTTGGGAGGAAGCAGGGCGCAGCAGAGCACAGGCTCTGGAGAAGCAGGTTGGATGAGCAGTGACTGTGTGCAGGACGGAAGCACACCAGCTAAGCTGGTTGGCTGGTCAGCTGGAGACTGGGTATCGCTGTACCATAGGTCTGGTAGGATTAGGTTTGCCCACAGCCTGCAGAAACACTAGCATGGCAAGAGGTTCTGAGTGGAGCTGAGCTGGGAGGTTGCTGTCCAGGGTGGTTCCGACGCCCTGTCCCTGGAGCAGAACTGTTGTCGAAAGCACACTGTACCTTGACTCCTTTTCTGCTGACAGGGGTAAGCGTGTGACCAGTTCTGAGTACCTGACCCTGCCTTGCTCTCTGAGCTGCAGGATCCATTCTTTTTGGACTTTCTCTTAGGATCTTTGACCACTTGCTTGGTTAGAGCTTGGAACCTGGCTATAAAGGGCTTGAATATCATGTTGTGTTCAGTTGGCCCAAGGCCAGACACTCCCATGGTTGGCTAGCCCAGTTTTTAGGCCCTTCCAGAGATCATTTTTGGACTTTTCAGGCTGGGCTTAGAGCATCTTTATCTTATCTATTTATTTTTCTTTGCATTTGAGCTTGTGTGTGTGTGTGTGTGTGTGTGTGTGTGTGTGTGTGTGTGTGTGTGTGATTTCTGATGATGCTGTAAGTATTTGGTGGGGGGAGGGATACAAAGCTTGCCTACCCTTCTAGACTTCTTTAGGAGTTTTGTATTAATTTGGAAGACAAGAAGAAGATTGGATTTTTTTTTAATGTAAGAGAGATGAATTAGCTATCACTTTGTCATTGATAGGTGATACAAACTCTGACTTGCATGCAGTTTAGAAGGGGGACTTACTCACTTGTACAACTGTAGAGCGCAGGGAGTCATTGCCTCCAGACCCAGCTGGATCCAGTGTGTAATTGCCTTGTTGGAATCCGACTCTCCGGGTTGGCTCTGCATTGCCCTCGCTTGCTGCTGTCTAGGCTGCTGTTCCTAGTCACTGGCAAAGATGGCTGCCAGCCTGTCTAGAGTAGCCGGACCCTCTTAATCTGACGCTTCACAAAACCTGAATCCAATCTTGCCCACTTGGCCAGACTGACTTACCTGGCTGTAGGGGAGGGGTAGGTCCCCAAGATACTCAGTAGACTCCTCCCACGGGGGAGGGAATTGGTGAAATGCTGACCAAACAAGAAATGCCAGTGAAGAAGGAAATGGCTTTTGTGGGGACCATGTGTGTATTTCCTTCCCTCCTTTCACAGAAAGGCATGGAGGCACAGGGCCACAGTCTAGACTAGGTCATTCGTAATGGATTAGTAATGGCTGCTAAGGCTTCCTGGTCTAAGGACACGGATCTCACAAGAGCTCTACCCTGTGACTCGGTCATCCCCCAAATATCCCATTTCCTAACATCATCACCTTTCACTTTGAGGAGTAGGGGTTTTGTTTGTTTGTTTGTTTTGTTTTGTTTTGTTTTTTGAGACAGGGTTTCTCTGTGTAGCTCTGGCTGTCCTGGAACTCACTCTGTAGACCAGGCTGGCCTCGAACTCAGAAATCCACCTGCCTCTGCCTCCCAAGTGCTGGGATTAAAGGTGTGCACCACCACCTGGCAAGGGAAGTAGGATTTTAACATATGAATTTGTGGGGTGGTATTCAGTCTGCAGAGACCAGGCGCCAAGTGCCTGGCAGGTGGGAATCACTCAGCCTATCCTCCTTATTTTGGTAAGAGGCCCTGAGGGTAGGACTCTCCTTCCCATCAGTATTTGTTTGTAAAGACAAACTCAAAGTGACTGACTGTCTTGATCTCAGAGACAAGGCCTGCCTGCCTGCCACCCACCTTTGCTTGGCTGCTTCTCATCTTAGTACAGTCCTTCCTTTTGTACTTGACTTTCCACTCTGGAAGTTCATTCATTAATTCACTCGCTGATGTGTTCATTTAATTAAATGCTGAATTCAGCCTAAATATTACCCCAAGGCTTACATGGTTCTGAGACATTTGATAAACTCAAGAACCATATGAAAGGTTTGAGTAAGAGGGGCCCCGTGACCTGTCTAGTGTCAAGTTCTGAGAATCACCTGAAAGACCCGAGGTGAATACAGCATAGGTCCAAAACCCAAGCTGTCGCTGCAGCCACCTGCCATACCCCCTCCTCCCTTCCACTCAGGAATTCTGAGAATTTGCTCTGGGCCACGGAGTAAGCTAGGGGATTTGCTGATTGCAGGCAGGAAAACTAGACTGAACATTTTTTTTTTCTCTCTGTCTCCTGAAGATGCATTCTTTCTGAAGCAGGGGATCGATTCCCAACAAGATACACAAGTTTCCAATGAAGCCACTTATATGAGTCTGGAGTGAAGCCGTACAAATCCTCTGCCAGGGTCATTTATCTCCCTGGCTCAAGGAAGCCACAACCCTTTCAGATGAGGGGTATGGCGTTGCCGGAGGCAGGGCAGTAATGGGGCAGAGCAACTTGATAGGGTGAGTGAAGTTGTGTGTAGGAAGCTGGGGGCATGGTGCAGTGTTGTTATCCCTAGTCTGACCTTGCTGACTTGGGTCATTCCCAACCCCCTTCCTAAGCCACACTTCCCCTCTGGAATGAGCGGTGTGCAGTGTTCCTCTCACACTTGCCGACAGTAAAGGGGGTAGCACAGGCTTTTTAGAGGAAAGACTTGAGTTTGACTCAGCCTCACCTCTCTGGGCCCTTGGGTGGTGCTATTTGGAGATAAGGTTATTTACAGTAAAGATCAAGTTCAGTTGAGGTCTATTAGACGGGCCTTGATCTGGCATGGCTAGCGTCCTTATCAAAGGGGGGAAAAGGTATTTAGAAAAAGAAGATAGCTACCTCCAAGGCAAAGAGAGAGGACTGAGACAGAGCAGTTCTTTCCCTTGAAAGCCTTGGAAGAGCCCAGATGGCAGGCTGATGTCAGCCCGCCAGCCTCCCAGACTACAGATCCTGATTTTCTGTTGATATCATGCACAGGTAGTATGCTGTCACTTGCAGCCATAGCAATAAACACAGGTGACCCTCCCCCACCAGTCTCCTGACTAGTACTGTGGGGACAGTGGTATCACCTCTTCCTGGATTGTTTTAGGACTCTGAGGAGAAGGTGTACATGAGACACTTAGCATGGCTTTTGACATATAGTGAGCACACAATAATAGCGGTGGCTCTTAGTCCTGTGCCATGACCTCTTGGCTCTATCAGGAGAGCTTGCAGAAGGTAGACAGCTGGGACAGGGCCAGAAAGCCCCAGATGAGACCTTTCTCAGGGAACTGGCTCACCTTACATACCCCTTCAAAAGCCTGTAAATGTAGAGGAGGCCAAGAATGTCCCATTAGTGGAGAACCTAATGGTTTTTAGCTGGAGAGTGGTCTTGGGCCTAATTGACGAAGCTACAAAGCTGAGGTTCTTTATTTTTATATGCTGGCTGCACTCTGAGGATGCTGTTGAGCTGCTATGAGGATCAATATGTGCAGCCACCATGGGCACTTATGGGCATTTTGAGAAGGAGGTAGCGTGGTCGCCAAGGAGGGATAGATAACTCTCTGGATGACCCTAAACAGACTCCTTACCCTCCTTGAGCCTCAGTTTCCACATCTGCACAGTGAATGAGGTGGAGCATCCAGCACAGAAGCTTTTCCACTGGGCTGCGTGTAAATTCTGTGTGCACGCATGTGTCTTGGGGAAGAATTAGCATTATGCTTCTCTGTTTGGAAGTACCAGAGATTGAACCTAGAGTTTTGCATATGCCAAAAGCAGGCACTTCACCCCTGGGCCATACCCTCCAGCCCTTTTATCTGGTTCTGGAAGGAGCCTCTACCTCCCAGATCATCTACCACCTGGATCACCCTTCAGGATTGCTGACTCCTGGCTGAACTGGGCTTCTGAGAGTCTGACTCTAAGGCTGCTCCTCAAAACCAGGTCCTATGGAGGTAGACTCTGTGAGTTATTGGGGTAAGAGAGACCAAGGACGTAGCAGAAGGCTGACTGCTGAGGGTTTGCTTGTCAGCAGGCTCCCGCTATCCAGCACCCTTCTCTCTCACCTGCAGGCCCTCCTTGCTATTCTACAGGCTCTCCAGCTTGCCACCTCCTGTCTCCTGCATGCCTCCCGCAGCCTAATGCTGTTGCTATGCTGACCCTACCCCCATCACACTCAGACACCGTTGCTATGGTGACTCTACCCCCATCGTGCTCAGAGTGAAACCCAAATCTCTTACAATCCCCACCTGATCCGGCTTCCACCTGCCTGTCCACTGCCATCCCCCAGCTCTGGTCAGTGAGCTGCAGCCTGCTGAGCTCAGCACTTCCCTGGCTCCATGTTAGCATGTCCTAGGCTTGTCCTCACTGGGGTCTTCACCCTGACTAATGCCCAAAAAGCCCCTCCTGCCTCTTCTGTCACATGGCTTCTGTCCCCACCTCACTCCCCCCCCATCTAAAACAGTCAACTCCCATGCTCCAAATGACCCAGCAAGTCCAGACCTAATATTTATTCCCAGAGAAATAAAGGCATGTCTACCGAAAGACTTAAACACAACTGTGCCAAACTTACAATGGCCCAAACCTAAAAGCAAAGCAATTGACCATCCACAAAAGCCAAAGCCATCCACACTGTCACAGACTGAGTGAGTGTACAGGGGACAGAAGCTCCAAGAGGCAGCTGGGAGTAGCCACCTTTAGTGAGTTAGTGGCAGTGGCTGCTGCGCAGAGGTGATTCGGAGCTGCTGAGTCAGTTACGGCAGTGTGTTCCCCTCACCATCAGGCCCCGAGCTAGGCCCAGAAGCATCTAGCTGACCTCATCACAGTTTCTGCGGTGGTCCTTATTCTGTACTGCAGCCTTAACTGTAAGAGTTTGAGGTGTGACAGCAAAACCAGCGTGAACTCTTCTCCTCCTCACAAATTCTGAGATCCTAACTAGTCTTCCATAGGACTCTTCTCCTTCCTGATTAGAACACTTGCCTTTCCCCCTCATGGCGGCACGTTAGCATGTCATGACAGCACTGCTGCTCGTGAACTTTGGGGGCATTTACCAGTGAGGTAAGAGTTAACTGAACTGCCATGCCACAGCAGTCTGTGAAGTAATGAGGGTGCCTCCAGCGAGCCTGATGGGCAGCTCATATACACCCTGTGGATACCCTGGACCAATGAATGACTGACTGGGCCCTGAAGATTTCATCACGCTAATCAGAATGGTGCATAATTTAAAACTTCTGAATTGCTTACTTCTGGAATTTTCTGTACAGATAAAGAGGGTGTAACTAGAATCACATCTTCTGTGTGATTTGCCTAATGCCATCCTCCGTCAGCCCTAGTGGTCCACCTCTGGGTGGACAGTGGTTGACTTTGTCTGTCCCACCTTTGGCTGTTGCATATCCTCTGGTACATGGCTCTGAGTAACTTGCACCTCAATACTTAGGGATACTGGGTATCCATGTATGAAAGAAGATGGAGAGAAGGGATGGGAGGACCTGCCCCTGGAGCACATCTCCTGGCACAGTGCTGCTTGGCCTGAGACTCAGATGGGGATGGCCGTGTGCACAGAGGTCTGTTCCCCATGCTGCCCATATAGGCAGGATTCTTGCAAAATGCCAATTAAGATATTTGACCCAAATTTGGGTAAAAGCCCTTTTCCTGTTTCAAGTTGAGCTAATTATACACATTTATTCATAATTTATGTGGCCTGGTAAGTGGGAACAATTAAGGAAAAGGCCCTGGGAAAGCCAATTGCTCTTGTGTCATATTTGCTTTGGGGGTTGCTGAGTCCACTCCCTCCCATCTGCATGGAACGATGCTACATTCATTATGACCGTCATCCTTCTCTGAGGTCACTACCCTTAACTGACATCTACTGAGCACTTGGTGGACCCGACTGTAACATCACCTCAATTGCTCTTGAGCCTGTAAGCCAGGTACCCATTTCATAGGTAAGACAGTTGGGTTTCAGAGGGTCATGTGAATGGCCTTCCCTAACAGGCTCATGACTGGTGAGTAGATGGGGCCAAGCCTCAACTGCTTCTTCACATCTGTGCTAACCCACCCACCACAGTGCTGTCTTCCCGCCTCAACAATTTCTGAATCTTCAGGGCAGTTCTATAATTGGTGATGGGTAACCTTGGGTAGTGGATGAGAAAGTCAGCAGCTTCTGACTCAGCAGAGGTGGGCTGGCCCTAGTGTCTACAATAACAGTAAATCCCCAGGAGAAGAGGATGCAGCTGGCCCTGGTACTTTGAGAACCACTGGTCAGGATGGTGCTGCTACCAGAGTCCCTTCAAACTTCCTCCCACCCTGGCCTCACTGCAGGTGGGTGAGGAGCTCTGTCAACCTCTTCCTGTGAGCTTACATGGATATTATTCCCAAACGGAGAACCTTCCAGCTTGGTTGCCATTTCCTCCCACGACATGCAGATTGTGGATTGCCTGCCGTGCGCGAGGCTATTCTATGACTTAGCTTTTCTTTGCCACATCTTCATAGATCTGCCTCGTTCTTTTCGGCAAGACTGCCATGTTCTGTAATAGAGCTGTGTCCTGGCTTTATTTCAACCTATCCTCTGATGGGTGATCTTCTATACTTTAGATATTATAAATAACCCTCCCCCACCATCCCTGTGGAGTTAGGTGTTTTACAAAAGCTTGGGAATCACTCATTATATGTCATTATTATTATCTCTGTGTTCTGTTCTGGGATTAATATATATGGGGCATTAACTTTGTGGCAATGTTTTTCAGGTAATGGGCACATATGTAAAATGGCATACAATGGCATAAAATGGTTTACAAGCTCTCATAAAGATTCCAACAAAGTCCTAGTAAGAAAGACATGCTATGTGGGCAGGGCCTTGAGGGATGTGTAGCAGCACAAAGGGAAAGAGAAAAGCGGGGCTTTGTGCCTCAGGGCCCACCTTACCTACCAGTCAGCTCAGCAGTTTTGAGAAATAGGGCAAATCTTCACATTTATTGGTTATCTGGTAAATTTGTGTCTTAGTATAGGGTCCAGATCTACGGCTTTATGAATAAGCAGGTTCCTGGCTGGGTATGGCCAAACTCAGCTCTGATCACCTTTTTCCTTTCCTGTTCTCCTCAGGGTGGGGAATCTGGAGAGGAACAGCTGTGTGCTGACTTGCCAGAGCTCGACCTCTCCCAGCTGGACACCGGTGACTTTGACTCAGCCACGTGCTTTGGGGAGCTGCAGTGGTGCCCGGAGACTTCAGAGACAGAGCCCATCCAGTACAGCCCTGATGACTCTGAGCTCTTCCAGGTGAGCCCTGCCTCTCGATGGCCCCGCTCTGTGTTGTCTTCTCAGTCTCCTGCCTTCTGGGCTTGCTCAAGCCAACTGCGCTCACCTACGCAGGTTCTTGTGCTTCTGTTTCCCTCTCTGGATCCAGGCCTGGCTTAGGCCAGCTCTAGCTCCCGTGCCTGGCCTGTTTTGCCACCTCGAGAAAGTAGGGTCTGAAATGAGCTGCCCCTTCTGTGCCTCACAGGAGGAAGCAGGCTCCTCTGGTGGTCGGGGGTTCGATGTCCTCTGTGCCCACATTAGCTCCTCACCCCCTTTCCTGTGAGTCAGCTGTCATTACTTCTTGGTTTTATAAATGGGAAAACTGAGACTTGGAGAAGTTGGGCACATCACTTCCTCCGTAGCTGAATTAGACTTAGACTCTGAGCTGGGCATCGTGATTCGTGCTTTCAAAATCCAGTACCAGGGGTGCTGAGACAGGATGATGGCCATGAGTTTGAAGCCAGCCTGGGCTTCCTTCCATGAGTGAATTCTTATCTCAAAAGACAAAAATCAGGAGCTGGGGAAATGGGCCAGCAGTTGAGGTTTGCTGCCCTTTCAGAAGACTCAAGTTTGGTTCTCAGCACCCACGTTGGACAGCTCATAACTACTTGTAAATCTAGATTCAGGGGATGTGACACCCTCTTCTGGCTTCTGCAGACACTACACATATGTGTATGGACACATACACCTAAATAAATTATAAAGAAATAAATCTTAGCAACAACTTCAACTGTACAAGTCCAGCCTTCTTCCTGAGCCATAACTTTGTGGCGAAGACGCCAGGGTGGGGCTTGTGGTATTGAGCATCTCTGCAGTCCTGGGTTTGCCTTGTTCTCTCAGCAGGCTCTTACTAGAAAGGGCACCTGGAGGTACAACCAAACCAGTGCCCAGAGCCATTCTGCAGAGTTCGCTCAGCTCCAGTGGCTTGGGTGTCCATCCCCAGGCTGACATTCCTTTTAAGAAGGCCTTCAATAGAATAATAGTATGAAAAGTCTAGGATTTTCTTCAGAATAAAGCAAGTTCTACAGACATTTGCTTATGTGTGTTGGGGGGGGGAGGGGTATAGTACATGGATGGCCACAGAGGAAATAAAACTCTCCGTGCTGAAGCTAGGTGATGGAGCCTTCAGATTCACTGGTCTTTTCCCCAAATTGTCTTTCCCATAGGGGAAGGTGCCTAGGCTGAGCGTGCCTCTGTGCCAGTCAGGCAGCAGCACTGTACCGTGCACATGCAGGGCTTGCATGCCATTGTGCCTTCCCAGTTAGTCCTGCAGATGGAGCTTGTCTGTCCTTCCAGATCAGCCAGTCAAGTTCCCTGTGTCGGGAGCTGAGGCCATCAGGAGACTCAGTCTGGAGGGAGATATCCCTAGATTAGCGAACCCATAAGCCAGCAGCTGGGACTGCCAGGGCACACGGCAGAGAATGCCTGCAGAGTGGTCAGGAAAAGCCTCTTGGATTTAGCTGGGCGTGGGGGGTAGAAGGGTAGAAACGGTGACCCTGGTGCAGCCACTGGGAGCTTGCAATGCTGGGGAGGAAGTATGGGTGTCAGACAGGTAGTCGGAGTCTCACCACAGAGTCTTGTGCATTGTGGTAGAGCATGGATTTTCCTTGAGCCTATTCTAACCTGTAAGTTGCACATTATTATCACATTGTACAGGTGCCCAGAGAGCTGAAGTGACCGGCTCAAGGTCACACAGCTTCAAAGGGTCAGGGTAAATGCTCTGGCTTAGGAGCGCACAACCTTCGGGAACCCCTTTGCCAATCTTGTGAGAGCTGGGCCCTGGCCCTGTGTGGGTCCATGCAGGATGCCTCTGTCTATCTGTCGTCTGTCTGTCTGTCTCCCAGGATCTGTCTGTGTCTGTCTGTCTGTCTGTCTCTTTCTAGTTCTCTCTGTCTCTGGTTCTCCTGTCTCCCTGTGTCTCTCTGTTTCTCCTGTCTGTGTCTCTGTCTCTTTCTGTCTCTGTCTCTCCTCTGTCTCTCTGTCTCTCTCTGTTTCTCCTGTCTCTGTGTCTCTCCATCTCCTCTCTCTGTCTCTCCTCTCTGTGTCTCTCTGTTTCTCTCTCTCTCTCTCTCTCTCTCTCTCTCTCTCTCTCTCTCTCTCT
>NW_021604684.1:9872710-9935135 GCF_004785775.1 Grammomys surdaster
TCTCTCTCTCTCTCTCTCTCTCTCTCTCTCTCTCTCTCTCTCTCTCTCTCTGCCTGTGGAGGCCAGAGGACAACCTCTGTGTCATTCCTCAGGCACAGCCACCTTCCACCTTGCTTTTTGCCTGTGTTCTGTTTTGAGAAAGGATCTCATCATATATCCCTGCAGAGGTCCATTGCCTCTGCTTCCTGAGTGCTGGCATCAGAGACACACACTACCACATCCAACACATCTTGCTTTTTGAAACAGACTCTGTCCCTGGCCTGGAGTTCACCAGTCTCACCATCCCTAACCCTAGAATAACAAGATCATGCTGCCACTCATGGCTTTGTGGCTTTGTTTTTTTAACACAGCTTCTGAGCCTTAATCTCAGTTCTCTTGATTGCAAGGCACCCGCATTACCAACTGCCTCACCAGCCCTCCCTATTACAAAAACAAACAAACAAACAAAAAAAAACAAAATCAAAACTTAAAACACGGTGCCAAAATAATGTTGTTCCCTCCCTCTTAAGGGACAGTTTTTCAAAAATGCTTACAGATTGCAGAAAGCTGATGGACAAGTGAGGCCAGAGTGCCACTGGAGTCCATCCCCAGGAAACTGCTCAGGCCCCCACACCTACTCCTCCAACTTAGAGCCTCAGCAGGCCTCTGGAGAAGTCCTGCCCTGGGTGACATGGTTTCAGAGCTGAGCGAGCCTGCAGAGGCTCTCAGCCCGGTGAGCAGTTCGCCCTCACAGTGGGCTGAGCTGTTACATCACTACCTCTCCGCTGCATCCCCTCTTCCCCAGGCCAGGCCATGGCACACGAATGCAGCTGCTGTACAGGTGATGATGTGTTTAGTGTCTGTTGTCGTCATTGTCTGCGTGGCATCCCTCCGTCCCTTCTTGAACTCTAGGGCTATGTCACTGTTGTGCATGTAGTACCCCAGGGCCTTACCTGTCTGTGTCTAGCATTACGTCCAGCCCAAATAAATAATAATCATGTAAACAGAGCCATGGGTCGCTTCTCCTGAGGCATTTGGTCACTTCTGCTCATGGACACTCAGCTTCTGTCTACGTTCTCCCTGTAGATGACGGTTTACTCATTTCTGAAGCCCTTGCATATGGTGATGGTTCAATTAGTAGGTCAAAGGAGCTCTCAAGGGCCAAATATGAGCTCTTCCAACACCTTGAGTGGAGAGGCCCAGGGCCCACTGGTTCTGATCCTCTTTCTGCCATTAACTTAGGCAGTTTCCTCCTGCCAGGGGGCACCATGGAGCATGGTGCTGTGTCAGAGTCCTTTGCTGACCACCTAATGGCACCATTGCTACAGGACTTGCTTCAGGAACAAGCTAAGAGAAACGATGATAGCAAGCTATAGTTATAAGAGTTGACAAAATCTGGGGACCTGGGCATTTCGTTCCATTATCTGAATGTTCCAAAGTTTTTGGGCCAGGGTATGACAGGCACTTAGTCGGGTGGTCTGGAGTAAGCTGGTGTCTGGCTATTTTGTGCTATGTGGCCTTGGCAAGCTCCCTTTTATAGGACGTCAGTCTCCCCTTGTGAGGAATGAAGAAGGAACTTGGACTGTATATCACTGTTTCTTGGTGTGTTGAGGATGGAGGAAGAAAGTACCAGTCCTTACAGACGCTGGGAATTCATGGATTCTCTCAGAAGAAGGGCAGGCTGGGCCATGGGTGACTTCCTGAGTGTCTCCAGACTCATGGGGGCCTCTTGGACAGGCAAGGATCTCTGTCTGTGGATTCTTCTGGCTCTCCTTCATGCCACTCCAGTCCACCAATGCAGTATTTCATTAAGGTTCCTCCAAGGTTCCTTTTCCTCCAGCTTGAGATGAGCCTGGGAAGGCTGGGGGCGGGGCAAGTCTATTAATATCCCTTTCTCAGCTGATTAACTCGCCATTAATTTTCACTCCATTTCTAAGCTGAGCAGGGGAACAAGCTAATGGGCCCAGGCAGGATGAAGTGGCTAGCTCCAGTGATATCCAAAGGCGCCTACAGGGCAGCCAGGAGGCCTGGGAAGAGCCATGGCAGTGTGTGGGTAAGGTGGCTGTTCTTCCAGCCCCACCCAGCCATCCCAGAGCTAGGCTGCCCAGGGAAAGGGGTGAGAAGCAGATCTTTTGTTAGTCAGTGTAGGTTACATCCAATCTCATCGTGGTACATCCAATCTCATCGTGGTCTCTGCCGTTTGGTGCTCATCCCCATCCAGGCCTGTGCTCGCTCTGTAAGTTATGATTCTCTCATCCTTGGCCCTGCCCTGGCTTGCTATGTGGCTTTGATAGGTCTTTGTTCCTCAGAACACCTGTGGAAAGAATGGCAGGTAGGCTTCCCAAGAAACACCAGCTGTGACCGGCGGAGGCTGTTGCCTAGAGCCGTGTGTCACCAGGACTGGCATGAAGTCATCCATGCCGCAGGTGAGCTGGAACACACACGTGGCTCCTTTGACACCCCTGGCCACTAGATGACCCTGAAAGCCCTTACAGTTTTGCTCTATGTGATAATCTGTGGCACCCTGGGAATTCTCTCTCCACCCAGCAGTAATGACATCATCATTCTGAGTGACTTCGCTAGAACCTGAGAAACTGAAGTTGGCCATTCTCTCTCTTGCCTCTCATCTTTGTTTAGCAATTTCCCTGCTTCCCATATCCAAGCTTGGAAGGAACTCACATTGGGTAGTAGGTTCAGTGGAAGGAACCACCTTGTCCAAGGCCACCCTGGTAGTGGCAGAGCTTTGTGTGGCCATCCCCCAAATATCACTGGGTCCCAGGGTCTTAATTCCCCACCAGAGCTAGGAAGCTGTTACAAAAATGGAGCCTAGCGAGTCTTGCCCGGGGATTGGGAGAGTCTTGCAGGTGGGGGCAGCCACGTGAGTCCTCATCACTTTCTAGATCCACAGTCCACAAAGCCCTGGCTCAGACCCACTAACAACTTCTGACTTTTTTTTTTTTATTCTTAGCTCTGTTCTAAAAATTACAAACACGTTTATTCTCCTCTCCCCAAGTCCCCGATTGAGTTAGTCAGCTGCCGCTCTGACTGTAAGGTTGCAGCCGGGAACAGATTTAGTGCAGCCAAAAGGCCATCACGAGATGTGTATTTCAGATGAACTTCCTGAGGAAAGGATGAACAGCTGGACCTGGGATGGGAAAGCATGCCTCAGAAGGAACCATGTGATAGCTTGAGCTTCTGCCAGCACGGAGCAGGGACTCAGGGTTACTGACTGGGGTGGCCTAATCTAGAAGCAAATGGTCTATGCTCTCAACCTAGATCTTGGGGGCCTGAAGGGCTAGGTACCTCGGATTGCAGACAGCGGAGAAGCAGAGCCCTGGTTTATTTGTGCACAGGCACATGGTTCAAGCCCTGACTTTGCCTGATACTTTTTGATTGATCAATTTCTCTGCAAAATGGAGATTAAAACCATACTCCCCTCACCGTGGTGTTGCGTGAGCTCCTGGGTGCTATTGACAGCTTTCCAGTCCCTCTCAAGACCAAGGCTTCCACCCTGGGTGTCCCCTTGCCCTGAGCTATGTTTTCTTAGTCCTTTGCTTGGCTCCTAAAGTTTAAGAATCAGCTGCTGACCACTCTAGGCAGCCTGCAATCTTGTTCTTTTTCCTATCCCAGGCTCCTCTAGCTTCCTCAAGTCTCTCTCAAGCTCAAAGATGCACTCTTGTCTTCTTCTCTTGTCTGTCTCAACTCTTCCAAAGGGTCAAGCTCTAGGAGGGCAGGGAGTATGATGGCCTTGGTATGCTGAATGCCAGCATCCAACACAAAGCCAGATGCAGTACAGCCTGCAATAGGAAGGGAAGAAAGGAAGTGGGGTGGGCACTGGTCTTCATCATTGTCTCTAAAATGGTAGTGCCATAGTAAGTATAGCATAGCAAGTAGTAAGCACTTGCTTGGTGTCGGGCCCTGTTTTCTAAGCACCTTGCTTGCAGTCACCTGCTCACACTCAACAAGAACTCCTTGGTGTGGGTCCTGTCTATTATCTCACCTGGCAGAGGAGGTTTAACTTGCCCTTAAGAACCCACAGTTGATAAGTGTGGTATTTGTGAGTCAACAGCTCCAGAGCCCAAGCTCCTAACTACAGCACCCACTACCTCTCCCCGAGGGAGCAAAGAGAACAAACCCAAGGATCCCATGGGAAGTCCAAGCTGGTTTTCATTGTTCTAGTTATGACTGTCCCCACTGAGCCCTGGGATATCCAGTCTCTACCCTGTGTGGGCCTCAAGGTTCAAGGGGCTGGGACCCTGACACCAATGATGAAGAGAAGCTTGAGTCTTTGATCAAAGAGGCAGGTATCTTTAAATAGGCTGTCTTCTGCCCAGGTCACAGCTCAATGAGCAGCAGAGCCAGGATTGGGATCTTCAGGCAAGGCCCCTTCCCGTGGCCTGTTTATCAAATTCTTGTGGCTCTTGGAGTTGACAACCTGCTTACTGAATATTTCAGAAATATGGAACAGATTTCTTGGGCTAAGGGGCTGGCAGCTGTGGTTCGTTCGGGTAGGGAGCTGGGTTCCCCACAGTGACAAACCCTTTCTCCCCCACCTTTGTTTCTTCCATCCAGATTGACAGTGAGAATGAAGCTCTCTTGGCTGCGCTTACCAAGACCCTGGATGACATCCCCGAAGACGATGTGGGGCTGGCTGACTTCCCAGGACTGGATGACGGCGACACATCATCCTGCACCCCAGCTTCACCTGCTCCCTTATCTGCACCCCCCAGCCCCGCCCTGGAGAGGCTTCTGTCCCCAGTGTCTGAAGTGGATGAGCTTTCACTGGTGAGGACTGTGGCCTGGGGCTGATGTCAGATTGTAGACCGGTGATGGCTAAGCTGTCAGGTCTAGCTCAGTCAGGGCCCTGAGCACCAGGACATAGTTTCTACAGACAGCCTCAGGTTCGAGGACTCCCTGGACCTTATCCTTCCTGCCTGGACAGTGACATTAGACTTTGTTCTATTTTTCTTTTAAACCTTAAAATCACACACAAACATTTGCACCAAGATAACACATGTAGGATAAAAAAAACAAGAGGGAAATGGAAACGTGGACAGTTAAAAGCAAAACCTTCCGAGCCCTCTCACAATTGCCTTCTTCTTCCCCAGAGGTAACCATGGTTACTGATCTGTTACATGACTTTCCTCTTCACCTTTTTTTTTTTTTTTAACTACAAAAACAACAGAGCCTGTATTGTAGCCTGTTCAGCACCTTGCTTCCTCACTAAGCTGTGTGCGTGTCCTGGAAACTCTTCAGATGAGTGTGTGGAGCTCTGTCTCCTTGTTGGCTGTGTAGGACTTCCAGGTAAGGATGTCCCATCATTTAACCATTCCCCTCCTGATGGACATCCATTGTCACCTGCCCCATTGTCACACGCGACACCACAGTCATCAGTTGCCTCATGTAAGTAGATCCAAATCCTAGAAATAGAATTTCTGGGTCTATGGAGACATGACTTTCATTTCAAATAGATCCTTCTAGGCTATGCTTCAAAGACAGTGGGCCAGTATTCACACTAACATGTACAAGTTAAATGTATGAGCGTGTGTAGAGTCTGTGAAGAAGTGAGAGGAGATGATACCAGCTCTGACTGCCCTTTCAAGAGTCTGGACCTCCCAAATTACTGAGGACACTTGTCCAGGGCTCTAGCTGGGGATACCCAAGCCCAGGCACTTGAGGTCAACTTTGTGCTGCTGCCAAGGGTTCCTTCCTTTCTTTGGAGCTTTGTAGCTTCTAGCGGTTTAGAGCCGGTCAGAGCTGGGCTCTTAGATCCTGGAAAGGCCCTCGGTGAGTATCGTGTTCTGCTATGGGGTATCGAAGGCCTAGGGCATAAGTCTTATAAGTTGGTATGACAACCAAGTTAGACTGGATGTGTGCTGACTTGTGTACTAGGGCCCTGTGGCTTGTCTTCTGCTGCCTTTGAGGTTCCAGAGCATTGAGGGGACTTACCAAGTGTTTACTGTGTCCCTGCCCAGATCGTGTTCAGTGTCATAATGCAGCTCCCTCCTGTGGGTCCTGCATCCTTCCAGACTGGAAGAGGTCTCTTAGATTTGAACCCCAGCTCTACTCATGAGAGCTTGTGGGTCCTTGGGCACACCTTAGCCTCTCTATGACTCAGCTTTCTCATCCATGGGAGTGTATAATAGGGCCTGGGTCAAAGGCTGTTGGGAGGATTGCTGTGGGTAATATCCAGGGAGCATTTAGAACATTGCCTAGCATACAGGCCCACCTAGCACATGCTGGCTGACTCAGAGTCCTGACAGGCCATCCGTACTAAGAATTCTCAGTGTTTTCTGCACCAGGCTGCGGCAGGAGACCTCAGCAAGGGAAAGAGCAGCCCCTGGTGGTCAAAGGCTGTCTTAGTCCTGAGCCTTCCCTTCTGATTACACTGCCTATTCCGCCCCCCTCCCCCGCACTGTGTTAACTTATGAGCAGTAGGACTCAATGTCAAATCTCCCGGCATATTGATAGTTCTAGAGGAGCCCAGAGAAACCATGCAGACCGTAAGCCTTGCCTTGGATTTCAGACGGCTGGCCTGTGGATTTGGAAGACCTGTGAATACAGGTCTGTACAAATCCTGAGGTCAGAAGTGTCTGTTGAACTCTCAGAGGTGGTTTTTGTTTTGTTTTGATTTTTTTTTAAAAGTCTCAGATCCAGTGGTTTTGTTTGTTTGTTTGGTTGGTTGGTTGGTTTTTTTTTTTGGGGGGGGGGTGAATGTTGATTCGTTGGTTTGTTTGTTTTTTTCTTTGTGTGTGTGTGTGTGTGTGTGTGTGCCTCCCTCCTGCCTCCATCCTGTGTCAGTGCAGAGAAGGAAATAGATTGTTCAGGGTGTGACCTAGACTGGTGTTGAGGTAGAATAGAACCAGATCTCTTCCCTCTAGCCCAGAATCCAAAGTCACAAAGTTATGTGTGTGTGTGTGTGTAGTCTACATAAGGTGTCAGGGATCCTCAGTCACTCAGAATGTAGGGTGTGGCCTTTCTCTAGCTGGGCCTTTGGTGCTCTCTGTTGGGGTACTGGGGAGGCGTGTTCCCCAGGAAACACTCGGTGCCATAGAACAATCCCAGGGTAACTCTCACCTTGTTCTCACCTTGGCTGCAGTGGAGTCTGAAGATATTTTTTTCTTTAGTCTCTTTGCTCTTTGGGTAGATGAACTGTGCACCTGCCAGCAGGGACCTGAAGCTGGAGAGCTTCGACAATCTTTATTATTTTTAAAGTTATCTGAGGGCCAGGGGGGTAGCTCAAAAGGTAAACTACTTGCTTGTCTGGCACCTTATGAAACCCATAAAACTGGGTGTGGACATGCATGCCTGAACTCTCAGCACTTGAGAGGGAGAGACAGGAAGGCCAGGCATTCAAATCATCCTTGACTACATAGTTTGAGGATAGCCTGGGTTACATGTGACCAGATGCCCCTAACACCCCCCCAACACACACACAAATAGTTGAAGAAAAGACAAACTAAAGGTTAGCATTCTTTTACTTATATGCAAACAGCTGAGTGGGTTGGAAGTAGCATGTACCTTAGATATATTCTTGCATGATTATATATTCTTATGATTAAAGCCCACCTCATGAAGGCTTACAGGAAAATAGTGGCAGTTGCATCTGGGAAGGAGAAAGGACCTTGAGAAGGAAGGAAGGAGATTTCTTTTTTTGTTTTGTTTTGTTTTTAGACAGGGTTTCTCTGTGTCATACCCTTGGCTGTCCTGCTCTGCAAACCAGGCTGGCCTTGAACTCACAGACATCCACCTGCCTTTGCCTCTTGAGTGCTGGGATTAAAGGCATGTACCACCACCGCCTGGCCAGGAGACTTGCTTGTCTACCTTTTAGAATTTCATGCACATACACACACACACACACACACACACACACACACACACACGTGAGTGTTAACATTTGTGAGTAATATGTACTTAATTAAAGAAGTACATTCTTAGATGTCATGGACAAAGGGGAAGTCAGCTGGATCCCATATTGAGCATCATTTCGGTTTATATCCTCTCCGTTGGTACATCTATGTATGTATACACATGTGTCTATTACAGGCGTGTAGAGTTAGCTGACTCTAACAGTACACTGAGCAGGCATCACCCAGACCTGGGTCACTGACCGTACTAACAATGAGCTAATGGTATTTGGGAGTGTGGTAGACAGCAGTCTGTTTTCTGGCCGGGGTGTGGTCGATTGGCATGTGGTACCCTGTGTCTCTGAGTGTGCCTGGCCCTAGTCTTTTCCCCTCTGCCTCTTCCCAGCTACAGAAGCTCCTCCTGGCCACATCCTCCCCAACAGCAAGCTCTGACGCTCTGAAGGATGGGGCCACCTGGTCCCAGACCAGCCTCAGTTCCAGAAGTCAGCGGCCTTGTGTCAAGGTATTTCTACATATGCCCAGAAGTGACCTGAGCCCCCAGCTGGCTCTCGACTGTGGCTAAGAGTGGCAGGTTCAGTCTCCATCCCTCTCTCTCTTCCTCACAGTGCTGGCTGAGCCAGAATCCCAGGCACTGCTCCTTGAAACCAGCATAGTTTGAGACTCTAAAATGAGCTCTGTACTTTCCCACACTTGAGTGTTTTGAGCTGTGAGATATTGACACAGATCTTAACACGTATTAGAACAGAAACAGGAAGGTGTGGCCTCCTTTGGGGCTCATGAGCTAATGGAGAACAGATGGGAACATCTGGCTGTGGAGACCACAGTCCAGATCGTACTTGGGTTTCAGGATTTCTGAGGAGCCTCTGGCCACTTTAGAACCTTGCATACAAAAGGTAACACCCATACCTGTCCTGGCCTTATTTTTTGGTGGGTCAGAGAAAGCTTTGGTAGATATCTAGAAGGATATACAGCGGCTCCAAGTCTGGGAGCCCTGTAGAGGTCTGGCTATCTCTTCCTTCCTCACCGACTCAGTTTGCCAGGTGCCAGCCATGCTGGGGTCTAGGGATGAAGTGAAGGAATAAGCCATTCCCACAATCCTGAGAGAGATGCTGGATCTTCTGGCTACTAGAGCAGGCAGAGAGAGAAGCATTGTGCCCCTCCCTGCTCACTCTGGCTTATTTCCTTTTCCAGGTGGATGGCACCCAGGACAAGAAGACCCCCACGCTGCGGTCTCAGGGCCGGCCTTGTACTGAACTGCATAAGCACCTCACTTCGGTGCTGCCCTGCCCCAGAGTGAAAGCCTGCTCCCCAACTCCCCATCCAAGTCCTCAGCTCCTCTCCAAGGAGGATGAGGAGGAGGGGGAGGATTGCCCAAGCCCCTGGCAAACTCCAGCCTCTCCCCAAGACTCCTTAGCACAGGACACGGCCAGCCCCGACAGTGCCCAGGCTCCCGAGGAGGATGTGAGGGCCATGGTACAGCTCATTCGCTACATGCATACCTACTGCCTGCCCCAGAGGAAGCTGCCCCAACGGGCCCCAGAGCCAATCCCCCAGCCCTGCAGCAGCCCCTCCAGGCAGGCCTCACCCCGATCCCGGCATCCCCCCAAAGCCTTCTGGACTGAGTTCTCCATCCTAAGGGAACTTCTGGCCCAAGATATCCTCTGTGATGTTAGCAAGCCCTACCGCCTGGCCATACCTGTGTATGCTTCCCTCACACCTCAGTCCAGACCCAGGCCCCCCAAAGACAATCAGGCCTCCCCTACCCACTCTGCCATGGCAGAAGAGGTAAGAATCACTGCTTCCCCTAAGAGCACCGGACCTAGACCCAGCCTGCGTCCTCTGAGGCTGGAGGTGAAACGGGATGTCAACAAGCCTGCAAGGCAAAAGCGGGAGGAAGATGAGGAGGAGGAAGAGGAAGAAGAAGAGGAAGAAGAAAAAGAGGAGGAGGAAGAGGAGTGGGGCAGGAAGAGACCAGGTCGTGGCCTTCCATGGACCAAACTAGGGAGGAAGATGGACAGCTCTGTGTGCCCAGTGCGGCGCTCCAGGAGACTAAATCCAGAGCTGGGCCCTTGGCTGACATTCACTGATGAGGCCCTAGGTGCTCTGCCCTCGATGTGCCTGGCCACAGAGACCCACACCCTGGAGGAAGACCTGGGCAGCCTCACAGACAGTAGTCAAGGCCAGCAGCAGCTTCCCCAGGGATCCCAGATCCCCATCCTGGAAAGTCCCTGTGAGAGTGGGTGTGGAGACACAGATGAGGATCCAAGCTGCCCACAGCCCCCTTCCAGAGGTAGTCTGTGGTCCACCAAAGAGGGTGGGGTGAGCAGAGCATCCCCACTGGGAGCTGGGAGCACTTCCTTCAAGCACTCAGTCTTGTGTGTTGACTGAGGTTGGATCTGGTTGTCCACTGCCCTTTCTGTACAGTTTGGCAGACCTTCAGGAAAATACCTGATCATCTTCAAGATTTTCATCGTGCGTATCAAAGCACTGCTTAATGAACAAAGAACAAGAGGCCTTATCCATGCATGGATAAGGGCAAGGGACAGTAAATAAATAAATAAAGCGAGCTAGGCATGGTGATAAACAGTACTTAAGAGTGGGTGGTGGTGGCACACGCCTTTAATCCCAGCACTTGGGAGGCAGAGGCAGGCGGATTTCTGAGTTCGAGGCCAGCCTGGTCTACAGAGTGAGTTCCAGGACAGCCAGGGCTACACAGAGAAACCCTGTCTCGAAAAAACCAAAAAAAAAAAAAAAAAAAAAAAAAAAAGAAGAATGAGGGACAGGAGGATAGAATTTGAAGCCAGCCTGGGTACATATGCAGACCTGTTTCATATAACTAACAGAGACAGAGGCCCAAGGCTCAGAGCTTTTTAGTGAAGGACCTGCCACCAGAACCATCTAGAATCACAGCTTGGGCTTGGAGCCTTGGCCTCAGTGCATGGCTACTGTGCCACACTGTTTGGCCAGCAGGGGTTGCCTGGCCCATCTGCTATTTCTGCAAAGTGAGGAGATCTGCTGGCTGAGACCCAGCAATGCAAGGTGGATTTGAATTGCACCCTATCCTTCCCTTAGATGGCCAAGGCCATATGTCACCTTAAAGGGCATCTGTCCTTGGTGGCCCCAGAACTGTGAGGGCTCCCCAAATGGGAGAGTATTTATGATGGTGTGTGTGGGGGAATCTTATTTTCTTTTTTGTCTTTTCAGACTCCCCCAGGTGCCTCATGCTGGCCTTGTCACAAAGGTAGATTTTTTGTGTGTGTGTGTGAAATTGTTGGTCTATTATTCCATGAGCTTTTGTCTGAGATGTGTGCATTCGGATGGGAGGTTATCAGCCCCTAAGCCTGGCCTCATCCTCAGGACTTGCCTTCATTGTCACCTTGCCCTTGGGATCTAGACTCCTTTCAAAGG
Source organism: Grammomys surdaster (assembly GCF_004785775.1). NCBI lineage: Eukaryota > Metazoa > Chordata > Mammalia > Rodentia > Muridae > Grammomys > Grammomys surdaster. Next base: position 9,883,966 of record NW_021604684.1, read on the forward strand.
GATTGAGTTTTAAAGAGGAACCTCTGTGAGCTGAGGAGAAAGATGGAGAATCAAGCCACTTCTGGTATCTCCAGGGCTCTAAAGAGTGTTCTTTGGGGTGGGGACTGGAAGCCTATGACACTGGGGGACTAGAAGCAAGTTCCTTCCCTCTCTGGGCTTCAGGAACTCCACCTATAAAGCAAGGAATCTACATCAGACTTTGCCTGTACCTTCCCATAACTGCAACTTGAGTTTCTTTAACACCCAGGATGGGGCCCCTCAGCACATTCTGTGGCAGACCCAGGGTCTATCCCAGTACCTTTTGCTCCCCTCAAAAGTATGGGCCTGTGGAAGGTTCCTACTGACCAGCCTCTTCCCTTCCTGTCCTCCTTGCCCCTACCAGTGACCCTCTTGGCAAGAAGAGTTTTGAGGAGTCCTTGACGGTGGAGCTTTGTGGCACAGCAGGTGAGCCTGTGGGGTGCCTGTGGGGAGTTTGAATGGCCTGAGAAGGAGTACGTCTTCTACTGAACTACTCTAGCAGTGAGATGCACAGGGAACATGCTGGGAGGAGGGTCAAGGCCTGGGGCGAGCCCTTCAGCTGCTGGTACCAGCAGCCGAGAGGGTACTGAGGTCAGAAAACAAAGACACAGCTCTGGAGGAGACCACAGTCTGGGGAGGCTAAACCTTCAGGAGAATGGTTAGCCATGCACTCATTTCAACCACTCAGTCTTGTGTGTTGAATGAGGTTGGATCTGGTTAAAGCAGAAGGTCAGAGTGGCCTGGTCAAATGGTGGAGTGGCCAGGACAGGGGTGCTGAGGGGTTGAAGGACCAACAGGCATTGGGAAACAAAGAAAGGTGTGCTTAGTTGAAGAATTGGTATGAGTAAAGATACAAGAGAATGGAAGTACAGGGTACATCAGAGTTACTGGTCCGCTGGTCCTGCTAAAAGCAAGACATGGGGGGAAAGGAATAGCAGTCCCCAAAGGACCAAGGCATAGGGGTTCCTGGCACCCATCCTGTAGGCTTTGGAAGGCATGGAAAGAAACAAGTGGGTAATTTTAGCAAGTTCCTGTGGTGTGCTTGGAAGACCGGAAGACAAAAGCAGATCAAGTAGCATCAGAGAAACCAAATGGTTGGTTTCCCCAATGGCACTGCCTTCTCCGTTCAGGGGTACCCCTGAGGCAGGGCTCTTTAAATGGTTGGCAGTAGAGCAGTAACAGATATCTCTGACCTGGACACATGAGCTGCCATTACCAAGACCCAAAGGGATGCCCATTGGCTCTCATCTCGTGCCAGCTCCTAAGAGCAGGAGGATCCCTGGGCTACATACAGGCTTGGGCAACAGTGTGGTGACTAGCTAGTGATGCCTGCCATCCACCTATAGGAACGTTGTGGCACACAGCCACTTCTGTGTCCTTGCAAACAGAACTCTTAATGTCCTCCAAGAAGACCTGCCTTACCCTCACCTGTTTTTCTTCTTGCCTGGGTAGGACTCACTCCGCCCACCACACCTCCATACAAGCCCATGGAGGAGGACGTCTTCAAGCCGGACACCAAGCACAGCCCAGGCCAAGACACAGCTCCCAGCCTCCCCTCCCCTGAGGCTCTTCAGCTCACAGCCACCCCAGGGGCTTCCCACAAGCTGCCCAAGAGGCACCCGGAGCGAAGCGAGCTCCTGTCCCATCTGCAGCATGCCACAGCCCAGCCAGTCTCCCAGGCTGGCCAGAAGCGCCCCTTCTCCTGCTCCTTTGGAGACCATGACTACTGCCAGGTGCTCAGGCCAGAGGCTGCCCTACAGAGGAAGGTGCTGAGGTCCTGGGAGCCAATCGGGGTCCACCTTGAAGACTTGGTCCAGCAGGGTGCCACTCTGCCAATGGAAACAAAGGCCCCTAGGAGGGAGCCAGACCAGAACTGTGACCCTACCCCCAAGGACAGCATGCAGCTAAGAGACCATGAGATCCGTGCCAGCCTCACAAAGCACTTTGGGCTGCTGGAGACCGCTCTGGAGGATGAGGACCTGGCTTCATGTAAAAGCCCGGAGTATGACACCGTGTTTGAGGACAGCAGCAGCAGCAGTGGGGAGAGCAGCTTCCTGCTGGAGGAGGAGGAGGAAGAAGAGGAGGGAGGGGAAGAAGACGATGAAGGAGAGGACTCAGGGGTCAGCCCTCCCTGCTCTGACCATTGCCCCTACCAGAGCCCACCCAGTAAGGCCAGTCGGCAGCTCTGTTCTCGCAGTCGCTCCAGTTCTGGCTCCTCATCCTGCAGCTCCTGGTCACCAGCCACCCGGAAGAACTTCAGGTATTTTTGGTGGCCCCGGGGAGAGGGATATCTGAGCACCCATTAGGTACCAGAGGGGAGTAGGCCTAGGAATTTGCTTTGAGACTTGGGTTGCACCTCTGCTTGCAATCCAGCCTTGGTCAGAAGGCATGAGATGGGCTCCCCAAGAGTTGGGGTATCTGAAGCAAGTAAGGCCTGGCAGGGACTGTTGGAAAGAAAGAAACTCTACATCCTGGCCCTCTGAGACTTTATATCCTGGCCCTCTGAGACTTTATAGCCTAATGAACTTGACCCTTGTTTTCTGCTCTGTGTTTGTCAATGGACAGATTTTTTTTATGCAAGCAAGCAAACCCACATAGTTGAAAAGCAACAAGATGTTAATGTGTAAAGGAAAGATGTGGTTTTGATCTATGTTCTGAAAACACCCAGATTAAAAGCATCAATGATGAGCTCTACTCCTGGGCTTGGTCCTGCGTTATTTGTTGCTGTGAACAGACCCTCTGAGAGCCCAGTTGGTAGATGGTGCATCATGAGCTAGTTTGAGCATCCCATCTTTAAGCACTGGACCTGGAAAGGGGTTTCTGTTACTGTGATAAAATACCATAACAGAAAGCAGCGGGCAGAGGAAAGGAGTTATTTCATCTTACAACTCTCAGGTCATACTCTATGCCTGAGGAAAGACAGGACAGAAATTCAAGGGAGGAACCTGGAGGCAGATTTGGGGGACAGCAGCTTCTGCTTTTTCTCATCACAGCAGGTAATGGGACCAGCTTTGTCCTAGAGAGACTCCAGAAAGATTTTGCAAGGGGTGGGTGGGTGGGTGAGGGTGAGTGAGTGAGGGTGTCCCAGCCCTGAGCTTGAGGTTACCTGAGTGGCCACTAGATGGAACTCTTTAGCCTTGAGCAAAGCCATGGAGTTATGGGGGAAATCTTGTGAGGCTGCTGGGGGGTCAGGGATGTGCTGAGCGGTCTGAGTCTGTGGGTATGGATAATTTGCATTTCGGGCAAGCTCTCGGAGCATTCTGAGACCAGAATTCAGATCTTAGACCTTTTCTTAGACAAATTCAGCTTTGTATATATACATCTCTACCAGCTGTTCTTAGCTCTTCAAGGACCCCAAGAAAGCAAAGCTCCTGTGCCCATCAAACGATACACACAAAGGGATTTCAGGAATGCCCCGCAAACCGATGTGCAAGTTATCTGTTACTACAGATGACTTTCCCTGAGGTTTTACTGACAAGCCATCAGCTCAGCTGTCTTGCAGAACTCTCAAGGCTTGCCAGCTGGTCCTTTTATAATTTCCCAGGAGTTTGCCACTAAGACATCTTAATGCCATCGAAATTTCCCCAGTGTTGTGCCAACCCCCCACTGCCAGCACTAGAGTTCCTGGGCACTTCCTTTCCTACCTAGTCCATGGATTTGAACAGGGTCTGTATTCCAGGACCCTAAAAGTTGAGACCAGGTCTTCCCTGAGACTATAAATTCCCTATTTTCTCTTCTCAGATATAGGCCCAGTGTAGGCCTAGCTGTTTCTTCTGTTCACTGGAGAGTGACTTGGTTATGCCAGTCCCTGTTCAACTGCCCACAGAGCTGTGTATCTGACAAACCTGGAAAACCATCCCTCAGCCTTCTCTAGACCTACTTTCTATTTATTGGCTACCAGCAGACAATGCAATGAGTCCATCTGCACAATGCCAGCCCAGTTCCAAGAATTCCTGTCTCAGCAATCTCGAAGGGAAGGCTCGCCAACTCTGGTCTCAGTGAATGATAACTCTTGACTGAATAATAGCACATGAAAGTTAACAAGTCACGAGTCATATCGCCTTCTGTTGTGGTACTTGGGCTTCACAGATATAGTTGGAAGATACATGTTTCTTTTTCTGTTTGTTTTCATTTTTTCAAGACAGGGTTTCTCTGTGTAGCCCTGACTGTCCTGGAACTCACTATGTAAACCAGAGGTAGAAGTAAAAGAAACAAGGGTTTAAGTTCAGTCCGTGTAGCTCAACCATCCATACTCTTCTAAGCTCTATTTAAATTTTTAAAGACTCATTTGGGGAAAGGCAGGCCCTGGGTATGGCTGCAACACCTTGAGGACAAGAGTAGATGATGAAGAAGCATGGTTTTAGAGCAGACCTGATTCCAATTCTAGCTTCTCCCATTTCTAGTTTTGGTCAAATCTTACCTGGAACTGAGCTTCAGACTTTCTTTTGGAAATGGGAGTATATAAAACATCCTGGATATTTTTTTCCTCAAATCAATAATGCAAGGAAGCAAAAGGGCTTTCTACTCCTGACAGTGGAGAAAGGCAAGACCTGGAAGGTCAGGACAAGAATTAATACGGGCTGCTTCCCAGGGATCTCAGCCTGGGAGCCCCAGAGGACACCAGGCCAGTGTTTGGTCCCACACAGTCAGGGCTGGGTTTCTGCAAGAGTGAGATTGAGCACTGTGCCTTGCTTGTTCACTGACAGACGTGAGAGCAGAGGGCCCTGTTCAGATGGAATCCCAAGCGCCCGGCATGCCAGGAAGCGGCGGGAAAAGGCCATCGTAAGTGATATGGGGTCCCTGGACCTAGAAAAAGTGGGGACAAGCCAGAAGCATCGAGAAATGCTAAGCCACCAGCCTTCACTCCCCGCCTGCCTGAGGAGTAATGAGCCATAAACTACACGAAAGGACACAAGTATATCTTATTTCACAGTAACATAAGTAACCAAAAGCCATTAAAGGTAGCACCATGGGAAGCCCAGCATTTAACTGGTCATTGTCTGCAGTAGTTAGCCACTTAGGACTCAGCTTCAGGGACTCTGAAAGAGTCAAGACAGATGATAGGACTTAAGCAGGGACTGGCTTGGCTGGTCAGTTCACACGCCTTCTGTCTGATCCTGGGCAAGAGCCTGTCTTCCCTGAGCCTCAGTTTATTTGTCTGTACATAGGAGATTTGGGCCTTGTGCTTCATAAGGGGTCCCTCAACAAACCCATTCTGTCCTCTCCACCCACCTCAAGGATCTTCCTAGAGCCTGCTGTTAGAAACTGAGCTTGTCCACGAGGGTGTTCCTGGGAGCCTTCGGTGTTCATGGCCCAGACATTATGTCATAGCCCTAGAAAGGAGGGAGGGAAGGTATAACAGACACACAAAAGGACAAACAGCCTCACTGCTTGCCATGCTTTGGGAGGTGAGTGTGTGGGTGGGGCACACAAACCCCAGAGGTGCACAGCCGTGTACAACGGGTACTTAAAACTGCAGGTAAAGCCAGGCATGGTGACACATACCTTTAATCCTAGGACTTGGGAGGCAAGTGCATTTCTGTCAGTTCAAAGCCAGCCTGGTCTACATAGTTGGTTCCAGGTCAGCCAAGGCTACATAGTGAGACCCTATCTCAAACACAACCAAACCACAGGTGAACATAGTCTTCTTGGGTTAGGTGGTTTGACAAAGCTGGCATACTCCCAGGCTTCAGGTGACAGCAGTATGAAGACAAATTAAGTCCTTATTCCTGTGGTTGAGGCAGAAAGGAGAGAAAGACAGCAGATTCATAAAGGGAAACTGATGGGATTAAGAGTTGATATAAACTCCTTGAGATTGACAGAGTCCTGACTAGAATTTGGACCATTTACATCGGTGACTTCCGAGAGATACCATAAGGAGCTTAGGGATAAAGGAACAACCGAAAGTATGCAGGGTCCAAGAGCTCTGGGGGTGGGGGGGGGTCAGAAATTCAGGGAATTACCAGGACACTGGGAGGAAGGGCTTTCGCTACAGACCTGGAAGGAGCCCAGCATGCCAAAGCAGACTCTATGACTAAATGAGGTCCTGTTCTGGACTCTGGCTCTAGGCTTTCTTTTCTGACATCTGTGGTTGGCGGATTGGCTGTTTGGAGAGTTGCTGGCCATGCCTAGAGACAGTCTGTCTGGGCCACACACTGTCTCAACCCACTAGAGCACAGGTATCCAGGCAAAGGGCCCAGGTCCATCAAATCACGAATCTCAAAAGAGGCAGGAGGTTGCAGCCTGGCCTCCTTGATTGTTTTCTCTCCCTGTCTGATCTGTAGGCCCACTAGCATCTAGCATAGAGCCAAACTCTTCTGAGGGTGACCTGTGGGGCATGGTGTCTATGTCATGGCTTCATCCTGCTTTCCTTGGAAAACGCAGATAAAATGATGGCTCCTGTGACCCGTTTCATTATCTTTCCTCCTGGTGTACTCTGACCTCTACAAACCACCAGGTCCCCAGTGTATCCTCAGTGGCTTGCAGGCTCAAAACAGCGATGAGGAGAACATGCTCATCTGATAGTATAGGTCCTCTCTGCCCAGTCTCTGCTCTGTCCCTCCATGCGGGAGCTTCCCCTCAGGGGAAGCTTCTCCTGTACTCAGTGGTCCCTGCTCCAAAAGGACAGGTCTTTTGGTATAGAGGTTGTCATGGTCCTCTCTCTTACTCTAGCAGTAAAGAGTTACTGCTGCTCACCCAGGCCTAGACAGAGACTCCATGAGGGTAATAACAGGGTCCTTCTCTGTCCCTCATTTGTGAGCAGGGCGAAGGCCGTGTGGTATACATTCGAAATCTCTCCAGCGACATGAGCTCTCGGGAACTAAAGAAGCGCTTCGAGGTGTTTGGTGAGATAGTAGAGTGCCAGGTGCTGATGAGAAGTAAGAGGTGAGCGTGGGGGAGGGGAAGCCATTACAAATGGGGAAGGGGGAGGAGAAGGAAGGAAGGAGCCAGGAGCTGGGGGGGGGGGGGGAGCACAGGTGGGACAAGAACAGTGGTAATTGTAAAACTGGCGACAGCACCACACCATGCTGCGATGTGACCCAGCGCCCACAGCATCCATGCTTTCTGTCATCAAAATACTTGACACTTTTAAAAACCCATCCATTCTTATTCTCATTCTGGGGAATCTCAAACAAGTTAACAGGGAAGAACTGGAACCCGTGTAGGCTTCAAAGCCTTTGTTCAAACAAACGTGCAGGCTAGGAAGTGCCCTTTGCTGACTTGAAGATGTACTTGTTTTGAGACCTCACTGCGGCAGTCTCCGTGTTACTCACAGGCCTCCCTTCCTGTGCAGCGCATCCTGGGCCTGCAATCTGCTAAGTAGTTCTGTCTTGTCCTCATTCACCTAGGGGAGCTGCTTTTTAATCAGTAAGGAAATCTTCAAAAAAAAAAAAAAAAAAAACAAACCCAAGTTACCCATAGACTCCACAGATAGCTTTGCTGATTTAAAAGGAGTTCCAAATTATCTATTATCATACCTGCAAAGTAAGTTATTAGGGTTTTAAATTCTGACTTAATAGCAATAATCATAATAAAAATCCTTAGCCAGAAAGTAGCCTTTTGTCTAACAGTCTTTCTATACCTCATATCCATTTAGATGGTTGCTCTAGTTTGTTTTCCATTGCTATCATAAAAGCCATGACCAAAAGCAACCTAGGCAGGAAAGGGTTTATTTCAGCTTACAGCTTAGTCATTCATGAAGGGAAGGCGGGACAGGAACTCAAGGCAGGAACTGAAGCAGAGACCATGGAAGAACACTTCTCATGGCCTTGTTCCCCATGGCTTGTTTAGCCTGATTTCTTATACAATCTAGAACAGCCAGCCCAGGGATGGCATCACCACAATGGCCTGGGTCCACCCATATCAATCACTGATGAAGAAAATGACCCACAGGCTTACCTACGGGCCACTTTGATGGGAGCAGTTCCTCAAAAGAGGATCCCTCTTCCCACATGGCTCTAACTTGTGTCAAGTTGACCAAAACTAACCAGTATAGCTACTGCTAAAACAAAAATAGAGACGTGCTGGTAAAAACGTGGGGAAAATGGAACCCAATTAGGGTGAAGTGGAATAGAGCAGCTTCTTAAAACATGCATAGAACTATTGTGTGATCTAGCAACTCTATTTATGGGTATACAGTAATATATTCAAAAGAATGACAAACAGGTTTGCGAAGAGGGGCCAGCCACCCGTGTTTATAGCTCACAACAGCAGAGAGGTGAGAATAATCCAAATGCAATGTACACGTATAGCGGGGTATTATGCAGTCTTAAGAAAGAGGCCATGCGTGCTTCACGTAGATGAATACTCATTAATGACACTGTGCTAAGGGAATGGTCTAGTCACATGAGGGCCGATGTTGTGTGTTCACACTTATACCATGTACTTAGAAACAGAAGGTGAAATGATTGTTACTGGAGGCCCAGGGATGAAGTGGAGACACTGTCTAAAGGCTACAGGAGTGCTTTTTAGAAGATGGACTATTTTCTGTTGATCACACAAGGAATGGCAGTACACACCTGCAATCACAGCACTTGGAAGCTAGAAGCCTGAGAACTGAGAATTTGAGGGCAGCGTGTGTTACCTAGCAAGATCAAGTCTAGCCTGGGCTACATAGTAACATCTGTCTCAGAAAGACAAAACAAACTAAACATTTTTCTAGAGACTCATTATACGACAATGTCGACTTAACACTACTCAACTATGCGGTTAAACATGGTAATCGTTGTGTTATGTATTTTTACTGTAATTTTTGGCTCACTACGCAAATAGAACTTTGCAAAGTTTTATGCAGTCTTCAGGATTTCATCCAAACATAGAAAATGAAAGAAGTCTCCAAAGAAAAGGCTTAGTTCGCTAAGATTGTAAAAGTGTACAACCTCCTTAAAGGAGAGTTTTAGACAGACAACCATTTTCAGATATTCATAGCAGCAGAGGGGCTCAAACTTGGCCCCAATTGGGACAAGCATCAGTGTACATGATTAGGATTCTCCTGTGGTTGGCCTATCCTGAGTCACAGGAGCTTGAGGAAGTTGTGTGTCAGAGGATTGTTTACTTATCAATAGAGCTGAACTATCAGAGCAGAGCTGGCTGGAGGTCTCCCTTGCCTTGAGTCCTTCCCTAACAGGCTTGCTTCTTAGTTGCTGCAGAGATCTAAGCTCACCTGTTAACAGCTCAGAGTTTCCTGGGGGACAGAATTTCTGCTCACTGTTCCAGCAGAGATCTGGTATAGACCTCCGGGGTTTAGCTTTGGGCAATAGGTTCATCCTTGAACATATATCACCATGTCCAGGGAGATACTGTCATGTGACTCGGTGCTCTCTGCAGAGGTAGGAAGTATATGATGCTGCAGGCAGGTAGACTAGCAGGTGTCATACGTGCAGGTTAAGATGAGTCTGAAACATCAGCGGAATTAGGTAAGATGAAGGGCAAGTTGGCAGCCAAGGAAGTAGAGGCCGAAGCTGTCTTCGAAGGGTCTAGAGCAGTGTTCTCAACCCGTGGGTTGCTACCCCTTGGGGGTCAAATGACCCTTTCACAAGGGTCACATATCAGATATCCTTCATATTAGATATTTATTGTGATTCAAAACAGTAGTAAAGTTACAGTTATAAAGTAGCAACAAAATTAATTTTATGGTTGGGAGTCGGTACAACATGAGGAACTGTATTAAAGGGTTGCAGCATGGGAAGGGTTAAGAACCGGTGGTCTAGAGAATGGCAGAGTGAGAATGGGGAGGAGACATAGCAGAACCAGGGGAGTGATGAGGGAGAGAGGGGAGTGTTAGGAGCATTTAGCTTCATGACCAGGGGTCTTGTCAGTCCCTGCTGAGTCCCATGCCATTGGGTTGAGCCTGGAACTCCACAGAGCTTATTTTTCCTGGGCGAGGTGGAGGTGAGAACGCCCCCTCCCAGGCGTCCCATCTGACTGTGATGCAATGCATGATGTCCAGCAACTGTCAAACACCCAAGAGTTCAGCTGCCCCTGCTGTCTTCACAGTACAGGGGTTGGCCTATCAAATCTCATCCCTCACTGAAGAGAAGCGGGCACGTGACATGGTTTCCTGTTCTTTATCCTATGATGGGTACTCTTATGATATTCACCAGGCTGGCCTAGAACACCCTCCCTTACCCTATCCTCTCCTTCCAGAGGCCAGAAGCATGGCTTTATTACCTTCCGGTGTTCAGAGCATGCCGCCCTGTCTGTGAGGAATGGCGCCACGCTGAGAAAGCGCAATGAGCCCTCCTTCCACCTGAGCTATGGAAGGCTCCAGCACTTCCGCTGGCCCAGATACACTGACTATGGTAAGAAAGCAGAGTCTAACTATATTGTAATGAGTCCCAGAGTAAAAGGGACAGTGACTTCCTTTAATGACATATAGACTGAAGACCCCTCTGAACATGGCCGCTTGTCAAGCTCCTCCCCATTGTTACTCTACAGCTGCTTTTTCTGCAGCTGACATCTTGCTTTTTCTTCTGCCCTGTGGTCCTATGAGTAGCTCTAACCACACAGTCACCTTCCTGTTCTCATAGGAAGGTACAGTCTGTGCTCTCAGCTACCCAGCAGTACCTTGGCTGTCCTGTCTCTTTCCATGCACTCTGTGGTGACCCTTGACAGGCAGAAGCTTTACCCTTAATAGAGGGCAGCATGGAAAGACACAGTGCCCGTACCATTTGTGCACAACATGGCGGAAGACAAAGAAACACAAGGTAGAGACAAATGATCTGTAGAGGCGAGCCCGTGGTAGCCTTTGTGGTACCGGTAGTCCATTGTGAGACTTAGTTTCCCCATATGTCTGAGATAGATCCATTAGCATTTTCTTCTGTGACTGACTAGGATCAGAGTATCAAATTACTAGTTGGTGGAAGGGTGTTTGGAAAATACACTTCTAGAATGTTGGCTGGAAAGGAGTTGTAGGGTGTTCTGTTCAGGGACCCAACACTCTATAACAGGAACTTGGAAGCCATGAGGTCTTGTCAACATGGAAGAACTGTCACAGCAGAATGACTGTTGAAGAGTGGGCGCTGTGGTAGTGCCCACTCTTGCACTGTGACACCCTGGCCATCCCAGTTCCTTGAGACCCACCCTCAGTGGTAGATTTGCTGGTTCCAACTCAGTTTCTCACCACCTCACCTCTCACCGGCCCACAGATCCCACATCTGAAGAGTCCCTTCCCTCATCTGGGAAAAGCAAGTATGAAGCCATGGATTTTGACAGCTTACTGAAAGAGGCCCAGCAGAGCCTGCATTGATATCAGCCTTAACCTTCGAGGAATACCTCAATACCTCAGACAAGGCCCTTCCAATATGTTTACGTTTTCAAAGAAATGAGTATATGAGGAAGAGAGCAAGCCAATGAGCGATCGAGCGTGAGAGAACACACAGGAGAGAGAGACTTGAATCTGCTGTCGTTTCCTTCTAAAAACAAATCAATGTTTACATTGAACAAAGCTGCTTCCGTCCGTGAGTTTCCATGCTGTTGATGTTCCACTGCCACGTTAGTGTCGTCCTCGCTTCCAGCGGATCGTCCTGGGTGCACCTCAAAGTGCTGTCAGTCATCCTCTGCCCCTCCCACTCGACTGACTTCCTTCTGTAGACTTGAGCTGTGTTCACATAACATCTTCTGTCTGTAGTGTGTGATGATGAAATTGTTACTTGTGAATAGAATCAGGATTAGAAACTCATTTTTAATTGAAGAAAAAAGTATATCCTTAAAAAAAAACAAATGTATTTATGGCTCAGATCCTCTGTGCCTGGGATTATTGTATTGCTTCCTTGATTGTTTAACTATGCACTGTCATGAGGTGTTTGCTACTGAGCTGCACTGCTGCTTTTCCCTGGCAGGAAAGAGGGGCTTGCAGTCACAGGTATGAAGAGAGGGGTGTCCAGGTATCTTCTACTAAGTCCTGGTGTCTTTTATTTTGAGTGAGTTCCACTCAATGTAACGAGAATCCCTTTCCCCCGTCTACCCACACTTGGAGGGTGCCTGTCTTTAGTGCTCAGAGCCCTGAGTGCCTGTAAGGAAGGCCGAGTAAGCTGTGTTAGACCCATTCCACAGGGAAAGAGGATAGGGCCTGAGAGGTGAAATGTCCTACCCCGAGGTCCCACTGCCATGGAGCAGGCAGAACAGTGATCCAAGCCTCCTGACTCCTGGCCCAAGCCTGCTGCAGGAGTTAGCATAAAGATGCAAAAGTCAGAGGCTGGAGGAGTGGAATTAGCTAAGTTGAGCAATAGGCTAAAAGCCTCATAGCTCATTTGAGAATTGGGCCACCAGTTGACTCACCAGCATTAAGGCTAATTCAAACTTCAGCACAGACTCAGGTGTCCCTGAGCTTTGATCCTCAGTGTCTTGTGACTTACCCTGCCTGCAGGTACCCCTCAGGGCTCTGAGACACCAGCAAGTGGTGCACAGACTTTCCCTAGGAGCAGTCTTTTGGGGCAGGGAAGGCAACTGGCAGCCCATCCTATGTCCTACAGTGTCCCTGCCTGCGCCTCTGTAAAGTTAGAGGTGCCAAGTGAGGGGTTGTACAGGTTGGGGGTGGACAAGGCCCTCCCAAGGAGCATTCACAGTGAGCTCCTCTTCAACTCATTCTTGACTACTGTCAAAGCCATATCCAGTGTGACACTCTCTGGGTTCCCAGGGGCCCTTTGTAAGGGAGAACCAGCTAGGCAGAGTATCAATTCTAATACTTCATATAGCTCTGTTCCTCCTTGGTCTTGTGACATTTTCTTTCTTTCTCCCCTTCCTCCACCCCACCCAATGTTCTGCCAAAATAAGAGAGTTTGAAAGTAAATGACTCATTAGACTACCCAAGCTAAATTAATCAGCTGCTCATGCCAGGCTTATTCCTTTGAGAAGTGGTGGTTTTTCTTTTTTAATTTTTTTAAGATTATCAAATACCTCAGTAGAGAAAGTGAGCCATAATCTTGTGCTTGGTGTGGGGGAAAAGTCTTCACCCATAGATAAGGGGGCTGGCTCTAGCAGAAAGAGGGAAACAGAATATCTGTGTGTCAAATCCATTGACCTCCTGAACCCCAAGTTCCCTTTCTGTGAAACGGACTAAGGAACAAATTAGACAGCAGAAGTCTTAGCTGCTGCTCGGGCAGTCTATAGGGTAGCCATGCCTCCCCCCATATCCTTGGCCAATGCAAACATAATGAATTGACCATAACACTAATGTTTTTGAGCCTGGTCGTGCTATTGGGATACTCAACACAGTGCTTTGGGCAGGCATTACTAATTGCTAGGTGTTTAATTGATTTGACATCCTGTTCTAATCTTTGGAAGACTATCATTGTAGAGCCATATGCTGGCTGGTTTTTATGCTGTCCAGCCCTGTCATAACCTGATCCATTGAGGGGAAAAAAGCCCCTGAAGCCGTTACTTGGTAGAGGACTCCCAAAACTATTACAAAACAAAATAGTATAGAAAGGAAGGGGCAGAATAGCATACGGGAACATAACTGGAGAAGGTGTGGCTTCTAAGGATAGATCCAGAAAGGGACTTTTCATAGCACAGACCCAACGATTCTGAATCCCTTTATAGTTATTCATTGCCTAGCATATGGTAGGCACATGGAAAATGGGTATGGAGTGGAACAGAATTAGAGTTCTTTAGTTGCATCCACTAAAACCAGGGCTCTAATCGCAGAGAAAAGCTGGTGCTCACCAAAATTGTCCAAAGGGAAAAGGATTAGATTTAATCTGGAGAGCCATTTGAATTCTGACCCCACCAAGAACTTCTTCTGTGACTTTATGAGTCCCTTTTTCCTGGGCCTCGGACAGTAGAAGTTGTCTAGGGAACCATGGGCTCTTACCATTTACTTCTGCAGTTACACTGAACCAGATGATGGTTTCTGGAGTAAAAGAACAAATTCTTAATAAACACTAAGCCTTTTTTCCCCAGCCAGGGTTAACTGGAACTGACCAATCAGTTCACTCTCTGGCACTCAAAGTCACTTACATGTTGTTCTTGAGCAGAATAGAGCCCCAAGCCTGGCACTGGGGACTAATGCCCCAGAGCTCACTGGTGGAAGCTGATGCCCACCAAGAGTTTCTAGTATCCTCCACTTACCCTGTCATAAAAATGGACTACCAGCTCTGCAGATGACCTCTCTCTCTGGAAGATCCATTCGGTGCTGCATATAAATTACCAAGGAGAATGTCAGGCCCCTCCAAAACCCAGAATCCGTCTTGATCTCTTTCCCATCAAATCAAGGAGTAACCCAGAGGGAGCAGCTGCCATTGGCAATCTTCTCGTTGTAGCTGTCCTGATGTGTCTCAATGATGTTTACGTGTGCTTGCCATACAGCTTCCTATAGACTGTTGACAACCACCCAGGGAGGGCAGGCTCCGTGTCATCTCTATGCTGTGCTGGTATTTTCTAGAACTGTCCGATCCAACCACTAAGTGGAATTCTTCCATCTCCTTCCTCAGTCACTACAAGGCTGAATCAGAGTTCCCTCTCTCAGGGGACTCTGTTACTGAAGGAAAATGCATCAAATAGGTAAATATGAGTGGATACAGTATAGCCAAGGTTCCTACTCCCCATTCCCTCCCCCCCACATCGCTTGTGGCCCCAGCTAGAAAAATGCTTTGAATCAGAAAGTATCTATCCTATGCCTGTGTCTTTCTGTTGATTTTTAAAAATCTGGTGAACAGCAAGGCTCCAGGGGTGGGAGGACTGGTTTGAGCCAGCCACAAAGTCTTAGTCCTCAAGTCCTAATATGGGAAGACATACAGTAAGATGTCTTTTGTGACCTCAAGCCTTGCAGGTCAGTGTTTGGGGGAAGACATGATATACCTGCCATGGCCGCTGTACAGGTGGTAAATGGAGAGAAAGAAAATGCAGGCAGCCCATTCTTTTTGCATGGCCAGCTCTCTCCAGGGTCTGTCCTCGCCCTCGAGTTCAGTTCACCTTTCAGTTGACCCTGTTGCTTCAGAGGCAAGGGCACCTCTCCATGAACTGGAGTCACCCTTAGAGGGTTTGTTGATGTGATTCACTGAGGTCAAAAGTATTTTTCTTAATGTTTGATCTTCAGCGGTTGTGATCAGCTTGAGAAAGTCATATTCCAGTGTCACGTGTGACAATGGAAAGGGATTGGGTGTGTGATAATAGAGTGAACCTGTTGGTGTCATTAACCAAAGAAAAGGGATCCCTTCTCCCTGCTCACTGGGGTAGAAGGAAACTAGTCCTTATGTGCAATATGTTGACACTGCCCTCCAATTCTCTGAGGGTTTTGTACAAGGGTAAGCTCCTGGGCTGTTTGGAGCGTCTGGGGATACAGGGTAAGGGCAGGGAGAGCCTGGGATAGAAACTTCCCTGCACAGAGATAGTCTTGGCCTAGGACAGATGGGAGTGTGGGCAGGGTGCTCCTGACTCTAGCTGCGGAACACCGGGACACCCAGGAAGCAGTTAGGCAGACACTTTGCACTAGTCCACGAAAGCACTTTGAGAAATCTGACACTTCAGCCTTGCTCCACACTCTCCTCTGGTAAATCTGTGTATCCTTTATCTGTGTGTAAGGTGCCGTCCTGGAGCCAGGTTAGAGGATAGGGAAGCGGGCTAATGTGAGAAAGAAAACAGAGGCATCTTTCAAGGTAGTAGCCATAAGAGAGTCTGCAGATAGTCTTTGCCTGGCTTCTTACTAGAAGCTCAAGAAACAGAATCATGGGCTTATATCTTGGTACCCACTTTTATAAAATCTAAAAAACAGCCTACCCAATTGCAATGCTTTGTGGAGCAATCTTCCCTTTACGTTTCTTATTTACTGTGTGACCTTAGGCCCATGTTCCTTGAGCAAATGAAGCTGTCCAATGATAACAAAGCCAGGGAAGCCCAGAGTTCTACTTACTCTCTGGCTAGATTGGGGTGTGTATATGAGGAAAGGGCACTCTCTTCAAGGTCATCAACCTCCAATAGGATGAGATCCACATAGTCCTGACTGAGGCGCCTTCTGTGAAGAGGCTAGCTCCTCAGGACAGATCCAAGCCATAGTCTTTTGTGGGATGGTAAAGAATTAACCCTCATTGTCTCGTTGACAACCTCCAGTCTCCAGTTAGCCTTGTCATCATCCCCACCGAAGAGCTTTTAATCTGAATGTTGTGACCACTTGGCCGTCCCTTGCTTGCTTGCGGATAATACTAGCAATACACTTGTTTTCCCCAAATAGCTCAACTTAAGACAGTTTTCACACATTGCTTTCAGATGATTATAAGACACATGGGGCAGCAGGAGGCATGGATCACACTGCATATGTTTAGGGCAGCTTTTGGGTTTTTTGGGGGGGGTTTTTTTGTTTGTTTTTTTTTGTTTTTTTGAATCTTTAATGGTATAGCAGCAGTGACCAAGCCTTTGGGATTTGGGGAGACAGATGTTCACAAAGCCATTTCATCAGAATGCCTTGACTATTGAAAGGAGTATGGAATCTATATGCCCAAACCGAGGGACTTGCAACATAGGCGGTCGGTCCCTACAACAGCTTCCTCCGAAAGGTATTCATGTGGCTACAACCCCTCTGTGCCATATTTTTATTTCATCAAAGGATTCTCCAAGGAAGCCTTAACAAGCCTCCTTCCTCCCTTTGCTGGCCTTGGGTAATGTCCTTGTGGAGGGGCTTGGTCAGCACTTTGCCTTATCAATGTGTGGTCGCCAACCTAGTGGCCAAAGACTGGTGTCCACCGGACACCAAGATGGAAGGCAAAATAAGTTCCTTTGGTCAGCCACCATGCCGGCCAACATTAACTTGGCAGAGAAATACAGCAACACAAGTGAGTTGTCTTGTGTGCTCAGTACCAACTCAGAAAATCATCAACTGCCTAGCTGCTTATGCAGTCCAGGAAATGCACTAGTTAATCCTGTGGAAGAGGGGATGGGGTTGAACCCAGCACCCACGTGTCCGGAGGGGTTTACTATAACTGCAATACTGGCAGCTTAGCTGCCAACCTTGTTAAGTGAACCTCTGCTAGGTGGCCCACATGGTACCTTTGGGACAAGCATAGAAGTTATGTATGAGGATTGAGGGGAAAAGGGGGGCCCTGGCCATGACCTTTGATATGGTCCACTGAATAGCCAAACAGGTTTGTTTGTTTGTTTGTTTGTTTGTTTGTTTTTATTTTTTTGTATTTTGTATTTTCAAATCTTGTCCAACGTTTTTGTGTTAGGAATAATAAGTCATAAACTATTCCCACCTTGGTTTCTGAAGGGGTGTTCTGATTCCAGTTGAAACAGGTTGGAAGTCTCAAGGGAGCATGGTCTGAAGAGGACATGAGACAGGACAATGGAGCACGTTGGGGGGTTCCTGGTGGTTGCCGGGGAAGATGACCATCTGGAAGTCCAACTCCTTGCAAGTGACTCCAGAGGTTCATGCCTGCCTCCTTGTCCCCTGTGTCCTTTAAGCACTGGCCTAAAGCATGTGCTTTTGTTAGAAGCGGCTGCTGAGATTGAAACCAAGACTACCCAGCTCCCCAACCCCTAGGTTTCAAGAAATGCTATCTGTAGCTAGCCTTAATCAACTGGGCAAGGTGGTTTCTGTGCTCCCTTCTGACAGCTCCAAATCTTGGACTCAAAACCCTTTTCTCTTAGTGTGACCATGCAGCCTGGAGAAATTTGAGCAATAGGGAGCCAGGGCTTTCCCTGGCTCCACGACAGGGTCAAACCAGGGAATGGCTAAACTTGAGAGGTTTGGTCATACCCAAGGTACTACTGTAGGGGGCATTATGTATTATGGAACTCAACAAGGTAACTGTAGCCTGGGGTGCATGTATGTAAGGCTGTGTTTGTGTGTGTGCATGTGTGTGTGTGTGTGTGTGTATGTGTGTGTGTGTGTGTGTGTGTGTGTGTTACATTGATGCATTTCTTGAGAAAGGTGCAAGAATTTCACCTATACAGAGGGACACATCTGCTTTATTATTTATAATAGAAGCTAAATTTTAATTTTTTAAAGGACACTGCTAATGATTGAAAAATCGAGTTTTTAGTTTTGCTATTTTTTTTAATTGGTAGAAGATTTTTATATATTTTTTCCATTTCGTTGAGTTGTGTCCTTATTTATATAAATACTCTATCTGTGAGAGGCGAGGAAGGAGACTTCTTTGCTCTTAATTATTGTGGTTGTCATTGTCCCTATTTTGTTTCTGGCGTGATTTATCCGTCTTACCTTCTAAATGAGGAACTGTTTTCCTGTATTTGTACATTGTCAGATTCTATAGTTTCGTAGATAATTTAACCAAATTGCTCTATGTATTATTCTTCTGTGAGTATAAAGTTCTATTTTAACGTCTGTAAATACTTCAGAACTGGCTTCTTTTCTCAGCTCCTGCTGGGGGCTACTGTTTACATCACAAAACTGTAGACTCTCTGTGCTCATGGACTGTAAATAGTGACGTGATCTGCTTAGAAATAAACCGAACAAGTACACTATGGAAATTAAAAGATACCACCCACAGCTCTGTCCAGCGGTGTCTTCCTTTATTGGTCCTGTGAATTCATTTTGTGTATGGGAAGGGGCGCACTCTCTTCCCTAAATGAGGGAATCCAGATCCAGTCTTGCTTCGGAAAGTCTTGGCCAATGTATGGTTTGGGTTTTGTCTGGTTTCTATTTGTCCAGTACTGGAAATTGAACCCAAGATCTTGCACAGTAGTACCATGGAGTTATACCCCTGCCCTTTTTTAATTTCGTCTTGAGACCGAGCCTCACTAAATTGCCCAGTCTATTTCAGAACTCACTGTGTAGCTTTGTGACTAGTAGAAGTGTTACCACACATGACCATGCTGGGCCTCAACCAGTTTCTCAACCTCATCAAATATAGTGACAAAAATCCAGCAGAGCTGACCCTGTGTGCTCCAGGACAGCATCTCTTCAGTAAGAGTTATGTCTCACCGGGCAGAGGTGGCACATGTCTTTAATCCCAGCACTTGGGAGGCAGAAATAGGCGGATTTCTGAGTTCGAGGCCAGCCTGGTCTACAGAGTAAGTTCCAAGACAGCCAGGGCTATACAGAGAAACGCTGTCTCGAAAAACCACAAAAAGAAAAAAAAAAAAGAGTTAGGTCTCTTCAGTAGAGTTATATCTCTTCTCCTAGCCACTTAAACCATGCTTAGGGACATGCCTTTGCTTGGAAAAACTGAGTCCTTAGTATCACTTATAACAGCAGAAAACACAACTCAGGATTCAAAGACTGAAGTCCTGCCATAATGAAACCCAAGCAGAAGGTCAGGACATCTGTTCCAGAGGCACAGCTAGCTCTGCAATGGAAGTCACAGGATGTAAGTACCACACGCAGTGTTCTCTGATCTTGGATATCTTCTGGAAGAAGGCCAGAGAACTGGGCTGTACCTCCAGCCTCTTCCTCTGGCCTTCAGTTTCCTGTTTTGTTTAAAGGGGGCATTAGAGTAAACTTGTAGTTCACATTTGAGGGAGACTATCCACTTCCCCCTCCTTGAGGCAACTGCTTTAATATAAGTGTCTATAGAACCAACCCCCAGTCTGGGAGGCAGACATGTCTAAAAGATAGCCATTTATGAAAGGCAGGCAGGTATTATCCACCACCCCCCGGGCGGGGGGAGAGATAAAAGAATAGGGGGCAACTGACCCTGCCTTTGCAGGAAGTCGCTGGCAAAGGAGAAAGAAATGAGGGCATACAGGATACAACAGCAACTTCAGCTGTGCCTGCACACAGTAGGGTTGTTGATGGTCTAGCTAACCTCACAGCATGTGGGTAGAGCGAAGCATCACTCTGAGCCTTAAATTTGGCTTTTGTTAGAGTTGTTAAAAGCTGAGGGTGGGAAACAATAGAAACAAAGTTTGAATTTAAGCAAGTATGGCAGATATTTTTGACAGTCTCTTGTGAGTATTATTAACAACTTTTGGGTTTTTTTTTCCAATTTAATAAGTTTTGATTGCATGGACAGTAACTCTGCCAGGCACGACATACTTAAATGTAGTCCATTTTTAAGCCAAGAGGGCCTCTTAATTAAACAGAAGGTCTGCATCTGAAATCAATGGAAAATTCAAGAACAAAAAGTAGATCTTAATAAAAGGAAGCAAGCAAAAAGAGACAGAACAAGCACATTCAATATGTGAGATTTGGATTAAGCAATACTTTATTTTCCACCATGTATGTTTTGTGTGTGTGTGTGTGTTCTCGTGGGACATGTGTTGGTAGGTTCTGGGACAGAACTGAGGTCAGCAGATCTAATGGGAGGAACCTTTACCTGCTAAGACACCAAACGTTTTTTCCCCGTGTTCTTTGGTTTTGTTTGAAACAAGGTCTTACACTGTAGCCCAGCCTGGAACTTTCTGTGTAAACCAGGCTGGCCTCAGATTTACCGTCATGCTTTTGCTTTCACCTTTTGTGTGCTGGGATTAAAGGTCTGTGCCACCACACCCAGCACAAATAGTCTCTTTAAAAGTTTTGGGGCTATAGGGGTGTTTGATTCAGAGTTTACATCACAGCTGGATTTCCTAGGAAACAGACTCTAACCTGGAGCTAGACTGGCCTTCCACAGTTGACCCATGTTGGGCAATGTGACCATACTTGTCCACTTCAGGTAGAGATCCCCCTGAGAAATGCAGAGTATCCTGCAGCTAAGGAAACCCCTGAAGGAGCTGTCTGCTGAAGCCCCAAGCCCTCAGTCTGTGGCTCACCAGAATATACCCCACAGCTGGGTATGAAGCAGTCACCTCTGTGTGACAGTGTTGTGCTAGAAAAGGCTCTGTTCCTTAAGGAAGCGTAACATCCCCCTTGAGGTGGGGTCTTGCTGTATAGACCAAGACCTCTGAAACTCCTGCCCTCCCCCTCCCTCTTTCTCCAGGGCTGGGATTGCAGGCATGTACTGCCATGTAAGATGTGTAAGCTTTAAAGACGCTTATTCCTGTAAAGATGCACAAACTCCTCAAGAGACTGCGGAGGGGTGAAGCCAAGTGTATGGAATTTCTCATAAATAGTTCAGCTAAGTCATGGGTGGTAGTGAACATAGAGGTCAGGAATGGAGAGTTTAAAGCAAGCCGGGGCTACATGATGGGAATCAGAAAGGGAGGGAGGGAGGGGGAGAAGGAGGGAGGGAAGGAGGGAGGATGGGAGGTCGAGATGAAGGAGGAAAGAGAGAGAAAAATGGAAAAGGAATGTGAAGACACGTGAATCACACATGACCAGAGCTTGACGTTCAAATCTGGTGTAAGTTTGTGGTATATGATGTATAATTCTCTACTTTTGAAAATTAGCAGATACTTTTATAATAAAAGACTAAGTTTAAAGAGCTTATAAGAATTATAAGAACAAAAAATTATCAAGTCAGTATATGAAGTCTAGAGTATTGGGCTAAACTCAATAGACTTTTTAAGATTAAAACAATCTCTAAGCCCTGTGTGGTGGTGCATGCTTTTAGCCCAGCACTTGGGACACAGAAGCAGGTGGATGTCTGAGTTTGGCCAGCCCTGTCAACCTAGAGAGTTCCAGGCCAGCCAGAGCTGTCTAAAACAAATCAAAACAAAACAGAACAGAACCAGAAACAATGTCTAAGACCATTTGATGATGAGGATGCCTGCTGTGTTTGTCACCACCTCTCAACTCCTGGTTCTCTAACTGCTCAGCTGCCTGGGTGACCTCTTCCTTCCTGAGGGCTGTACCCCCTGCCGGCAGCAAAGGCAGCTACTGGATGCAACAGGACTTGGATGCAGGTGCGCCCCCTGGACTGGGGTTCCCTCCTGGCTGGTTCCCGGAAGCAGCTGTGAAGAACAGGAAAGCACACAGCAGGTGAGAGGAGGCTGCAGCAAACCTGCCTTTGACCCCTTTGGATCAAGTTCAAGGCTTGGCACATGCAGAGAGCAGACACGGGAGTCAGGAGAAGCAGAGGAACCAGAGGTTCTCCCCACTGAGAAGCCACACAGAGTGACAAATGTCAGCTAACACCTGTGAGACATAGGGAGCTGTAGGGACTGACTTGGGGGAGAAAACTCCCAGGGGACAGTCACTATTTAGCTCCAGCCACTTTCATCTAGTCTACTGATGTGGCCAGATATTGAACTTAAAAAAAAAAAAAAAAAAAAAAAGCTGAAAATCTCTTTTTGTTTGATTGTTAGATCTGGAGTATCCCAACTTTAAAAGGTGGATAGCAAATTCACATTTTAAGAAAAAGCTCCTGGGCTAGAGAGATAGCTCAGGGATAGAGCCCTTCGCAGTATTTATCAGGCCTGGGTTCAACTCCCTGCGCTGCTATTTTAAAAAGGAAAACAGTAGGCCTCATGTTTACACAAACCTGCTCCTTTTCCCAAAGACAGCTCGTGCACTAACAAAATCCACCCACAGGAGCAGTGACCCTTGGGACCCTGCTCCTAAGAGACCCTTGGGAGATAGCAAGGGTGCCCCCATCTTCAAACCCGCTCCCTAACTAGGGACCAGACAGCGTCTGTACTGAGAACAGAGAGACAGGTGCTCAGGAAGTCGGACAGCCTATGGCAGGGACAAGAAGTCAAGTCCTGTGAGGAAACAGAACACAAGGCTAGACAGAGATAACTTGGGGAGGACAGAGGCAATTGTGTCATATGATGCCATGTGACAGGAGCTGGGACAAATTTCATTTGAAGTTGTGTGTGAAGTTTTGGTTTCTAGTTTCTGCTCCTTCCTGCACACGGTCTTTGTCAACCTGTCTCCATCTCTCCCTCTCTCTGATTACATTTAATAGTTGGGGCAGCACACATGCCACAGCAAAGGTGGAGGTCAGAGGACCACTTTTGAGAATCAGTCCTCCCCTTCCACCTACTGAGGCAAGGTCTCTTGTTTCTGCTAGCCCAGGCCTCTGAGCTCCCCCCATCCATCCTGATATAGAAATACTGAAGGTGCAGATTCATGGTGCTCTATCTGGCTTTTATGGGCTGTGAGATTGGACTCAGGGCACCAGATTTACACAGCAAGAGTTTTTATGAGCTGAGCCATCTTGCTAGCCCTGCCCCTTTTTGCTATTGCTTTTAGTTTGCTTGTTTTTGTTATATTTTAAGAGAGGGCTAGGACTGGAGAGATGGCTCAGTGGTTAAGAGCACTGATTGCTCTTCCAGAGGTCCTGAATTCAATTCCCAGTAACTACATGGTGGCTCACAACCATCTGTAATGGGATCAGATCCCCTCTTCTGGTGTGCCTGAAGACAGCTGCAGTGTACTTAGAAAATAAATAAATTGAGAGAGAGAGAGAGAGAGAGAGAGAGAGAGAGAGAGAGAGAGAGAGAAAGGCTGGTTTTAAAATTCAAAGTAATTTGCCTATCTTAGTCTCTCGAGTGCTGGGCTTATAAGCATGTGTTCCTGTACTTAACTTCACACAACCCCCCTGTATACCTAGTTATGTATGAGTTTGTGTGTACGTGTGGGGGGAGGTAAGTGGGTGCTCATTCATACGTTTGAGTTCAGATGTTGCATGCCATGGTACACATGTAAAAAAAAGGTCAAAGGACAACTTCAGATGTCAGTCCTCACCATATTTCAACAGGGTCTCTTCTTCATTATTTGAGGCTAGCTGGCCTGTGATCTCTCTCTCTCTCTCTCTCTCTCTCTCTCTCTCTCTCTCTCATATGGCATCTGACTTTATGTGAGACCTGAGCCATCTCCATAGCCTCTACACATGGTACTTAATGTGAGCATGGGTAGGCCCCTGCTGGGCTCAGCCCTGGGCAGTGTGGGGTAGTTCTGAAGTTGCCACTAAGAGTTTTACAAGTCAAATGTACTTTGAGTTCAGAGGAGACCTTTCCAACCATATACTGAAAAGGGTGCTGTGCTGTGGAGGATAGCTAGCCCTCTTTCACTAGTAATACAAACCAAACCTCGTGGCGGTAAAGCTAGGACTCAGGTAGACAAGCGTCGGAAAGTCCGCTTTTAAAATTCCTTCTAACTAATAGTTCCTAACACAAATGTCTGCAGCCTTAGAATCAGAGTCTACCTTATGTTTAACTACAGGACCCTAGAGCGTGCCTCAGCCTCTATCTAGGGACCAGATTCTGCCTCATACTGACTGTGTGGCTTAGCCACAATACCTCACCACCAGCAGGCTCAGTGCCCTCCCACACAGAATGGAGACCACAGCTCAAGCCCAGATGCACTGCGTGCTGAAAGTGTGCCTGGCCAAGACTCCACCCTGCCCCTTCTGCCTACCTTGCTTGGCTGCCTGCTGCTTCTGCTTCTCCTCCTCCAGTGCCTTCATCTTGGCCTCATAATCATCAGCCAGTGCCTTCCATTCCTTGCGGTTGTTAGTGATCCCATCCAGCATGGGTGTGATCTCCTCATGAAACCGGGAGAATTCCTGGGATGAAGTGGAGAAGTACAATGAGCGGGAGGGAGGCAGGAGAGAGAGAGAGAGAGAGAGAGAGAGAGAGAGAGAGAGAGAGAGAGAGAGAGAACGAGTCTACTTTATATTCAACTACAGGACCCTAGAGCATCCCGTAGCCTCTATCTAGGGACCAGATTTTGCCAAGTACTGTGTGGCTTGGCCATAACACTTCATCTCCAGCAGGCTCAGTGAAACAGGGGCATTGCCTTAGGACCCTGGATCAAGGTGGAGTACGTTCTGCCTGGCACTGGAGTGAGCTGCCTCTCATGCCTGCTGACACTAGGGAGCCCTTCCTTCCCCTGCTTGGACCCTTCCTGTACAGCCATTCCTTCAGGGCGCGGTGTCAGTCTTAGCATGTCACTCACTGATCTCTATTCTTTCACATCCAGAAGTCCCAGGCATCCACATCTCACTTCATGAGTGTTTCTTCCCACCTGTGGACTTCCCACTGCTGTTCTTTCTGATGGAACATTCTACCTTTCCCCTTTTCCTTGAGGTCCCTACATCCCTAACACCTCCCCCAGGGAAACCTTTTCTGACCCGGTAAGTAAACCAGGTCCCCACTGGATGTCCCCAAAGCCTTCTCTAATCAACTCCCACTTCCCTATAATGAGTCCCTTTGCCTGCCTCTCCCAGAGGATGACACCTAGAGATGGCAGGAAGTGTCTGGGTCATCCCCTCAGTTGGTTCAGAATTAGCACTGGTCTGGAACACACAGATACTTCGTAAATATTCAGTGAATGAATCTGGGTTATTGAGGTTATTCCTATGACCTCCTGCCACTCTAGGAACTGAATAAATAATTCCTTGGGCACAGTACCCTGTAATCTATGGGACATTTTATCTCCTCTGGTCTTTTGAGTCCCGCCACCAGTGTGGGTTGTCTCATCACTCCTGGGCTTGTAGTGAGAGAGACTGGAGTGCAGGTTGGTGAAGTAGGTTTGCCGAAGTGAGGAGGATCCATTGCAGCAGGAGCCAGGCAGGGCTCGCTGTGTCTATGCTCTACCAGAAGCTGTGTGACTTTGGGATGGTCACTGCTGACCGTCCCACTGCTGAAGTTCACTTTCATCTAGATAGTTGGGCAGTAACGGTACCTACCCTAGAGGAGTTGGGATTAAGCAGGTAAATAAACTCAAAATCCCCATTCATAACTCTTCTGCTAGAGTGTGAGCATCAGCCGTGCTGTCCTGTTGAGCAGATGACCCTTGGTCTGTGTGATGACAGAAATACTTTTGTTCCCTCTGGGGATCATTTGTTCTTCTTCCATACAAAAGAACTACAGCTCATACTGTAGAAAGCCCTGGCCTGGGTATTAGGTGAGCCAAGCTTCTGTCCTGACCCAGAGGTGGGTCCAGAGATGCTGGCCCTGTCGCATCTGTTCTGACCTCCATTTCCTTATATATAATGTGGCCAAAAGAAAAATAATTCACGGGAAGTAGAGTCAGGCATAGTGATGTGATTGCTGTTACACCAGCACTTTGGAGGCTGAGGCAGGAGGATCATGAGTTGGAGATCAGCCCATAGCCAGACCAAGTCTCAAAAATGAAGAGGCAGCAGGTAGACAATAGAGATGGGTTTGTCGGTGAGGGGCTGCTCAAGAAGAGACTAACCTGAATGAGAACTACAGGAGAAATTCTGACTTACTTCTTCGCAATGACATTGTGTTCACAGAAGCAGGCTTAGCTTTTGTCCCATGAGTATTTGTTGAGCAAGGAGAGGGAACAAGCTCCAGGCTTCATTCCCCTCTAGAGGGCCGTCCCGAGAACCACATGCCACTGGAGGTAATGACTGTTCTGCAAAGTGTCATGTGATTGTCTTGCTGTGTGCTGGACTCTGAGGAAGCCTACCTTATAGACAAAAGTGCACACAAAGTCAATGAAGCCAACTTGAAGTTTGGGGAGCTCATCTGCCTTGTTTCTGTCCATCATGGGCTGTCGTGGGAGAGAAAGAGTTAATGGCATTGGGCAAGAATAAGGAGTCATCCAACCCAAGAAACATTCTTGCAAAAAAGGAAAGAAGAAGAACTAGGAGTGGTAGGACTGGGCTGTAATCACTGTGTTCAAGGCCATCCTCAACTCATAGTGAGCCTAAGGCCAGCCTGCCCTGTGGGAGACTCTCAGAAATAAGATAAAATAAATAAAATCCTAAACTCACCAAGCTTCCGGATTTGACTAGCAATTTGAAGAAATATGGAAGACAGAGGGGGATGTGTTAAGGGGCATGCAGAATGTAAGTGACCAAGCCAGAGTGTGGGAAACACTAGCCAAACAAACACCCACTGTCTTTAACAATTACATGGGAGTATGGGGGTGGGGGTGGGGGGGAGGGGTGGGGAGGGGGGAGGGGAGGAGAGACAAGAGAAAGGGAGGAGGGGAGCAACCTGCTGCCGCTTCTGTGAAGCTTCAGAGGTGGAGCCACACTGTGTTTGGGTTCTGATTTGGACAAATAAACAGAATTCTTTTTCTCCATCAATGGAGACAAGCAGTGGAAGCGAGGTGCTGTTAAAATATCACTGCAGATGATGTCAGTGTGAGCTATGTTTTTATCTGTAATCAAACCTTCTCTCACTGAGATACATGCTAAGTGTTTAGGAAGGAATGGCCATGTCTGGGATTCACATAAAATACCTCAGCCAAACGGGGAAGGAAAAAAATGCACAGCGCAGAATAGATAAACAGAGCATGGGCATGCTTTGCTGACTGTTGACTCTGGCTGATGGGACTGAGAGATCACTAACTAGTCAGTCAACATTTTAAAATGTTAATGGAACAAAACCAACAAAAGATGGTGGCGGTGCTGAGATCAAAGTAGATTGTGACTGTTCGGCTCAAGAGGTTTCAGAGAATATTAGCGAGTGGCCTAGAGACCACTCTTATGATATTTTGCCAAGAAATGTGGCTGTTCCCCTCCCACCCCCCACCCCCACACTCCCACCCTCATCCTTAAAATCTGCCCAAGGCAAGAGAAGAAAGGAGGAAGGAGGGAAGACACAGATCCCTGGGGCTCTTCATGTTCTTTTCATGTTCCACCTGCCCTGCCTTTTCCTCTCTCTGGACTCCCACTGAAGGCTGAGGTGGTGACCCATGAACCCTCAGCATTCCCACAGTTCCGTCTGTTCCCCATCCGTGGTTTGTCTTTTTTATTCCTTCACCCGAAGCCCTCTTCCTAGCTTCACCCTCAGGCCTTTGGGGACAGTTCCTAACTGTCAGAAGCCAGCTGACCCTCAGTCCCAGGCAAGTCCACTCTCAGTGGTAAGATAAATTCTCAGATAGACAAGCTTCCTCTAGCTGGCTCTGAGCACTTAAGAGAGCCAGGGTAAGTGGCCCTTGTTCCTCTGTATCTGAAAGAGCATCAGGTATCCACTGGTCAAGCTCTACCTAGCTAAGGACCCACATGCTGACAACAAGGCTTTCAAATTGCAGAGGGGTAAATAACTGTAGAGCACATATCTCTGGCCCCCGTTTGTGTTCTCAAAGAATGAGGTTGAGGGTCATCTAGAAACCGTTTACCATCTCAGAGAACCACTGTGCTGGTAAAAGATCAAAGTAAGGTCACACAGCCCTGTGTCATTGGTCACACCTCCATTGGTCAGGAAGAAATGGTACTCTCTTGACAGCCAGATGACACCCCCTTTCCTTTGACTACTCACAATGGGATTCTGTTGCAGCACTGTGCGCTCCAGGTCTCCTTGCTCCCAGAATTCAGCAGCCACCAGCAGAGCCACCTGCAACCGATGGACCCAGTCATATACAACATACATACATACATATATACATACATACACACATACATACATACATACACATGCACAGCCCAACCCTCCTACCCCTACTCCCACTTCACGTGTACTTCAAGTTCAGCAAATGAGGAAAGCCCACCCCTTCCCTGGTACTCCCATTTATCGTCACTGGAGAGACGGAGAGGGTGGAGTTGGGCTAAGAGGTTCCAGCCTCATTAGCTGTAATCGACAATACTGAGCTCCCTCTGCCAGGGCAGGAAGAGTCCATACCTTGCTCTGCACCTCCCAGGGCTTGGTGATGGCTGAGAGATCACAGGCTGTCATCATCATGGCCCTGGGCACACAGAATACTCTCAGTCCAAAGCCATTTAAAGCTACAAAACCCAGATAATTCAATTCCCCTCACTTTTCTCTGCCCGATTCCTCGTAGGTAACTCCACCATTTTGTGAGCCCTTGCTCATTCTTCCCGTTGTATGTGGAGTTTCAAGTCACAGGTTTGAGTCCTGCCTCTGTATATAATCAGAGGTTTGCCATTAGGTTCAACTCTCTAAGCCTCTGCTTTCCTGTCTGTAATAACAGTCATGCTTCCCTCATAGATCAGACACAAGGCTAGGTGAGACAATGAACATGGAATTCAATCTGTTGCACTCAGTCATGGAGTGTGCGCAGTAAACACACTGAGTATCTATTCCTGTTGGGATCAAATTGGGCCCTTACTATATATTATATAAACTGTCTTCTCAGGCTGTGCCTTGACCTGAGTGACTCCATCTTACTGAAGAGACAGGAGTCTGCACTTTGCTGGACACACAAACATCACTTCCTATCTAGCACCACTCATGTGGTACAGATCGATGGTTTATTCCCCAAAGTAAAAATGTTGTCAGGTTGAAGAGATGTTTCAGCCATTAGAGTGCTCCCCTTGTGAGAATAAGGACCTGAGTGTTGATCTCCAGCACCCATGCACCAAGCCAGGCACAGAGAAATGCTCCTATAACCCAAGTTCTGGAGGCAAGGGAATTGGGAGCACTTGGACTCAGTGACCAGCCAGATGGCTAATGAGGAGCCACGGACTTGGTGAATAGTCCCGTCTCACACTGATGGGGAGGCAGGCCATGAATCCCTACACAGTGGGTACAGCAGAGAGTATAAGGATGAGGACAGGGAAGAATAGAAGCCACAGAGGGAGCAGAATGAGAAAACATTCCAGTCAGCCAACCTGGGCTTTGAGGTTGTGCTGGCTAATCTTAGGTCTACCTGATGTACAAAAGGAGTTATCCAAAAGGAGAGAACTTCAAGTGAGAAAATGCCTCCATAAGATCCAGCTGTAAGGCATTTTCTTACTTAGTGATTGATGAAGGAAGGCCCAACCCATTGTAGGTAGTTCCATCCCTGCGCTGGTGGGCCTGGGTTTTATAATAAAGCAGGCTGAGCAAGCCAGGGGAAACAGGACAGTAGCAACACCCTTCACCACGGTCTCTGTATCAGCTCCTGCCTCCAGGTTCCAGCCCTGCTTAAGTTCCTCTCCTGACTTCCTTCAAGGATGAACAGTGATACAGAAATATAAGCCAAATAAACCTTTTCTCCCCAGCTTGCTTTTCGGTCCTGGTGTTTTGTTGAAGCAACAGAACTAAAGCAGAGATTAAGGCCCATGTTGGGTCTGCACATGGTATGGGATCAGTAAAGGAGGGAGACATGTCAGAGCTGTGTTGTAGGAAGGAACAACAAAAAGAGGCAAAAAGGCTTGCCTATAGCCATGCCTACTCGGATGAAGCAGAAGAAACAGGGTCAGCCTGACTCCGCTACAAGGGCAGGAGTTGGAGGGCAATAGTGCAGAAAGGCTGGGCTTTGAACCAAATTTCTGCTTAGACATTTTTAAAATGCGATGTTCTTTATCTTTATGGTTTTGTTTGTGTGTATGGGTTTATACATGTTCATGGGTACACATGTATGTGTGTCAGCAGGTGCATCTGTGTGTGCATGTAGAAGACAGAGTCCCAGGTCAGATATCTTCTCCAGTTGCTTCTCCACTTTATTTTTTGAGACAGGGTACCTCACTAAAGCTGGAGCTCTGTTAGGTGGCCAGAAAGCCCCAGGGTTCTTCCTATCCCCACCTCTGGAGGGACAGGAGTGTACCTCCAGAGCTTGTATCTTTAACACAAGTGCTAGAGATCTGGATTCAGATTTTTGTGCTTGCACGGCAAGCATTTGACTGTTGTCTGAGCTATCTCCCTAGCCTCATAGATGACGTTTACAACCAGTCACCTGTACATTGGAACATTTTGTATCAGCTGGTCCAGGAGGCCACATGGGTCACTCATAAAACATAAACAAGTTTAAATAAAATCTTTAATTATGTAACGTGACATGTGATTTTTAGTGGGTAAGTTTTCAAGGGGATAAGCTTCCAGAAATGCTGTTTCATAGCAACATCTTAGGGCTTTATAGTATGTTTAATGTTAGGTGTGTGCACATGTAAACAGACCAGGCAAATAAACAGTTAGCTCTGTATACAAGAGTCACCACTTCCCTGGTACTTGTCATTGTCCCCAGGTTCAACCGCAGGTGTGGCTTCCGGGTAGTACAGGATATTTGATTTGCTTGGCTAAAAGATCACATAGAAACTTTCCTGGAGGTTGGGGAAGCACACCCATGTGTGTTATAGGCCGACTTGGTGTGTTCGTGAGCTGGAAGAAGGCCATGTAGCCCCAGAATAACTAATCCAAACTTCACGCCCTAAAGACAAGGCATGGCTGTGCCTCATCACCACCCATGATGTGTCCTAGGGTCTCAGGTGCTGTGTGAGATGTGAGGGATTCAGGGAGGCCCAGATAAAGCTCATGGTCACTCCAGGAACACAGAGCAGAGCACTCACATGGCACTATGCTAAGGACAGTTAAGTGCAAGGCA
Organism: Grammomys surdaster; assembly: GCF_004785775.1. Lineage (NCBI taxonomy): Eukaryota > Metazoa > Chordata > Mammalia > Rodentia > Muridae > Grammomys > Grammomys surdaster. Next base: position 9,914,942 of record NW_021604684.1, read on the forward strand.
CAGAAGAAAACTTGGAGGAGAGGGGAGGGGAGTGCCTATAAGTGAGAGCAACTGGTCCTGCTCAGGCTGAGAGATAACAGTAGAGCCGGGCAAGAGGTGGGCATAGGCGTTTTCTGCTCTGGACCAAATACTATGTTCCCCCAAATCCATACACTGAAGCCTTAACCTAATGGTATTAAGAAGTAAAGCCTTTTAAGCAACCAGTTAATGTTAGAGCAGCTATGATGTCATCATTAACTTGGTAAAGAAGGCAGAGGGAACACCTGGCACCAGGTAACAGGAAGTTTGGTGGCATTCAGAAGGCTGGGGCATAGGAGGGAGAAACTTGGGAAACCCTTAGGAGCCTTGTTAAGAGAAGCCCAATCAGGCTGGGCAAGGTGGTCCATGCCTTTAATCTCAGGACTCGGCAGACAGAGGCAGGTGGATCTCCGAGTTTGAGGTTAGCCTGGTCTACAAAGAGAATTCCAGGACAACCAGTGCTACACAAAGAAACTGTGTCTCAAGAATGAGAGAGGCAGAGACAGACAGAGACAGAGAGAGGAGCCCTTGATACGTGGGTGTAGACCTCTCGAAGCAGGTAGGATGGGGAGAGGCACAGGGCCACATCCCCCAAAGTACAGGGAGATTTGAATGGAAGAGGGACAAGGTCAGATTTACACACCACAGAGGCTTTGTTGTTGAGCTCTGTGCCAGGGGAGTTAAAGAAGGAAACCATCTTGGGAATGAGCAGGAGATGGAAGAAATCAAGAAAATGCCCAGGCGGTGTCAGCAGTTGAAGAGAAAACTCAGCTGGTGGAAGACGGAAGCATGGAGGTGAAATGGAGTGAAGGAGGACATGTGTACAAGAAGACCCAGGATGATCTTAAGGGACCCATGCCAGAGCGTCTTGTTAGGCCAAAGTCACCAAGGGAGGAAGGATTGGAGTTTAATGCTTCCGTGCAGGGCTTTGGCATCAGACCCAGAAGAATCCTGCCCTTCCACCTTCGCTTGGCTTGAAATGACTAGAACAAGATGCCTAAGATACGTCTTTCAGCTCTGTGTGTAAAATGAGACAGCTGTACCAGGTTAGAACCCATGAAATTCTGGTTTTGTGGGTCAAAAGGAATTCAGTCACTTCACGTGGTCGTTCCCCCTGAGAGGTCAGGGCGAGCACAAAGCATGGGTTTTACTAGCGCCTGTTGTCCTCAGCTTCTCATCACATTATCAAATTACCATTTAGGAGGACAGCTACTCTAAGAGTTCAGCTTGCTCAAGGGCAGCTAAGTTGTTCTTACCTGGTCTATCCACAAGGCCTTCCAGAACTTGGCTGTGAAGCCCAGAGGCCTTCTTCCTGCCCTCTGGCTGACTTTCATGAGAACGCACTCTAGCCCTCCAATTTCCAGAACTCTGTAGAACACCGGCTCAGACACTCCCTGGGAGGCCTTTCAGCAGCATGAGAATAGTGGATAAGCAGGAGCTGGCCTTTTGTCTTGGGCCACAGTCCTGGGTAAGTCACCAGGTAAGTCACTTTTCTGTCTCTCTGGATCTCTCTTTTCTCCTTTGTAAAACACTAGACCAAGAGTTGATCAACTTTGTGCAAAGGTCCCAGTGATGGATGTTTTAGGTTTTGCAGAAGACGTGGTCTCTATTGTATCTCTTTGTTCAGCTCCATCTGTGATGCAGGAGCGGCCAAACATAATAAGAAAGCAGGGTGTGCTGGCTGGTCTTGTGTCAACTTGACACATGCTAGAGTTATCTGAACGGAGGGAACTTCAATTGAGAAAATACTCCATAAGATCCAGCTGTAAGGCATTTTCTTAATTAGTGATTGATGGGGAAGAGCTCAACCTGTTATGGGTGATGTCATCCCTGGGCTGGTGGTCCTGGGTTCTACAAGAAAGCAGACTGAGCAAGCCATGAGGAGCAATACAGTAAGCAGCACCCTCCATGGCCTCTGCATCAGCTCTGCCTCCAGGTTCCTGTCCTGTTTTACTTCCTGATCTGACTTCTAATGCTAAAGATTCATATATTTTTGGAAGTTTATGAAAATACCTTAATTTTAATTGCTTTTGACAGAAGAAACCCAGATGTAGTGATTCATGCCTGTAATCCCAACACTTGGGAGACCAGAGCAGGAGGATTGTTGTGACCTCCAGGTCAGCTGAGATTATGAAGACAGACTCAACAAATCAATCAATAAAGTCAGAAGAACAAAGGAAATGATAATAAATTTTCTTAGTTTATCTTTCTACCAATAAAGTCATAAGATATCATTTGTATTTATTTGCTAACTAATTTATTGATTGATTTTTATGGAGGAAGGCGCCATAAAGGCAAAAGAACCCACAGCCCATAAAGTCAGAACGTAGCTCTCCCTAAAAGGATCAAATTTCACTTATGAACATAGAAACTTTAGTTTCTTTTGGTGTGAAATGATATTTTTAAAATTTTCCACCAACCACTTAAAAATATAATCAGCACCAGGCATGGTGGCACACACTTTTAATCCCAGCACTTGTAAGGTTTGGGAAAACAGATCTCTCTATGAGTTCAAGGCCAGCCTGATATATATTGTGAGTTCCAGGCTATACAGGGCTATGTAGTGAGACCATCTCAAACAAAACAAAACAAAACAAAGCAAAACAAAAAAGTCTTGTAAGTCATATGAAGTCGGGCAGCAGGCCCTATACCCTAGACTTGAGGATGCTGAGGGCTTCCAACTCCTTGTTTGGCCACAATCAAGAAATGAGAGCTAAAATTAAGAGGAGACAGAAAGGGCTTGGTATGGAGTGGGAAACCACATCCTTGCCTCAAGAGCTGGTGGGATATTGTGAACTTAACAATAGGGCAACACAAGAGCCAGGCAGGGATCTGACACAGAGACATGACTCAGGACACAGCAATGAGTTCAGTGTGGATCTCAAACGACAGGAAGCTCACACATGAGCACCTTTAAGACAATCAAAGCACTCGGTGCTGATGGTTTCCTTTTGTTGAATCCGAATTCTGCAGACCAAGAGATCTTGGAAGTAAGAGTTTACAGAGTCATCACAGATGCTAGTCAGAAAAAGAAAGGGCGAGGTCCTGGGGAAAGTCTTGCAGCTACAGGATGGGGGCAGTTAGAAGATGCCCCCAGTTCTCTAGCTTCCTTACGCCTTTGGGAAAGAAGGTGCAATAATCCACCCTGGCTGCAGAGCAGAGGGTGGGAAGATCTGGGGTACGAGGATGCTGTGTAGAAGATGTGCTTGTCGATTCTCAGTGATTGAGGACCTGAGCGGAGTATGATAACACATTGGTGGTGTTCTGTCTGGTGGTTTAGAGACAAGGGTTCACCATATGTTTAGGAAGGTGAAGTCTGACTTTCCTACTTGGTTGGTTGTTGTTGGTTTGGCTTAAACTGTTAGCCAAATAGTATCTTGTCATCTCTCCTCTCCATGTCTCATCCCTCCCTGCCTTCTAACTAAACCTTCAAACATCTCAGAATTTTCCCTCCTCACAGATCAACTCTGAGCTAACACTTAGCACCTAGAGTTAGCGCTGACTCAACGGATTTAAGTGTCCCCATCTCACAGACTGCCCTCCCTTCAGAAGCTGAGTCTGGATACTGTGCCCTACATTAGACCCTCTTTGGTCTTATCTGGCTTTAATCAGTCATGGGGGCATCCATAACATCCCTTCGGGTTCAATAATTTGCGAGTCAGCCCACAAAACTCAGGGAACACTTTGCTCATGCCTGTGTTATACCAACTAGGAAATGCAGATGAAAGAGAAGCAGAGAAGGGCTGGTGGTGGGGAAGTTCTCTTAGGGGATACAAGTCTCCCAGGACCTCCAAGTGGTTGTTAATCCAGAAGGTCTCCGAACTCCCATGTTTAAACCATTTTATGAAGGCTTTATCTTGTAGACATGATGAATTAAACCATGTGTCACTAGTAATTAGCTTACCCAGATATTCCCTACCTCCCTAGAGGGTAGAAATGAGGCTATACGTCTCAAGCTTCTTATAATGGGGTCTCTCTGAGAAGCCAGCCCCTATTCCAAAACTATCTAGGCTCTTGCCAAGAGTGACCTCAGAAGAACAAAAGATACCATTACCACTCAGGAAAACCCAAGGCTCTTAGGCGCCCCCTGTGAGGAACTAAGGACAAAGGCCAAATCTATATGCCATTATGTTACAGGAAATGCCACCCCAAAAGCTCCACCTACCCAAGCCATGCTGTAAAGCATTCCACTTACCCCCAGCTCAGCTCCAGGAGAATCTGGAAAATAACACTATCATCATCCCCATTGAGTTACAGAGGAAACTGAGGCACAGACTGGTAAAGTAACCTGCTAAGGTCACCCCACCAGTAAGTAAGAGCCAAGACTCAAACCCAGACTGGTGTACTGAGGCTCTAATTGTGTAACTGTCCCACTCTACCCGGGTAAGAAGCGATTCTGATGAGAGATGGAAAAGCCAATGGACAAAGCTCAGATCACCTCACACCAGTGCTTCTTGGCCAGGGAGACTCAGCGTGCCTGCCGCCGTCTAAATCATTTTGATAATCTTGACTGGGGTAGAAAGTCTGCTACTGGCATCTGGTAGGGAAAGCCCATAGGACACAAGACAGGCCCACATCAAAAGCTAATTTCCCTCCACGTCAGTGGTGCTGAGGTTGTCAAGGCCAGCTTTCTGTGTCTTCCGACCACGTTTGATGAAGGTCTCCTTAAACAGTTTTGAAAACTGTGAACCTTTTGAATACTTGAAACTATTTCATCATAGGTTCAAATATCTACAAGGATCTAGCTGGCAATGCATCACAAATACTGACAGCCAAGGAAAGTATTACTTCACTCTTCAAAATCCAAAGGAATCTGCAGTGTAGCAATATCAACCATCATCATCTATGACAGAAAAAACAAACAAGTTTTTCTCCTTGAACTTGTATTTCCACTTGACCTCTGCAGAACTGTATCCTAGCACTGTATATACGTGGATATATACGTGGATATGTTTTTTATCTGTGTACTTACGTATACACTTCAGTCTTTCCTGACCACCCTTTCATACTATAGTAACCAAGTATCTTGATTAGTTTCAGTTATTTCTGATTTTTTTTGACTGACCATAAGCCTTTAAGTGTTAATTTTCCCCCTTTGGATTAACTCTTACAATTAGACCAAAGAACAAAATATATTATCTATTTTAATAAACAATTATTTGATACTCAAAGTAATTGATTTTGGAACTTCATCCCCGGGGACATAAGGCAGGATTTTTAAAGTCCTTTAAACGTTTCTTACTGCTAGACTGATAAAAACCAGCATCTGTTTTATGTGGCACTTTTGATTTTTATAAATGCCCTGGAGGTGGAAGGAGTTTCATTACAACGAACCACCCATTCTTTGAATTTTTCTGAATTCACTGTTAAAAGTTATCCTGTGATCGTTATCCAGGTGATCCATCTGCTGACAGTTCAATTACACTCTCCTTCCATTTTGTTGTAAGCCAGCGTTAGAGTCTTAATGTCTTCCATTTCTGGGATACACACCATGAAGACAGAACAAAAGCTTCTCAGAGGACTATTAATTACACCCCTGGCATTTCTCCAGGAGCGCTATGTTAACCCAAGATACTGAAAATGGGCAGGTACATTAAAACATTATTAATTCTAATACATCTTTTCCAGTATTATATTTTTATAAAGGGATTTTTATCTTATAACAAGTTTGAATATTGCTTTCAATGAAACTTTGAAGCTTCAGATTTAACTCCTTTAATTTATAGAAATGCACATTGTGTGATGTCACTCGGAGCCACAGGTTCCTGCCATCAACTAAAGCAGCCACATCAGAGTCTGACCTGTAACTTTTCAATTCAGTAAGCACATTATAATGTATCCCAATGACATCTCTTTAGGCCTTCATTTATATTTTTCCTCTCTTGTTTTCCTCATTATTTTTAATTCTAAGAAAAGTAGAGATACAGCACAGGTATATAGGATAGGTAGATAGACAGTTGGATGGATTGATAGACAGACAAATAGTGTTCTGGCTTGGATCTTGAATACTTCCTAAAGGCTCACGTGCCAAGGGCTTGGTCTCTAGTCCACAGCACTCTTGCAAAGTATAGATGTGTGAACGGGAGATGGGGTTGGGTAGAAGTTGGGTCAGTTGGGGTGTGCCCTTAAAAGGTCCCATTCCGGGCGGTGGTGGCTCACGCCTTTAATCCCAGCACTTGGGAGGCAGAGGCAGGCAGATTTCTGAGTTTGAGAGTTTGAAGCTAGCCTGGTCTACAGAGTGAGTTCCAGGACAGCCAGAGCTACACAGAGAAACCCTGTCTCGAAAAAAAACAAAACAAAACAAACAAACAAACAAAAGGTCCCATTCCTTCCTCTTTCTTTGCTTCTTAGTTACCATAAGGAGAGCAGGCCAGGCCGTCTATGGCACATGGTATGGTTATGATGACCTTTGCAGTTAAAAACCCAAAGCAAGGGCCATGTGGCCTCAGACTGAAGCGTCTGAAACTGTGACACACAACAGAGGTTCCTTCCTCCAGGTGTCACAACAGAACACTGTTTTGCATAAACAGGTGACCAGATAGATAATAGTAGACTGATAGATGGTAGGCAGTTGGGCAGGCAGGCAGACAAGCAGACAGACAGGCAGTAGTGTAACTCCGAAGAGTCCTAACGTCATGAGGTTTGACCCCTTTAGCAATTTAAAAATATATGTACCAGGATCTGTCACTTTCACTACTTCCTAAGGATGCTCTTTGCTCTTTATTAGAGCATGGTCCCTAAACAGTGACATATACTCTGAAGAAAGTTATGGTTGCTTATTGGGACACACCTTGATTTTGCCTATGTGTTAAACAGCCAAGAACAAAATCCTCCATTTCCAATGCCTTGTTTTGCTTTTAAAATATTGTATATAATGATGTGTAACATGGAATATATTTGGCCTTTGTCCTCATGTTTTTGCACACAGCTCCTAAAGCCTTTAAATTTTCTAATCAGAGTGTCTGGTTTGCAGTGAGCGCCTTCTGATTGTACCTTATATGATGCCAGTGAAGTGGCTTAGGATGGAATCTCTAGATAGCCTTGGATTGAAGCCTATCACCAGGAGGACCAAGTGATTTCAGGATTCGATGTTATCCCTGTTCACTGACTCCAGGGAAGACTGGCTAGAGACTGAACTATAGCAAAACACTTATCCAGGGCTAATGCTACATGCCTTTAATCTCAGCTCTCTGGAGGCAGAGGCAGGTAGATTCTGTGAGTTCCTGCAAAGCCAGTTTAGTCTGAATATCGAGCTCCGGGTTAGCCAGGGCTACACAGTGAGACTCTTGTCTCAGAAAAACAACAAAAACAAACAACAACCAAAAAAAGCCTTTTGAACCAGCAACAGGATGGGCTTCTAGGCTAGTGGCCACCTGTATGGTGAGAGGGTACTTGCCTCCAGACTGCTCCTATGTACCTCTGTCTGGTTATCTATCTGCAGTCGTCCCATCCATGCTGGCAAATGTGAGTGAGGTAGTTCCCAGAGTTCTATGAGCCATTATGGAAAATGATAGATGTTAAGGAGGAAGTCATAAGGATGCCTGACTCATCCATCTGTGAGAAATGTGAGAAGCCCAGACATGTGAGACAAGGCAGAAACAAGGCAGGAGAATGCTCCAGGGGAGCAACTGGTTAGTATGCAGCACTTACATGGGAAGCAGGGTGGGGGAGGAGGTGTAGCTCTGCCGTTAACTTCATCTCCAGAAGAGGTGGGGGGGCAGAGGGAGATAAGTGCATCTCATAGAATGAGCCCGTAACTTATTAGATTTGACCCTAACTCCAGACACACCATAGTTTAGCTGTAAATCGATTGTAGGATGCATAGCAAGGAATTACAGAGAAAAAACACCCCTGTGTACCCTGTGTCAAGAGTATCTCTTTTGAGACTCTAGAGGAAAGTATCTTTATTAGAATATATAAACAGAGAAGGCCTGCAGCCCTTCCTCAGGCTTGTAACACGTCCATCAAAAGGGGCTTTGAAGACACACGTGTTTCTAACAGATTTCTAACATTCAGATAGTTGCTCTGTCGTGTGGTCTAAAGAATCTTGCGCCTGAGCCAAAATCCTGAAGGCAGATCAAGAAAGAGAAGAACGTGCCTTTCCTCTGTAAACTGGGAGAAGGGTGGGAACGCCTTGCCTGCTAAGCCTTTGCTTTTTTTTTTTTTTTTCAGGAAGATTAGTATTATGAAAGAGAACACTGATAACCACGCCCAGACATGGAGGCGCTGGGCTCCCTGGAGGATCTGTGGGCTCAGCCTGGAAACAGCTTGTTAGACCACCTGGCTTTTACAAAAACCAGAGCTCTGTCCACGTTGGTTGTATGCTTGTTTGTTTAATTAAACATAAACATTTGTTTAATGAAATGTATCTTTGATATGACATTCCTTTGCATATTCTACTTGATATTCCCTTGTGTGAAAACGCCATGAGTGTTTAGCCTGGGTTCTAATTGGTGGGAGTGTAAGTTGTTTTCAGGCTTCCCTCGAACTAGAGATCATGTGGCAAGGACTTCGATACACCCTTTGGCGTACCTGTGGGAGAATGTGTGGTGATAAAATCTTAGCAGTGGGGCTGCTGGGTCAGAGCAGCAATAGCTACAGTTCCTGCAGTGTTATGAACTACATGTGAAGGGTCCCTCACAAACTCATATGCTGACTGCTTAGTCCCTATGTGGTGGTCCTATTTGGGGAGGTTCTAGAAGCATTAGGAGATGGGACCTCACTGGAGGAAGGTCACTGTGTGTCCTTGGGAGCTCTGCCTTGCTCAGAGTCCCTCCCCTTCCCCGCCACTGCTTCCTATCTTCTGTGATGTCAAGAAGCCCCTCCACACCTTGCTACTGCCATGGTGTTCTACCCAAGTGCCTAGGGCTGAGCAAGAGACAACATGCAGAATATTCCCTTCCCTTTACGGTGCTTTGGAGGCAAGATCTTGCTATCTAGCCCAGGCTTGCTTCAGATTTATTAAGTAGACCAGACTGGCCTTAAACTTGCTGCAATCCCATCTCTGCCTCCCAAGTCCGGGATAAAAGTCACACTCTCCTTGCCTTTAAGTTTTTCTCTCAGCTGGCTTGATCAAAGCCACACAAGAGAAAGTAGAACAGAAAATTGGTACCAGGAGTGAGGGCATTGTTGTATCTGCCTGAAAATGTTATCGTTAAGCCTTTGGAACTGGTTTGAGAGAGGCATTTAAGTTTGGAGAAGCAGGCTGGTAAGCCTGGGATTCGGTCAGCAAAGCACAGTGGGAGATTCTGAAGACCACAGAGGACCACAATGCTGATAAAAGCATGGGCTCATAGCTTTCAAGGTAGAAGTGAGGGCTCTATTAGGAATTGGATGATAAGTCATCCACGTTCTGTCTGACAAATACCTTGTCCATACTTTGTATTCTGAGATGGAGGCTGGATTAAAAGTAACAGTTTAATAAATTTGGTGGGGAAAATGTCCAGAGAGCACACATACTATTCAGCTCTGTGGCACAGATTATTATGCTGGACACTTTTATCCAGGTTCCAGGTCAAGAGTGAGCACTGGGAACCCAAAGAAGCAGAAAGATTTGAAAGTGTGCAGTCTGGCCAGTTTAAGAATGAATAGAAGCCAGTGAACATGGAGGATGTGGTTGTTGACAAGGGCAGCGATATCCCAAAACCACAATGAAAACAAAAGCAAGCAGAAGCCACACAACTTTTCCCTGAGACAATAGGAAAATCACCTTGAGTTACTTCAAAACTGCTCTGCCCTGCCCCGAATACCCAGTTTTATCTCAACTGGAAAGTTGCTTTCAGAAGATAGCTAAGGTGTTCTCTCAAGTTTAGGGTCACAGCTTCACAGATAGTAGTGCCCCACTGTCCTCTGTAAAGGTTATACCTATTTATCCCCCCAGCACCGTGAAGGGCGTGCCTACTCCCTTCAGTCTGGCCAACACACTGATCACCTTTGCCAAGAGGAGGGGTAGAACCCCGCCTCTCATTGTACTCCCGTTCCCTACTCTTCTCTGCACACAGTCTGCCTCCACCATCTTTGTTTACAGCCCACCGTGGTTCCTTTTTCTGGCAATAGGCTCTGTGTGCCTTTTGTCCTTTTTTCTGGTGACTTAGCCTTTTTCTTGAATTGTATTGGCATTTACTGGGGAAATTGTCTGCTTTTCTGTTAGAAGCAATATAAATACTTTCCCTTAGCCTGTCACTCGCTTGAATTTGGTCTTTGGTTTTGTGTGTGCATTGTGTGGAGATTCTTAATTTTCAAATACTCAAATTCATCCGATCTTTTTTATAGCTTATGAATGTCAGGTCACGCTTAGAACTATTTATTCTGAAATTATTATTCCTTTTAATTTTCCCATTACCCTCCCCCATTATTTAAAACTTCTTGGTTCATCTGGAATTTACTTTGATGTATATCGAAGAAAGTACTGCCCATCAGAATGACAGACAGGAGTCTAACTTTGCAGACACCTCGATTTCCCAAGGTCTTGTACTAAGGTATACCTTTCTCTCCTGATAGGAAATTCTCTTTTAGAACATGTCGTCCTTCAAAGTAGAATTGCCTCATTAATATCAGCACTGACTCATGTTTAGGAATGAACTCAGAGTTTTCTGGCTCTTCTGTGCAGGGGGACAAGTGGGGACATGTGAATGCCACAGCACTAGAGGGGACGTTAGATGATACCTTTCTGGACTCAGGTCTTGCCTTCTATGTAGCTGAAGCAAGGTATCTCTTGATTGCATATTCCAGGGTAGCTAGTCCATGAACTGGTGGATAAATGATTTCCCTGTCTCTGCCACCCTTCCACCATTGGAATGCTGGGATTACAGATGCTAAAAAGTATGTGTGTGCATCTGTGTGTTCAGGTGGATGTAAGTACATGTGTATGTGTGTATATGCATCTGTGTGTATCCAGAAGGCAGAGAACAACCTTGCATGTTGCTTTCAGGAGCAATCTACCTTGCTTTTTGAGATCGGATCTCTCATCGGCCTTGAGCTCAACAAGGCTCAGCTGAATGGCCAATGAGCCCTAGAGGTCCACCTAGCTCCACTTCGCCACGTTGGGAGCTCCACTGGAGCTCCACTATGTCTGGCTTTGTTACATGGTTCCTGGAATCTAACTCAGGCCCTTATGCTTGCACCCTCTCATTAGCACATATCTTGTTCAAAGCTTGAACACTGTATCACTTTGCTACTCAAATCCTAGATTTTATCATTGAAATGCTTCAAATATTATGCTCTTTGTATGCAGCTATATAAAATAATAATAATATATTGGCTTACATTTTCAGTATTAAAATAAAGGTTAAATATACAGCCCAGCTTGTGCCATTTCATTTGCATACAGCTTCATGCTTTCAAATGTGAGAGACCTCTAAGCAGCAAGCGTATCAGAGTTCTGTTGAGAGCAGCAAGAGCTATGGGTGTAGCCTCTGCCCGCCAGCCCCCCAGGCTGGTGAGGGTTAACCCTGCCTTGACTCACATCACAATTTCCTTCCGTGTCTGCTCCAGCATCATGTACTGGGTCCACTCCTGGGTACTCTCATATGTCTTTGACTGATCCACAATCTTCTGGAACATTGTCCTTTTCCTGAAAGACACATCGGTTTGGTAAAGAGGTCAAGTACAGTGGGGCAGCAAGCAGCTCAGTGGTGGTGCACACCTTTAAACCCAGCACTCGGGACACAGAGGCAGGCAGGTCTCTGAGTTCAAGGCCAGCCTAGTCTATAGAGTGAGTTCCAGTACAGAGGGCTACACAGAGGAACTCTGTCTTGACTACCCCACCCCCCAAAAAATGAGGCAACAAGTGGGCTGCTAACATGGGCTGTTTCCATTGGGGAAGCTATTAAATTCATACAGTTAACAAAACAACATGGAAAAAACTCCAGCCTTGAAATAAAGACTAGGTTCTAGACTAGATATCAGTGATCTATGTGTTTAGGAAATCTGTTTCTCTCTAGGATGGATGTAGGAACATCTTTCTTACAAGGACGGGCCTGAAGTAAAACAAAGATCAATAGGAACTATGGTATTTGCTACAATAGCCATTGCTACCATTAAAGATTTATTTATTTATTTTATGTGTATGAGTACTTCCATCGCTGTCTTCAGACACACCAGAAGAGGGCATCAGATACCATTACAGATGGTTGTGAGTCACCATGTGGTTGCTGGGAATTGAACTCAGGACCTCTGGAAGAGCAGTCAGTGTTCTTAACCACTGAACCCTCTCCTCAGCCTCCCCCCCCCCCCTTGCTACTATTAAAGTGAGGAGAAATACCCACTTGAAGTATAAGGCCAGGTCTGTGGCAATGATTGCAATGTCCATCATGTGGATGGCATGCTCATGCTGCCGGCGATTCAGGTTCTGAAAGATATTCAGGCTCTAAAGAAAAGAATTAGACCAAGTTTGAGAGATGATGCTGGTGGTAAGGTCACTCTTCTTCCGGTGGCCGCCCAAAGTGACGGCAGACAGTGACAGCCTCAGCCAATGGCAAGAAGGCTGCCTGCAGATGGGCATCACCCTACCTCCTCTCTCAGCAGTGTTTTGCCAAACTCCAAATGATGCCTTTCCAAGATGGAGGATCCATGGAGCTTGGCCAGGGGGTTCTGTGATCTAAATGAGAGAAAGAGACAGACAGACAGACAGAGACAGACTAAATGTGAATATCAGCATAGAATGGGTAAGACGGAGACTAAAGTCATTCTAACCCAGTCCTGCCATCTCCTAATTCTGTAGGCAGATGCCGAAGGAGAAGGAGCAGGAAGGATCTTGCACAAAATAAAAACAGAGCAGTAGAAGAAGAGGAGCAGATGTCAAGCATCCTAACTTTGCCTTTGCCTTTCTTCACAAGTGACTAAGAACCCCTTGTGGGTCATGGACCTTTTAGACACGAGTATATCCCAAACCGCTATCTATCCCCTGGACACACCACACTCACACACACACACACACACACACACACACACACACACACACACACACAGGAAAATGTGTTGAACATAGCTGAGTTTTAGGGAAATTCCCACGAGAAAGAAGTGTTTGTTCTTTTTTTTTTTAATTCGGTAAATATTTGCTGAACACTTATAATGCTATGCTTAGCACTCAGAGTCCTATCGTGTAAAGCATAGCACGATGCTTGGAGCAGCCTAGGAGAGGGAGAAGATATGGAGAAGAATGAATTCTAGTGCTCAGAGTGTCTTACAGGTCACGGGCCTGAGTGGAAACCCGGTGTTCTCATGTAACATGAGTGAGCGGTTTAGGTTTCTCATGTGTCACTTTGACACAAGCCGAGGTCATCTGGGAAGAGGGAATCTCAACTGAAAAAAATGCCTCCATCAGATTGGCCTGTAGGTAAGTCTATGGGGGCCTTTTCTTGATTATTGAAAGGGCCACCTGTAGGCAGGTGGTCCTGGGAGGGATAAGAAAGGTATCTGACTGGAAACCTCAGGAGTAAGCCAGTAAGCCAAGCCCTTCCAGTTCCTGCCTCCAGGTTCCTGCCTTGAAGTTCCTGCCCTGCCTTTCCTCAGTAACGGACTATAACCATTTTCTCCTCCATCTTGCTTTTGGTCATGGTGTCTTTCATGGCACCAGAAACCTAATTAAGACACTGAGGTAACACCTGTGCTCTACCCGTGCTCAAAGCCTATCATAAGGTTTCAGTGAGATCGTGCTTCAAGGACAATGCCTCAGAGGTCAACTGGAGTATAAATTTGGTTAGGATGCAGGATGCCTTTTTTTTTTTTTTTTAATGAAACTCATGATCTCCCACCAGGAGCATTACAAATGCAAGGTGAATGAACGAACTTTTACAATTACTAACCTGTTAGTTCAAATTAGCTCCACACATAAGACAGGGAATGGGAGGGTAAAAAAGACATCATCCTACTGCCACAATAACAAACCATCACTGACTTAGTGGTGTAAAACAATAAAATGCACCTTCTTTTAGCTCTGGAGTTCAAATAGCTAATGTGGGTCCCAGGGTGTGCTCCTCCTCGAGGCCCTGGAGGAGAGTCTGCCTCTGTGTCCCTTCCCTCTTCTGGAGCCCACTCACATCCCTTGCTGGTAGGCCCTTCTAACATCTTCAAAGACAGCAGATTGAATCTTATCTTTTACTAACTTCCTGCCTCCTCCTCACCAGGACCCTTGGGACTGCAGAAGCCCTGCACATCATCCTGGTTTATATCCCAAGCTTCTGGACTCAATCACAACTGAGAAGTCCCCTTCTGAATGTCAGTCAACATCTATGGGCTCCTGGATTTGGGATGTGGACATCTTCAGGAAATCATCACTTCTTTTAATATAGGACTGGGCCTAAACCCTGAGATCTAGGTAAAATGGAAGCTCGGGACAGTGGGGCTTCCTCTGGTAAGTCAGTCTGGGGACAGTGAAGATCTGGGTAATGGATCTGGGTGGGGGATAGATAGAGGAGTGGGGGCCCAGTAAGGCCTGACTCACTTCATCTGGTAGAGGTTGTTCGTGCCTCTGTGGTCGATGTCATGACAGAAGGCAGCAGTGACCATGGCCAAGGCCTCCAGATCAGTGAAGTACCGCTTCAGCTTTCCTGTCTGGAAGGATATTAGAGGTCTAAGCCCACCACCATTTAGTGGGATGGAAGCAAGGCAGAAAGACAGGTGGACAGGGCAAGACTGGGATCCACACGTGTAAGTCTGCTTGCTTGTTTTAGTTCCTTACATAATATCTCAAGTATCCCAGGCCTGCCTAGAACTCATTTTAAAATTTTTGCACACTCTCTCTATCTCTGTCTGTCTCTCTCTCTCTTATGTGTGTGTGCACACGCACACACACACACTCACACATGCATACATGCTCACCTGTGTACCTGTATGTGCCACAACACATACATGAAGGTCAAAGAACAACCTTTGAGATCTGGCCAAGACAGCACACACAGGCACATATGTACATGCACATACACATGCACCCAGCATACACAAACTGCACACATATACACACCACATATACATACTACACTGCATACACATACACACTATACATATACCACACACACAGACACACATACATGCACACCCCACACTGCACACACACACACACATACACACACACCACACTGCACATACATACACACCATACATATACCATACACAGATACAGGTGCATACATACCACACAAATACCACATACAGACACAGGCACACACACACACACACACACGTACACACACACAGAGGATTCGGGGAGGGAAGAAAGGAGAGAAGAAGAGAGGAGATGGGATGAAAAGGAAAGAAAATGAAAAAAAAAAGCCAAATTTAAGATAGCTGTAATTGTCACTTTGTGGTGGCCTGCCAGAACTCCTGCTTCCAAGCCCTAGTATGTAGGCATTGCCAGGCCTGAGGGGAAGGAATGTAGATAAGGAACCTGACCCCAGCAGGAAGCTGCAGAACAACCTATCTAGAGATACACTTTTGATGAGATATAATGGGCCCTGAAATTTCTGAGTCAAAAATATTGACGCAAACATACCAAGGCCACTCAAAGACACTGTAGCAATGTTTGCCCTAGTTAAAAAAAAAATTAAAAAGCAGCCTTAATATCCAACAGTAGGGTGTTGGGAAAGGAATGTAATTACAGTCATCCTCTGTATTAACGGGCTCCATAACTGTGGATATAATCAGTCGTGGATCCAAAAGACATTTTTAAATTGTCTTCCAGGAGCGTGAGGATGTAGCTCAATAGAATACTTGCCTCGCTTAAGTGAAGCCCTGGGTCCCATCCCCAGCACTGTTTAAACCAAGAATGGTGTCACACCCTCTAATCCCAGCACTCAGGAGGTAGAAGCAAGAGAATCAGAAGCATAAGGTCATCTTGGCCTACATAGAGAGTTCGAGGCCAGCTTGGACTACATGAATCCTGTTTTTAAAAAATTATGCTTATACCAATATTTTTTTTGTTGCTGTTCTCTAAGCAATGGAGCAAAACACCTTATAGTGTTTCCATTACATTAGACATCGTAAGTAATCTAGATGTTGATTAAAGTATCCAGAAGGAGGTTGGCATGGTGGTGCATGCCTGTAATCCCAGTACTTAGGAGGCTGAACCAGGACAAGCATGGCATCAAGGTCAAGCTGAGCGACATACCAAGACCTGATCTCAAACAAGAATATGTAGGAGGTACAGGTTACATACAAATACTCTACTGTTTTATATAAGAAACTTGACTGTACACAAGTTTTGGTTTTAGGAAGTGTTCTAAAACACCCCACCCCCACCCCCCAGAGATGAGTTTAGGCTACACCACTTTAGCTGGCTCATAGCAGATTGCACACATGTACCTGCCCAGAAGCTATCTGGATTCTCAAATGAAAGATACACGTACACACACACACACACACACACACACACACACACACACACAAACTTATTTTTTGAAATGGCTTGGCTATTCAAGGGCTTGGCAGTTCTAAGTCTCCTGAGGCTAACATGCTTTTCCCTCCCATAATCCTGGCTCAACACCTTCTAAATCTACTTTTAATTTGCTGCTTGTTGCCTTCTGTGAGGTCCATTGATATTTGCTGCCCAAGACGCTTCTGGGCATCCCTTCCAGGGGCTACTTTCCCTTTACTCCTATGTTTCAGATGATCTTCCCTTTGCAGCTCTAAATCTGATTTGTCTCCCCCACCCACTGCCCCCAAGTCATAGCAATTCTAGCCCATGTAACTCTAAGGGTTCTGCCCCATCTTCCTTTGCCTAGCCGTTGGCTGCTGGCATATTTATTGATTGTTCAAAAACGTATTGGGGACAAGGACTTTCAGCATTTGGACACACAGATTACTGATTGAATCAAAGCATTAGAACCAATCTCTAACACCTGACACATACATGCACACACGCCCACACGCACACATGATCGTAAAGGACAACTGTTTTATGTAGCAATAAAATTACAAATGGGTGAACCTTTGAGACGCTGCGCTAAGTGAAAAAAGCTAGGCACAAAAGAACAAGTACTTTATGATTCCAACAGCAGCAGCATCTAGAGTAGTCAAGCTTACATAGAGAGCAGCTTACAGGGGGTTCCCAAGACCTGGAGAAATAGGCATTATTGTTTAATGAACACAGAACTGCTGTCTGAGAAGGCGAACATTCTAGAGATGGTTGTGGCAAAGACAACACAACATTGTGAGCGTACTTAATAACACTGGATTATACACCTAAAAAATAACGTCAGTGGTCAGTTTCATGTCGTAGATAGTAGAAAATGTGTTTTATGTGGTTGGGAGCAGCCCCGCTTATACACTGAAGGCCTAAATCAGCCATAGGCCTAAAGTCAGCTATAGGCCTGACATACATGCCTGCTAGCACCAAGTCTCTGTGGAAAACCACTGCAACAGATAGCTGGGAGTTATTGAAAACAGACAGCTTTGGTGGAAGGCTGCCAAGCCTGGCTAGTCATAAGGCCTTGTAGATGGGTAACCTTGGTGGATAGTACCAACTTAGATAAAGACAAGTGAATCATAGGCGGAGTCATAGTGGTCTGTCCCCTGAACCTTCACCCAGCTGACACTCTGTTCTGGAAGAGATCTGTACTCCCCCTGAACACCTACGCTCCTGCGTCATCCCCTTCCCCACATCCTGCCTTTTTGTGTATATAACCTGTGTGTGCAAAAGTAAAAATTACGATCTGATCAGATTATAGACAGGTCGTCATTCCTTTCATCTTTGCCTGCTCCCCCCACTTTCTTTCAGGTGACCTCCCCGGACCCCTGTTTAATGTCCTGCTGGACAGGACATTATGTGTGTATGAGGTTATATAATTAAAGAATCTTGGGGCTGCAGAAGTGGCTCAGCAGTTAAAAAAACACTGGCTGCTCTTGCACAAGACCTAGGTTCAATTCTCAGCATCCACATGATCTGAAACTCTAGCTCCAAGGGATCTGATGCCCTTTGCTGGTCCCTTTGGGTACTGCACACACATGGTACACTTACATCCATGCAGACAAAACACTCATCCAAAGGGGGGGAAAATAAATCTTTAAAAAAGAAAAAACTGATTGTCGTATGCAATTGAAGAACATAAAAATGTATGATATATATTTTCAAATAAAATATTATATATTGTTTCATTGATCTTAAAAATAAATGGCATGTGCGTTCTCTCTCTCTCTCTCTCTCTCTCTGTCTCTCTTTTTGTGTATTATTAAAAAGTTTAGTAAGATTTGTACACTTTTCTATTCTTGGAATTTTTTGTTGTTTGTGTTTTGAGAGTCTTGCTAGATGGTGCAGGCTAACCTGAGTGCTGTGATTACAGGCTTGCTCACCACGCCGTTTAGTCACGGACCTCTTTTTTTATGCCTGTGTTACTTCTGCAATTCTTTTTTTCTTTTTTTAAATCAGTGCTAGAAATTGAACCTCCTAAGCAAGTACTCCATCACTCAACTACAGTCCCAGACAGAATGTTGCAATTCTTAAAAGTCAATAAATAAAAATCGCCATGCCATGGCTGTCAAGTGGGCCAGTCTCCCCCACCCCACGGCACTCCGTACCACCAGCAAGGAGAACATGGTCTGCCCCACGTTGAAGCCGTGTCGCCAGTTGTGGTAAGTGATCCGCCGGTAGCCTTTGCTTAGCGAGTACATGAAGCGCACGAGAGCCTGTGAACACACATGTCAATGAGACATGTACCTGTCCAGGGTGGCCAAGTCCTCGCTCAGGAGACCCAAGATGCTCCAACCCGATCACTGACCCAGATCGTGGGAAGTAGGCACAGATGCAGAAGCACCAGAAAAGTACTGTACTGCTCGTCACTATGAAGGCAGGTGTTAGAGCCAAGGAGGCCATGAGCTGCCCACATCCTCCACGGGCTGAGCTTCGGCAGTGATTTCTAAATGTGCCAGGATGCAATGAGCCCTGGGAGAAAGGACTGTTTAATCTCATGGTTCTCCAGCTGGAGTGTACTTCAGAATCACTGGGGGTCCTTTTACTGTCAGAGTCCTCAGAGATGGTAACACACTGATGTGCCCGCATCTGTGGGGTGTGAGGTGTGTGAAGCATATTGCCAGTCTGACAGTGTCTTGGGTTGTACGGATGTAGTCTGGGACAGCCCTTTGAAAACCACTACTTTAATCAAAGTCTAGGAGGTCTGGAGCACCAGCCTCCTTCCCACGCTGCCTCCCACTGAGTACCTTTGAAAGGATTCCTGCAGTGAAGGATCCTGTTTCCAGGAACTTAACTAATATCTCCCACCCACATGAGAGCTTCTGGGCCCCAGTCCAGACGAGCAGTGCCTTCTCTACCAGACGAAGTCAGACAGGCTCTAGGCACAAACTCTAAATCCCAAATGCAGGGCACATACGCTTTCCACATGTTCTACAGACCAAGCTGTTCCTTTAAAATCAAAGAAGGAGGGAGGCCAGTGATCTGAGTGTGGTAGCTCCCGGGACCCAAAAGTCACAAGTTCAAGGCCAGGCTGCACCACGTGATGAGCTCTAGCTAGGGCTGCAAAGGGAGGGAAGGCGAGCAGCTCGGGGCCTCACCTCTTGTGGGATGTGGAACTTGTCCACCACTCTGAGCTCATAGTACATCTGTATGCCGCACTTCACCAGCTCCAGCTCCGTGAGGGGCAGGTCACTGAAGTGAAACTTGTTGATTTCGTATTTCTCGGCATCTGGAAGTTCTCCTTGCTGCATTGGAGTGGAGTTTCAGTGATTAAAGAACATGATGTGCTCCTGGGCCGCTGCCCCAGATCTGCCCAGGAAAGCCAAGCAGGAACGGCGGGAGGGGGGATGTTGGGGGCGGGGAGAGATGGAGAGATGCTTAAGCCCTATCGCACCAAAGTCAGGCTGCTCACCAGGATCTCAGCCAGCTCCTCCTCCTCACATTCCCATGGCTCTTTGCCATACACCTCTCTGGTTTTCTGCCATGCCCCAAAACAGCAAAGAAAATGCAATAGGTTATTGCCTTAAGAACCCACAGAGACCCCCACGTCCCACTTTTGCTTTGGTCCCTCCTCCAGCAGAAGCGCCCAATCGGAGGCTGCTGTTCAGCTCCGGAGCTATGGAGCCATGGAGTCCTACATTCAAATTCAGGCTGAATGCCTGAATCTCAACCTCCTCTTCTGTTAAATGGGGATAACAAAACCTGGAATTGATCATTTGTGCTTGGAGTGTGTGTGTGTGTGTGTGTGTGTGTGTGTGTGTGTGTGTGTGTGTG
>NW_021604684.1:9935145-9945340 GCF_004785775.1 Grammomys surdaster
GTGTGTGTGTGTGTGTGTGTGTGTGTGTGTGTGTGTGTGTGTGTGTGTGATGGAACCCAGGCCTTTCCTGTACTGGGCAAACACTTTAGGTGCTACACTCTCGGGATTTTGCTTTTTGAGACAGGTCCCACTGTGTAGTCCAGGTTGGCTCAGATTTGCTGGCCTGCAACAATCCATCCTCCAACCCCTGCTTCCCAAGTGTTGGGATGATGGGCGTGCTCCACCACTCCTGGTTCTTGTTTTTAAACAGAATATGTGAACTAGCCAGATACGGTGGAACACATCTATAATCCCAGCACCCAGAGGCTGTAGCAAGAAAGTCTTTGACTTGAAGGCAATGTGAACTATATCGAGAAGTTCAGTTCAGTCCAAGCTGTGTAACAAAATCCTCTCTGAACAAACAAAAGTACAACTAAAATAAGTACGTAAATTATTGTCACCGTGTAGTACTAACAATATTGCTATTTACATTTTTATTGTTCCCAGTGACCAAGAAGAATGAGGGTTTGGCCATTTCATTTGCTTTGCTTTCCTTTGCTGTGTGACCTGAGGCAAGCACCTTCCCTCTCTGGACCTATTTTTCCCCCTGCGCCAGATGAAGCAACCCAGTTAATTGTTTGTGATTTCTTGATCCAGTGTGGAATCTGTTAACTTCCTACTGATTCATTGAGCCTGTGTATCCTTCTAGTCCACATATGCCTCATTTGACTGGGATTACGACCTGAGACAAACCACGAGGCATTTCATCTAAACGTGGTGTTTTCTCCTATGAATTGACCATTGATGGATAAGAAATCATCAGATTTTCTCTGGCATCCTCTAAGATTAAGAACTGGCCTTTTGTTGGGGACATACGTCAGTGGTGGAAAGGTTACTCAGCATGCCCTGGGTCACTGCATAACCTGAGCACAGTTGTGCACACCTGTAACCTCAGGTAGAGACAAGAGGATCAGAAGCTCAAGGACATTTTCAATTACAGAACAAGTCTGAGGCCGGCCTGGGCTATGTGTGTCCTTAAATCATGAGGCTGAGCATGGTATAACACACATGGAATGCCAACACTGGAAGACAGAGGTGAGAAGACTGGCCAGCCTGGACTACTTGTACCTCAAAAAACAAAAGAGAGAAGGAAATGAGAGACCTCTGAGAACGTTGGCCTGGGATGTTTCAACATGTGAGGTCTTGGGAGCTCAGCTGGGTATCATACCCGAGCCATTTGACTAAATCAGTCTGTGCCCCAGGAACAATAAACCACCAGTCCTCACACATCTGGCTTCCCATTTATGGTTACACCCCTGATACATGAGCACCCAGCTTCTATTTGGACAACTTTCCTGATGGGGTGGGTACCCACCACCTCCCAAGGCACCCGTTAAGAAAGATCACAGAGAAATAGTTCATTTTCCTGACAATGTGAACTGAGAACTCTTCTCATAGTAGGTGATTTGAGGCTAAGTTCCCTCCCTCTTCGGGGGAGGGAGGAGGCTTCAATTTCTTCATCTCTGCACTAGGTAAGAAGTGCTTCCCTGCACCCCTGACCAGGCTAAAGCGTACAAAGCCTCAAACATATTCGTGGATGCTGTGTAAACTCTGTTTTGTTTTGAGACAGGAGTTTATACAGCTCAAGCTAGCTTCAGACATACTATGCAACCAAAGATAACTTTGAACTCCTGACCCTCCATCTGCCAGATGCTGTGACTGCAGGCGTGCACTATAGTGCTTTAGTGTGTGCAGTTACTCAGTATCAAACCCAGGGCTCCATGCATGCTAGGCAAGCACCCTGCCACCGAGCCACATCTCCATCCCTAAATGACAATGCGGCGTAATTACAGGAAATCTTCCTACTCTCTCTGAACCACTTTGCTCACCACATGGGTGAGTCCTATAGTGACCTTGTAGAAGAGAGACTCTGAGAAATGGCTCCTGATCCACAGGATTGTCAGATAAAGCCTCCTGCCAGAGTAAGAGCTGAGACTAGTTGCCTCTGTCTCTAGTGCCAAGTCAGTCTTGAGCTCAGGGGAAGTGGAGTCTATGGTCCTGTCAGGTCTCCAAGACAGAGGTGACCCTACAAAAGATATTGTTTCTCAGGCAATTATTGTTGGCTAGTCTCTGGTGCTCACCTATCTATCCATTCGGCCTTGAGGCCTGTCGAATCTCTGTGCTGCATGGGAGAGAACAAGGCTGAGTCTACTCATCCTAGGCTCTGCCTCATGGGCTTCCTACAGGGCCTCTGGTTGGCACATCTCCCTGACATCCTCTACCACAGTGGAAACAAACAAAGACCGTTACGCACCAAGATCTTCTGGATTTCATCATTATCACATTTCACGTGATATTTTACGATATCCTGGAAGATATCCTTCCTGTTCTCGAGTTTGTTCATAGACTCGTAGGTGTCAGGGTTTAAGACAGACCAGCCCAGAAACTGAGTCAAAGACTGTAGAGAGAGAAAGAGTTAGAGGCGATAGCAGCCTGGATCTTGATGCTGACTGAGGGCAAGACTGTCGAGACCTCAGTTTTCTCAGCTATAAAGTGGGATTGCAAAGCTGTGTGGGGCAGGCGGGCTGTGATAAAATAATGGGTGTAAATGCATTTTAAGTGAAGATTTATAAGTGATAATGTCACAAATGGAGGTGTGTGGCGCGGGGAGAATGTACGGAGGAGCTCGGTGCCTTCTCATTAGTTCTCAGGTGAGCCTGAAACTGCTCCCCATAGTGAAGTGTGGAAGTGAGGGGCTGTGAGGAAGGAGCGTGGAGAAAGTGGCTCTCAAGGCTCCTCAGGATTATGGCCTCCCAGCCCCACCCCCACTCCTGTGGTGAGGCAGCTGCACACTATGTCCTACCACGGAGCTCTCAAGGGCAACCCTGAAGCTGGTGGACGATGCACCCCATCAGCCATGGGCCACCCAGCATCCCACACCTCCATGAGGGTCTCATCCATGTCGTCGAAGGGCTTCCCATCTTTGCGGTTGTAAAACGTGGCCACGCCAACGATCTCTTCCTTCTTGTTGACGATTGGCATGGAGAGTACATTTTTAATCATCCATCCAGACTCATCCAGAGGCTCTTTCTGTAAGACAATGGCAGGGCTGCAGGCTCCACCACTTCCATGTGGTGTAGATTGCAGGGATAGAATTGAAGCTATGCCTGGACTCTAATGGCCTGGGTCAGCTCTAAGAAGACAGAACTTGGATCTTATGTGGGTTTAGCTGCGTACAAACACTGTGAACTCCCTAGGCCAAGAGCTATGGTTCCCATCCCCAAGATGTCAGGGCTGGCATGTGCCAGGCAGGGTGTTAGATGCCAGGATCAGAAACATCTCAGATAGGGAGTAGTCTAAACAATGATCCTGGGGTCAGAAGTAAAGGATACACGTGTTTTGAAATTGAAAGTGTCCTTGGAATTTATCCAATTATCACTGTCTCTCCCTTCCATTATTATGTAACTTTGTCCAAATTTCCACTGTTTCTTGCTTCCCGATAAAATAGGCAGATCCTAGTATATTCTGATGTTCTTTCTGGAGAAAGAAAGAAGAAAGTCCCATGGCTAAGAGACCAAATAAAAAATGTCTTACCTGGAATTCAAAAAAGTCCTCTGCAGCCGCATTCATTATGTTGCAGATCTGCAAGTCAAGAGAGGAACAATGCAACTGGTCAGGGCTGAGCAAGAGCCTGCAAGCCCTGCTCACTTTTCAGAACCCAAGTCCTTGCCCAAGGCAGTGTGCTGTCCTCATCAGGTGGACAGATTCAAAATGGCTCAGGGTTATTAAATGAGGCTACCAGTATGGAAAGTTCACCTGGTAGATTTTATTTCTGTTTGTTACATCCTAGACATTTCTGGATTTGGAAAAGCTAAAAGTATAACTGTCATTATTAATAACTGCATAGTACCCCATTCTGTGGCTCTTATGCTAAGTATTTGGATATCCAGGTACATGTGTAAGGTTGTGTGCATGTGTGTGAGTGTGTGCCCATGCATGCACACCTGTGTGTGCATGTATGCAAATGCATATATATGTGAGTGTGTGTGTGTCTGCCCATGCATGCTGTCCTAAAATTTGGAGCCAATTTGCTTCTGCCTCCTAAGGGCTGATGTTGCAAGAAGCTCCTTTAAACATCTCTGGCTCAGTTGCATTAGAGTTCTGCTTATTTGGTAGGAAGGAATTCATTCCTTGGGCTATAAAGTAGATTAAGAAACAAAAAAAAAATGTTTCAACTCTGCTTCTATATTGCTAGATTTCTCTCTTGAAGAAGATCAATATGATCCCCCTCTGGAACACTGGCAATGGAGCCACTATTTGTGTGTACACTGCACAAAGACATCTGGTTGAGTGCTGAAATCCAACTGTGAACGATTTCCTCTTTCAGTTTTCAGAAAGTTCCCACATGGGCTGGTAACAGCCATGCTTGCATAGAGATAGGCTGCAGAGATAGCTGCCTGTTCTCAGAGTGGGAACTGGGCATGTCCTTTCTAAGCACTGTCCATCAGATGCCCCTGCTCCTTCCTCATTGTTGCTCCCAGTCCAGGGGCATGCTCCAATCTCTCCCACAATCTTGCTCATCTTCTTCGGGGGACATAGTCACCATAGCAACCATCCAGGCAAACATTCTCCTCCTTTATCTCTACCTGCTCGCTGACCACCATTCCTCAGTTGCCTTTTTGTTGGGTTTGCCTCCACTTCACTACCAGATATGTTTTTATTGGGTCTGCCAAGGGCCTCATGCTGTGGTGGGACTCTTACTTCTTCCTCACAAGATCCCTGTGCTGTGTGTACTTGTGGTCTCCCACATTGCTTCCTTGGTTACCATGGCCCTGTCTCTCCTGGGTCTCCAAACAGTTTTGACCTCTCCTGTTTGTCCTTCACAGAATCCTCTTGCTTCATCAGCTCTGGAAACCTTGGCATCTCCCAGTATTGCACCAGATGTTCTCTCCCTTGGAGCTTTAATCTGCACCTGTGGTTTCTGATGCTGCCTGACTCTGGGGCCCCCCATCTCTCTCTCTCTCTGCACTCCACGGTATGAGAACTGTCTCTTCATCCCCCTGCTGGATATGCCCCTCAGAAATGTCTCTACTTCTTGTTGAGTATAGGTGAAGCATCACTAGGTATCCCAGCTCAACATCTGTGATGTCCAACCCATTCAGAAGCTTGAGATCAGCTCTGACCTGTCTCTCCTCTGCCCTCTGGCTTAATCACCAAGTCCTGCCGGCTTTGCCTTCTCAGTATTAGATCTGACTCTGTATCTCTTTCTTTGCATCTCATTTCTGCTGAAGTTGTATTAAATGAACACATTTATCTAGATCCTGAATCATCGTCAGTACCTAGTGACTGTGTCTGTCAGCCTTCATTGAGCTTGGGGTTTGTTTGTTTGTTTGTTTGTTTGAGAGTCTCATTTAGCTCATGCTGGACTCCAACTCACCATGTGGCCAAGGATGACCTTGAATTTCTGATCCTCTTGCCCCTACTTCTTGGATTCTAGGGTTTCAGAAGTGGACCACCACACCCTGACTAATAAAGTCTAGAGCTTCACAAGTATTGGCAAGCACTCCATCACCTGAGTAGCATCCATCCCCTGTCCAATTCTTTGAGACTCTTTATTACCTCTTACTTGAACTGTGCCCTTCTCGGTCTTCCTCCAGTGACCTGTGGATTAAAGTCCCAGCCTTCCACACAGCATCCAAGGCCCACTAGATCTGGATCCTTCCTCCCTTTTGAGCTACCTTGAAATCTGTCCTCTTGTCTCTGACCTAATACTGTAGCAACACTAAGTACAAACAGCATGTTACTCCCGACCTCTGCACCCAGCTCTGCATGTCATAGAGTCTGCAAATAGAGGGTCCCCAAATCCCATGGGTAAAATGAGACTCTTGCTCACCAATGAGACCCTGCAGGAAAGTAGTAGAAACTTTTAAGAGGTGATTGGGCCTAGCAGGTACTCTTACAATTATTGGAGCATGCCATTGAGGGTATATTGGAAGCCACACCTTATTTCCCTGTCTCCTTTTGGCTTCCTGGCCACTGATTTACCATGATGTTTTGCCATAGGCCAAAGCATCACATAGGGGTGACGTGTAACTAGCAGACATGACCCTGCTCTGGAACACAGGAGACAGCACGTATCCCCTATAACACTGAGTGGGTGGGACATTGTTTTGGTCTAAATATGTGGGAAAAAACTCCCATACAGGCTTTTGAGTTGACAGCTTGGTCCTCAGCTGGGTGGGGCTATTTTGGGGCCTAGCTAGAGGAGGTAGGTCACTGGGAGTGTGACTTTGAAAGTTATACGAGGTCCCCAGCCAGGTGCTTTGGCATAGCAACAAAAAGCCTGAGTAACAGGCATGGCAGGAGATAGCACACTGGTGCTCTGCAATCTACATGGGTAGGAGGGGGAGTCTGGCAATAGCAATTAAGTCTGGTGTAAGAGTTTGTTCTTAGTATCTGGGGAGCCTGGGAGATCAGCTAGTCAAGACATTGTCCCTGACATATTTGCACAAGTTTCTATTGTCAGGCACTATATGCCTTTCCATGTAAGAACTATTTCTCTGTAGTTGCTATTTCTAGACATGTCAGTCAATGGTCTACTCTCTTCTGTGGGTCAGATGTTGAAGAAACTAGAAAAACAGAGCCTCTGGCTTGAAAGATTCACACTAACCCCATTTTCCTCATTCTCTTGATTAAAACTCTTCTGTCCCCCAGATTCAACCTCTTCCCAAGATGCATCACACTTACCAGACCATTTTGAGCCACGTAAGTGGGGAGACCGCTCACTAGAGCCCAGTGGTCAGCAGGTGGGTTCCTGCAAAAGCCAAAGACGAATAACTAGTGACCTTCAAGTGAGGGACTGTGCCTCCTCCCTCTCTGCTGGCCCAGCCTCTGCTCCCATTCACTGCAGCTGCCTCAGCCCCAAGGGCTGGCCAGCCACGCACTGTACATTCCGAGATGGAAAAGAGGGTCATGAATAGAACATTTTCATGACTGTCCATGAGGATGGACACTCCAGACAGACACTGAGTACTACCAACTGCAAAGCAGATGCCCTGCCTCCCCTCATGAAGTGCAGAGGTGGTAATTTCCCGCCATGCACTGAGCACAAAGCTAATGCTGTAATGTTTATTTTAGGGGAAGCAACACTACAGATCCTGGGCTTACAGTTATGTGCTGTGTAACAGTGCTTCAGTCAACAGTGGGCACGTATACGTCAGTGGTCCTATAGATCTGTCACTCAGTACTGTGTATTGGTACAAAACCACTTGGCAATGTGCTTCTCACGTGTCCCCTTCCTTGAGGAAGAGACACATGATTTTATTACTTTTTGCTTCATTATTGTAAGAAAAAAATATATGCATACAGAAAAGTACACGGCAATCATCATTAGTGAGGCATGGTGCTGACACACACCTTCAAGCCTAGCACTCAGGAGGCAGATGCAGATGTAGCTCTGTGAGTTCAAGGCCAGCCTGGTTTCCAAAGCCAGTTCCAGGATAGCCAAAGCTCTGTTACTCAGAGAAACCTTGTCTCAAAAAAACCAAACCAAACAGTAAAACAAAAACAACCATCATCAGCCATTATCAAGTGGACATTGGGCTAGAAAGTCAGCTCAAAGGGTAAGAGTGCTTGTTGCATGGTCATGAGAACCTGAGCTGGAAAGTCAGCTCAAAGGGTAAGAGTGCTTGTTGCGTGGTCATGAGAACCTGAGCTCAGATCCCCAGAACCCATGCAAAAGGCTGAGTGTGGCTGGCTGCACACATCTATTACCATAGCACTGAAGGGTAGGGGATAGGGACAGGAGGGTGATTGGGACTTGCTAGCCTCCAGCCTGGCTCCATGTTCAAACAGAGAGTGATAGAAAAGGTCACTTGATGTCCTCTGGCACATGCACATGCACTCACATGTACACACACACACACAAACACACACAGACACACACACCAGAAAGCGAACATTTCAGAAATCCCCCATCAGTTAAGAACAGAGGTGTCAGCACTTTGGATGCTCCAACCCCTGTCAATCACGGCCTTCTCCCAAACCCGGGAGAACCATCTCTCTAGTGTAATAATGTTGCTTTTCTTCAGCTTTCTACCACCTGGCAATGCTCCCCTGTCCTTGCCAACCTGATCAGCCTGTTTTTCAACTTCCTTTAGAAGGAATTACTCAATGCTCATTATTGTGTTTGGCTTCTCTTTCATGTGTGCAATTTTCTCCTTGCCACAGTAACACAATTCATCCATTCACTTGTTGCTGGTCACCTTCTTCCTCCTTTCCGGGTTGGAGATCCTGTGAGACAGCATTGCAAAGTCAGCTCTGTAGACTGTAGTGTCCGTCTTGGAAATATTGAGTGGAAAGATGTCTATCTTTCCAATTTCTAAAGTAGTACCGATGTCTACTCCAGCTGTGGTATTGCTTCTACTTCCTTTGTTCCATGCCCCTGCCAATACTCAGCAAGTTCAGACTCCTGAATTATACAGCCCTTCTGTGGGGTCTGAGAAGACTATCCCCGTGGTCTTCCTTATCTCAGTGTGTTTGTTGTATGGTTGCCGTTATAGACATCTTACTCACGTCTTTCTCTTACTTTCCTGTAGTGCTCCTTTTTCATTGGTTTAGATTTCTCTGTAGACTTGATGTGATGCAGTTACCTATGTCATAAATATCTCATTTTACATTTCGACTTTTGTTTACACTTTATAGTAAGCAAGTATCCTAGGTACACTCAGCGATCTTTACCACTGACCTGTGTGGTCAGTAGAATATAGGAGAAGCTGAATATGCTTTTTATTTATTTGGAGCAGGGGCTGGGATTCGAGACAGGGTTTCTTTGTGTTGCCTTGGCTGTCCTAAAACTAGCTCTGTAGATCAGGTTGGTTTTAAACTCACAGAGATCCACCTGCCTCTGCCTCCCAAGTACTGGGATTAAATGTGTATGGCACAACCGCCAGGCTGAATATGTTTGTTTGTTTTTTAAGACTTAACTTTTGAAATATTTGTGTGTGTGTGTGTGTGTGTGTGTGTGTGTGTGTGTGTGTGATGCTTTAAAGTCATGGCATTATGAGTTGTGCCATGTGGGTGCTAGAAACTGAATCCAGGACCTCTGGAAGGGCGGCCACTGCTGTTAACCACTGAGCCCTCTCATCAGCCCCAGCAACAGTATTTACACCAGCAGGGAGGCACCGGAGTAGAGAGCTCTGCAACAGGGGAGTGTGAGATAACTTCTCACCCACAACCAGTAAAAGACAGACTCGAGAACTGTTTCACCGAGTGACAAAAGGAGTATTTAGGATTTGACCTGGGGACCAAGACTGAGTCAGCCTTCCTGGTTATCGCTACTATTTGGGGATTAGGGTAGCACTGGCCTTTCGGGCAGCAGCGGATACAGGTGTGGCCCTCTCACGGAGCCTAATTGCAGTTTAAGGAGCCTGCAATCAAACTGAGAAAGTGAGCTTGTCTCCGGGTGGAGTTCTAGGTGTGGCTCTAGGAACAGGGAGGGATTCTGGGAGATAAGAAGACCCCGAAGAAGACACCTGGAACTCTTTGCTGACCAAAGCAGCTCAGGTCTATGCCAAAAGAGGTTGTGACTTCTCTGCCCCTAAAACAATCCTCTACAGGCACCCTCAGCAACCTTTCTTGCCCGGCTCAGGACTCGATGTTCCTTGGGGTGAGTTTCTTTCCCAGTTTCTTGCTCCACAGAGTGATTGAAAAGCCTCAATTTGAGACTATTGTCTCTTTTCTTATTGGGGACCGGGCAGGCATTGTCTCTGAACACTGGCTATGGGTCTGGGACCCCACCTGATACATAACCCAGCTGTGGTGTCTTTGATCAAGCTTTTCCTCTTTGGGGACCTGGTTCCTCCACCTTGCAAGTCTCAGGCTCCAGCTCCGACGCTCTCTCTGTCTCCAACCGAAAGCATGGCGGTTTGGGGATCGACCAGAGTTCAGTTCAGGAGCCACGGAATGAAGGAGTTGGAAATAAGACTGTGTTGGAAGTAAACCTGACGTTTTCACGTCTGGGGATGAAACTTACGGGATTACTTTGATGTCTTCTTTGCCGTGCAGGATGTAGTCAATGACCTTGTAAAAGTTAATTTCCTGGCAAAAGAGGAAAATTATACACAGTGAGGGCAGAGCTTCAACAGAAGTGCACCATGAAGCTAGTCTGACTCGTTCTTCTCCTTTCCTTTTCTTTGAAACAAGAAAAAGAACACAG
>NW_021604684.1:9945440-9945894 GCF_004785775.1 Grammomys surdaster
ACCTTGTCCTTCACTGTCATCTGCGGTTTTTGTTTTGTTTGTTTATTCAGGGATACCAAGCTTGCTCCTAGCTCTGTCTAAGGACAGCTGTACGGCCTTCCATGCTCACTGATCTTAGCAACCCTCATAGAGGGTCACAGAAGGTCATAGACCTTCATGGAACCTGCTGGCAGGTGGCTCTGTTCCTCTTACTCTCCACGGAAAATTCCATTACCTTCTCAGGTCCTCTGTATGCCTAATTATGATGGACAGCTTAGCAACCGTCTCACAGACAAAAACTGAGGTACAGGAGAGGGAAGGATTACTGTGTACTGAGACAATGAGCCAGCACCAGAGCCTGCGTCCTGGCTAGCTTAGAGACTCTTTAGCTATATGATTTAGGGAAAATGCTTAAGATGGAACTGTAGTCTCTCTCTCTCTCTCTCTCTCTCTCTCTCTCTCTCTCTCTCTCTCT
>NW_021604684.1:9945904-9948472 GCF_004785775.1 Grammomys surdaster
TCTCTCTCTCTCTCTCTCTCTCTCTCTCTCTCTCTCTCTCTCTCTCTCTCTCTCTCTTGCCTGGGACACAGCTACTCATATAATGTGTACCAGACTGTTGTCACTGAAACAGTGACATTTACTTGAAACAGGCATTTACTCGCATTTGTTAAGAAGCATCAAGCTGGGCGGTGGTGGCGCACACCTTTAATCCCAGCACTTGGGAGGCAGAGGCAGGCGGATTTCTGAGTTCAGGGCCAGCCTGGTCTACAGAGTGAGTTCCAGGACAGCCAGGGCTACACAGAGAAACCCAGTCTCAAAAAAACCCAAAAAACAAAACAAACAAACAAAAAAGACAAAAACAAAAAAGAAAAAAAGAAGCATCGACTCCACACTTGGGTCTCTCCCTCAGCTATTAGACCTCTTTTTATTTGCAAAAAATGATGTGATTGGGCTGGAGAGATAGCTCAGTGGTTAAGAGCACTGACTGCTCTTCCAGAGGTCCTGAGTTCAATTCCCACCAACCGCACGGTGACTCATCACCATCTGTAATGGGATCCAATGCTCCTTTCTGGTGTGTCTGAAGACAGCTATGATGTACTCATATACATTAAATAAATAAATAAATATTTCTTAAATGGTATGATTAACTAAAATGCAGGAGTCTGGATAGTTTGTTTTGGACTGGAGGACGCTGTATGCACATGTCTTGCTGGCAGATGCATGAACCTCTGTGGATATGGGAAGGCCAGTAGAGGATGCTCAGTGTCTTCCTCTACCACTCTTCATCT
This sequence comes from Grammomys surdaster, assembly GCF_004785775.1. Classification (NCBI taxonomy): domain Eukaryota; kingdom Metazoa; phylum Chordata; class Mammalia; order Rodentia; family Muridae; genus Grammomys; species Grammomys surdaster. Next base: position 9,946,675 of record NW_021604684.1, read on the forward strand.
TGTGCGCCTTTTAGGAAGGGTGGCCCCACCAGCAAGCCCAAAGGAGTTTCTTACCACTCTGCCTACCCTCCCCATCATCGTTGCATAGGAAGTAACCATTGAGCTATCTCTCTAGCCCATTGGTTATATTTATATTATATTGTATTATATCATATATTATATACATATATGTGTGTGTGTGTAATTTATTTCAAGTGTGTGTGTGTTAGTAGGTAGGTATATATATGTACCTTCACGTGCACACATCACAGTGAAGGTAGGAAGATCAGAGGACAGCTTGTAGGATTTAATTCTTTCTTCCCATAATGTGAGACCTGGGGATCAAATTCAGGTCACTAAGCTCAGAGACATGTGCCATTACCTGCTGAGCTAGCTTATCAATTCTGTTGGCTATGTTTTTTGAGACAAGATTTTGCACAGTCTTCCCTAGCTGGCCTCAAACTTGACATGTAGCCAAGGTTGGCCTTAGTCTTCTGATCCTCCTGCCTCAACCTCCCAAATGCTAGAATTACAGGCACCCACCACCACCTGGCTCAGGAATCTAGATCTTGAATCTGGTTTCGCGAGGAAAGCTACAGAAGATTCTCACTTTCCACCTAACAAAGAAATAGAGCTATAGACAAATAACTCTGTCAGGCCCACAGCGCATGGGGATCCTCCATTTCACAGATCTCTTACGTGTCACAGAAAAACCACAATCTTATGGCTAGCCCATCCTACATATGACTTCAATACTATTGAGGCCCCATCCTGCTTCTGACTTATGGTTGCAGGTGGAGAGTTAGCCAGATGTCTATAGGACCAGAATGCACATATTCTCTGACCTAACATTTCCACATATGGCAGTGTATCCATCCTCTAGTCATGCTTCAAGGATGCCTGTCACATCCATACATGTCAGCCACATTACTTTAAAAAGTCTTGCGACAATTTCAGGCCTATGGTGAGTCAGTTATGTCAGAAACATAAATTGACACGCCTATGTCCTTCTACAATGTTAGAATTTATTGAAAAACAACAAATACATGACAATATCAATTTCATTGGCTCAAACTCACCAATTACTACTGACTTCACATTGTTTGTGGCTATTGACAGTTCTGGGCTTTTGGTTTTTTTGTTTTTGTTTTTTAATCCAATCTTAGATACAAATATTAGATTTCAGATTATTCATTACACTTCATACAGTGGTGTGCCTCTCTCTCTCCTTCTCTCTCTCTCTCTCTCTCTGTGTGTGTGTGTGTGTGTGTGTGTGTAAAACATACACATTATAGAAGAGCTGAGAGCTCAATACCCATTGATCCCATGACTCATGCACAGGATGCTCTGATGAAGGCTGGGCTGGAGAATGCTGTGGTGCTCGGTGCTAGGTGCCCCTTATTTTATATGATTCCTAGCACAGAGTTGCATCATTCATTCAGTGGCATCATTCATTCAGTGGTTTCATGAAGTTCAATGGACTCACAAGCCTATTTTCCTTATACAGTTTTGTTTTATTTTTTGGTTTCTTTTAGGCAGGGTCTCATTATATAGTCTTGGCTAGCCTGGAACTCACTATGTAGACTGGGCTGGCCCTTTGCCTTTCTGCCTCTCTCTCTGCCTCTCTCTCTGCCTCTCTCTCTGCTTCTCTCTCTGCCTCTCTCTCTGCCTCTCTCTCTCTGCCTCTCTCTCTCTGCCTCTCTCTCTGTCTCTCTCTCTGTCTCTCTCTCTGTCTCTCTCTCTGTCTCTCTCTCTGCCTCTCTCTCTGCCTCTCTCTCTGCCTCTCTGCCTCCCTGCCTCCCTGCCTCCCTGCCTCCCT
>NW_021604684.1:9948572-9962485 GCF_004785775.1 Grammomys surdaster
GCCTCCCTGCCTCCCTGCCTCCCTGCCTCCCTGCCTCCCTGCCTCCCTGCCTCCCTGCCTCCCTGCCTCTCTGCCTCTCTGCCTCTGCCTGAGTGTTGGGATCAAAGGCATGTGAAGTCTGGACTCAGTTTTGATGCATATGTCCATATGTTTCTTATTTAAGTTGACACATTCAGAAGGGTCATCCTTTCTTTGGATAAATGAGCTATCAGCCTGCCTCATGGATGGTGCTGGGCAGATGGTGGCTGTTTACTTGCACAAACGACACGCCAAATCATTCTTCACCAGCATTTGCACTTAAAACAGAGCCAACTGCTTATAACAAGGAATCACTCAGGGCAAGGCACAGCCTAAAAGGAACTATTCTCTACAACACGGAAGAACTTTGAGCATGCCCCACCTGATCATGTCTATGACTGGAAAAATGATTAAACAAATACCGCACACATCTATTCCACACACAGTGGGTAACCTCCCCATAAACCCATCATACGTTCAAATACTGTAAAACAACTGGGCAAAATGGCTCATGCTTGTAAATCTAGCGTTTTTAGAGGCTGAGGCAGGAGGACTGTGTTCCAGACTCACCTGAGCTATGTAAAGAGAATCAGGGTCACCTAAATATAGTGGTCACATCTGTAATGCCAGCAGTCAGGAAACAGACAGGAGGGTCACTACAAGTTTGAGGCCAGCCTGGGCTACATGGTAGGTTCTAAGCTAGCCCGGGCTACAGAGTTAGACTTTAAAAAAAAAACAGACAAGAGAAGAAAAGATACTCAAATATCTCGACTGAGCAACACGTGCTGTGGAGTCTACAGGAGAGCACATGGCCAGTGCTGATGCCAACATGGCTGACCGTGTAGTGCCAGGGGACTCTTCAGAAAAATTCCTATCATGTCCAATGGGTTTGGTTAGTGTGTTGGGCTGGGTTTTTTTTTTTTTCTCCTGAAGCCTACAGGAAAATCAATTTGCTTTCAGAAAAAGCAGCAAAATAGATTCAGTGTGCTTCAGGCAAAGAGGGCTTTTTCTACACACTGCGGCTCTTGTGTGGCCTTCGAAGCCACATTCATGGATGAGTTCCAGACTCTGGAAAACCAAACCAGAGCCATCAAGGGCACCTTTGTTACCTTCTGCTGAACAGCAGACACCGTGACACCAGGATCTATGAAAGAGCCACTAGTCCAGTGGTGGCCAAATAACAAGGCCTGGAAACATGGCAGTCTGAAGACAAGTGGTATATGTCTTGGTTTTTTCCATGAAGCCTAATTAATTAGCCTGTGTGACTTTCTCCTACTTTAAACACACACATGCCATTTTTACTTTCTTTTTTTTTTAAAGATATATTTTATTTATTTTCTGTATATGAGTACACTGTAGCTGTCTTCAGACACACCGGAAGAGGGCATTGGATTCCATTACAGATGGCTGTGAGTCACCATGTGGTTGCTGGGAATTGAACTCAGGTCTTCTGGAAGATGAGTCAGTTCTCTTAACCGCTGAGCCATCTCTCCAGCCCCATTTTTACTTTCTAAAGGAGGTGGAATGAGATACAGTTGGCTGTTAGAGAGCCTCAGACCTCAGACGGAGGGAGGGGTGGTTAAAGTCAAAAGCTGTATTTGAATTCGGCCAATAAATCGTGAGTCATATCAGAAGGCAAAAGGAACCATGGGAAGGCATGTTTGCGAAGGTAGTCACCAGAGAGAGAAGTACCCTGGTTTTTAAATTTGCACAAATGATTTAGCCTTTCCACATCTTAATCTCTTCAACTGTCTGTTCAATGGGAAGATAAAAATAACTCATTCGTAGACATATTTTAAAAAAAAGACAGCTGGGCCTGCTAGTGCAGGTCTGTAATTCCAGCTGCTTGGGAAGCTGAAGGAAGAGCACCATGAGTCCAAGGGCCTCCTAGACAAAGAGGCAAGTTCAAGGCCAGCTTGGGCAACCTGTCTCAAAATAAAAGACATTTTTAAAAAAATCGTAAAATGGGCTGAGGAAGTGATAAAACACTTACTGGTAGGCATGAGGCCCTGGGTTCAAACCACACAACTCAAAAAAAAAAAAAAGCACACACACACACTAGTTCAGGTACAGTGCCCAGCAGACGATGAGGTACAACCCAGCCAGCTCTGCTTTCATACTGGAGCCCCTGCCTGCTGCGTGTCAGTGGGAAGCCAGCACTTGTAACCTAAGTCCTGTGGACAGGCTGGCTTAGCCCAGTGTGACAGATGTGAGCTTCTGAAAATGTCCCGAGCCCACTGTCAGGACTCAGGGTACCCATATTCCCACTACACCCACATTCTGTTCTAAACACAGTTTTGAGTGCGGCATAGCAGTTCGTTAACCATAGCACTCGGGAGGCAGAGACAAACAGATCTCTCCAAGCCAAGGCCACAGCCCGGTCTGCATAGAAAGTTCCAGGACAGAGGTGCATAAAGAGACCCAAGTTGTCCAACTTGATGGAAGCACATTGGTTCCTCTTACAGAATGAGTAGTGAAAATCTGACCGTGGTCCTCGGGCTTTACCTCAGTCATCTTTTCTCACCAAGCCACATCAGCAGCAACGCCCACTCTTTACATCATCCATCCAAGCCAATCCTGTGACTCTGTGTCTGGGCCCCATCACATCTGTGAGTGTAGGCCTAGGTTTGGCTTTGGTGGTGAGTTCGAGGACAACAGCCAGTGGATGGTCTTTGGAAAATAAGATTAGCTGTGTTTTGTTCCTTGGAGAATTGTTTCCTCTTCTATGCCTTGGTGATGAACACATCTCAATATATCCAGAGTTTCATTAGTTGCTGGAATCTCTACATGCTCTGTTTCCAAGCCTTCAGTATCTTTGACTCCAAAGCAGTACTTACCTGAGTCCTGGATGGTCTTGCCCAATTATTGTCTATTCCTTTCTTCTCTGGAATGACTTTCAAGCTGAAGACTACGACTTCAGCACATAACTCAGTTGTTCAAATCCAGGCTGTCTATTATGGGCTGTATCAGCCAGTTCTAACACTTCTGATTATAGCTTCTGATCAAGCACATCAGATACACTTGGTCCAGTTAAAATGGGACCAACCACATTTACTTTGTCCCCAGAAGTAAACAGTTCCAATCATGTGCTCTCTCTCTGTCTCTCCCTCTCTCCCTCCCTCCCTCCCTCCTCCCCTCCCTCCCTCCCTCCCTCCCCCTTTTCTTTCCTATACTAGAAATTGAACCTCACACATGCTAGGTAAGCATTCTACCATCGAGTTACATCTCTAGCCCTCATTTTACTTTATATTTTAAAACAGGCTTTCACTATGTTGCCCAGATAGCCTTAAACTTTCTCTGTAACCCAGGTGGCTTTGAACTTATGATTCCCCCTGCCTCCAGCTCTTCTGTAGGTAGCTAAGCCATTACATTTACCTTGCCATTTTGTTTTTTGTTGTTTTGAGACAGGGTCTTATATTATAGTCCAGGCTAGCCCAGAATTCTCTATGTAGCCCAGGGTAAACTTGATCTTATGGTAATCCTCCTGTTTCAGCCTCCCCAATGCTGGGATTGCAGGAATGAGCCACTATACCTGGCCTAGTATTTGGGTTTTGTTGTTATTGTTGTTGTTTTCCATTCATAAATGAACAACACAGGGCTGACTAGCTTTGGCTAGGTTTCTTCAGGATATCTGTGGGTTTGTGTGGGGCTCCTCTTGCGTTTTTTTCTTAGTGTTCTAGAAGGAACATACCACCACTTGTTTCAGAGAAACTTAATCACCATCTGACAGGAGTGTGGTCAGCGCCCCTGCACTCAACTTCCTGGCACACAGACAGTGCTGCGCTGATCCAAAGGTTCCGCCGTTGTTGACTTTCTTTTCCTTTCCCTCTTTGGAGCAACCACAGCTTTGGCAAGTATAACTTGGTTAAATGACATCCTATGCCCCTGTGTTACAGAGGTGGGAGGCAAGCAGGAGCACCCAGCCAGGAGTACGTAAGAACTCCGAGTGATGTGTTACCCAGCTGCAGTCCAGTTTATCCTGTGGCTGCTGTATCCCATCTAACTGACCTTCTTCTGTCTTCTCAAAATAAATTTAGAACCTACTATGGGAAAAAATGACTATCATTATAAGCCAGTCCAGTTTTTTGTAAGTAGAAATAAACAAGTAAATGCACGAAGCTCACAAACATATCAAGTAGTTGTGACTGGGCTCTGGCTAACAATTTGAACATTCTAGATTAGATCTGAAGTCTCTTTCTAGTTGCAAACTGGTTCTAACTTCCTGCTGGGAAGATCTTTGAGCCAGCTGCAGGACATCTCCAGGCTCATCCTGTCTGCAGGATGTGGGTATTGACTCCTGCCTCATCGGCTCCTCTGGGTCTCTCTGAGATTCCAGCAAGATATTAAGCTTTTTCAAGAGACAGGATTGGGAAGTTGTGAAGAATTACCACAACATAGGAAAGAGAGCTTAATATAGTGAAGATAACTATGCATGGTAAATTAAAGTCCTTGAGCCAGTCTGCCAAGCATGGCATATGGAAAAGATCTCAAAAAAACTTACCCTTCCATCTGGAGTCCTGGGACCAGAGTAGGCTGGAGCCTCGCCCATCAGAACTGGCCACACGTCAAAAAATTCCTAGAAGTAAAAAAACATTGATAAACAGACCTGTCGAGTCAGCTAAAATACGGGTGATGAGTTGGGGTGTCCCTAGTGTTGTTGAACTTGGCACGGGAAAACGAGGCCTTGGGGCCGAGGAAACGACTCAGTAGGTAAAAGTGCTTGCTTTGCAAGTGTGAGGACCCAAGTTCAAATTCTAGATCCCAGGTAAAGTAGGGCACAGTAGCACTGTGTCTGTAACGTCAATGCTCTTGGTACAAAACAGGAGGTAGAGGCAGGGGGATTCCCAAAACTCCCTAGCCAGCTAGCCTGTCTCATGGAATAGCAAACAGTAAAGAGACTCTGTCTCAGTCAACCTGGCAGGAGAGGACCGACACCCAAAGCAGCTGTCCTCTGACTTTAAACATGGTGGCATGTGCACGCCCACACCCACATGTTAACACACATAAACAACAAATACACAAAGAAGGTTTCTTTTAAGTAGGGTCTTGATGATGATGATGCCACAGCTATATAATTCAGCAGTAGAGAAAATATGAGATCTCAAAATACATAACATAATCTCATTGTCAACTCCAGAAATGCTAAATGGTAAAGTGTTGTGAAAAAAATTCAAAAGACCCTAAAAGCTATTTAACGCCATAAGCACAGCACATACCTCAGCCTGACTTGGGCTCCTGTACTACAGTACATGTCCCCCCATCACAACCAAAGGGCCGTCCAGGGCTAAAGCATTTAATTAGCCTGTGAAAGGCTCTGAGAGTCCATCTCAGCTCTGGAGTCATAACCTAAGAGACATGTTTTTATGACAAATTAAATTTTAGACAATCACAGCTAGCCAGCTGAGCAGATCACACCTAAGTCAGACAAATGTGTAACTGTAACTAATCAAGTTATGCTTCATTCCATTCCCTCTAGACAAGCTCTCTGCCCACGCTGTAGAGCAGAACCCTTGATGGCTTGCTGTCTGGGCGCCACCTGATTTACAGAATCATTCCTGACTGAACATATTATTTTGAGTTTTTCTTTTTACTGTGACCCAAGACACAAGCAGAAGATGGATGAGAAGGTTGGGGATGTGGCTCATTTGGTAGAGTGGATGTCTAGCAGGCCTAAAGCCCTGGGTTCCAATATAAAACACCAAATGCACGTAGAAGCACTTGCCTGGACTCCCAGTGCTTAGGGGATAGAGGCAGGAAGATCAGGAATTCAAGCTCATCTTTGACCAAGTTCAAGACTAGCCTGAGTTCCAGGAGACCTTGTCTCAAGAAAGAAAGGAAGAAGGAAAAAAGAAAGATCCCAGAAAGAAGGCTCATGAGGAGAAGCTACCGGGGCTACCCAGACTTCTGCCTGTGGTTTCCTTGCTGGCATTGTTTGCCTGCAGAGATGCAAGATTGTGTTAGGTCAAAGTCTCTGCCTTCAGAGAAGACCTTCCTCCTCCAGGGCTCCTTCTGATCACTGAGCTGTTAGTATTTAGGGACAAAGAGTGACCTACTAGCACTAAAACTGCTTTGTGTAGATGCCACCCTCTTTTTTGTTCCTTTGAGTATGCTTATCATGAGGTTTGCTTTTGCTAATATCACCCCGGAGTCAGAGGGAGTTCACAGGAAGTTCACACTCCACACCCCTGGCCTTCTGTTCATTTGGGCACTTTTTCTAGACTTCTGACAATAGAAAGAGATGCTGGCCTGGGTGAGAATGTGAACTGGGGACCTCCTGTTTGCCACTTGTTGATGTATGAAACACCACCGCACATGCCCTACAACCTGTGGGTCTTGACCCCTTTGGCAACCCTCAAAAAATTACATTATGATTCAGTGCAGTAGCAAAATTACAGTTATGAAGTAGCAACAAAATAATTCTATGGCTGAGACAGGGCCTCACCCCAGCATGAGGAACTGTATTAAAGGATCACTGCATTGGAAAGGCTGAGAACCACTGTCTTAGAACTTAATGTTTCATGAAGAAGATATGAAAGAATTTTGTTGCTGCCCAGCATGAGAAAAAATATTCAAACTGAAGCCCCTAAGTATGAAAGGGGGGAAAATACAGGGAGAAAGTCCACAAAATGTAGCACACAGTGAAGAACTCTTTAACATAAAACACTAAACCCAGAGATCTTTTCACAAGTGTATGTCAAGATACTGTATAAACATACTGAAGGTAAGTGTATCATTGTAGAATAACAGAGAGAAATAAGCCAATGCAACAAACTAGAGATTCCAGAAACCAGTGCAAGGAAAGACAGGCTTTTTAATGGGACACTGAGAAAAGATGGACTTTTCAATAGTGGGGAAGGGTGGGTCTTTTTCATACAAGATAATTGATTGGTTGGTTGTCAATGTGGAATAGTAACATTTATCTTGTATCACAGAATACATTAAGATGTATTATATTGCAGAGCTACACGTAAAATCCACAAAAATAAAACTTACATGAATTGGCATAAGTAAAATATTTTTCTGACCTTAGAGGCTAGAAAAGATTTTCTTAAACAGGGCACAGAAGTCAACAGCCATAAGCAACAGTGATTACTTATATGACTCAGTGTAAGGAGCAGGCCCTTAACAGGACCAACTCCAATTTGTAATAGGAAACTTGTAGAGACAAGTCTGGAAGTGAAGCTGTGCTGTGATAACCAGACACTAGTGGTTATCAGCCGTGCACTACAGCAGTAACACCAAATCAAGCATAAAAGAGGAGCCCGACCAGGAGCACATTATCACACTGGTAACCACGATTACCTAGCGTGATATTCCGACAAGCTTCCTCAACACCCAATCATGAAAGAGTTAACCAAGAGAGCAGCCTCCAACTTGGAGGTCAAGTCCTCTACGAGGTCAAATTAGCAATTCAATCAGCTGGAAGCCTCTGCCTGTCCTTCCCGGACTCTGGACCTGCAACCAAAACCTCAAAAGGACTCAGGTGGTATAATCCATGAATGAATGATGTATTTATTGCTATGCTTATTTCTTTGGTAATTAGCAATTTATTATTTGTGTTTATTGTGTCAATATTGTTAGAGGCAATGCACAGGAAGTGTGGCAATATCTTGTGGTAGCTATAGCCTTAGCATTGGTAATAATATATCGTCTACTGTGTATCATTAAAGAGTAACTGAATGTCAAAACCTCTGTCTCTGGCATCTGTCTCTCTTCCCTCTTGTGGAGCTGATGATCTCACAGTCAAATCCAGTAAACAATCTGTGAGTGGAGCAGGACCTGTCGCTCCTCTCCTGAGGGGATTCTAAACCCTTATCACAACCTCCTCCTGGAAGATAAGAGTCAGGGCTCGAGACACTCAGATTTCTATTCACCAAAGAACGTGTTTTCGAGGTAGGGTTGAGACGGGGTTTCTTTGTTTAGCCCTACCTGTCCTGCAACTCACTCTGTAGACCAGGCAGGCTGGCCTTGAACTCAGAGATCTGCCTGCCTCTACCTCCAAGTGCTGGAATTAAAGGTGTGCACCATCTTGCTCCAAAACACACTTTTATGATAAAGCTTGGAGTCAGAGATGTTTGCAAGACAGCAGAGGACCTGGATCCAGACTTACAGGTAGCAGGATGGCTCCAGGGTAAAATCGCTTGCCTGTGTGAGTCTGATAACCTGAATTCACTCCCCAGAACCCATGGTGGAAGGAGAAAACTGTCTTCAAAAAGTTGTCCTCTGACTGCTACACTTGTGCTATGTCTGGCACGTGCCTTTAATATCAGTTCTAGGGGTAAACTTGTGTCTTCATGGGTTCAAGGCAAGCATGTTACTGACTGAGCTATCTCCCTGCCATATATTAAAACCCTTCACAGCCATCCAAATCCACCCAGACTGTGTCCTGTGCTAGTTGAATTATTGAATTATTGACCCAACTTCATTCAATCACCATGTGTTCCTTAGAAAGGTCTGTCCTTGAAGTTTGCTTACCTTCTGCTTGGTCATGTCTAAGAGTCCTACGGAGTATCTGTCACAGTTGAGGAAAGCTCGGACTGTGTACAGGGCCTTGTGGAACTGCCTCTCTATATCCGTGAGCTCTTCAAAGACCTTGCTCCCAGACCACAACAATATCTGAAGACATTTGAAAAGAAACATTCTGATTACAACCCTTCCCTCCTCTCCTCCCAGTCCCACCCTTACAAATCCCTGCCCCCGCAATCAGAGCTTTTGAAGTACAAGTTAAAAGTTTCTTAGGTAGAAAAATAATAAGAATTCTGCAAAGTTTCATAATAAAGTCTCATAATAATCTAGAACAGTGGTTCTCAGCCTGTGTGTTGCAACCCCTTTGGGGGTCAGATGACCCTTTCACAGGGGTCACCTAAGTCCATAGGAAAACACCGATATTTACATTATGATTCTTAACAGTAGCAAATTTTAGTTATGAAGTAGCAATGAAACTTATATTATGGTTGGGGGAGTCACCGCAGAAGTGAGGACTTGTATTAAAGTGTTGTGGCATCAGGAAGGTTGAGAACCATTGTGGTCATTAGCCCTATTTTATAGGTTGAAAAGAGGCTTGAAGCAGTGAAGTGATCAGCTAGCTTACATCGGGTCTAGTTCTTTCCATTTATTTTATCTCGTATGTTATTACTAAAGTAAGCACAGGATTTAGGAATGCAGATCCATAGCTGAGTGCTTGCCTTATATGTACAGGCTGTGGGTTCAATCCCCACCACCGCAAAAACCATAAAATAAAATTATAACAAGCAGTTGAGCGTAAGTACCCAACATATATTAACTTATTTTGATAACAGCCTTTGAGAGTGATACATAATTATTCATATGTTTTTGTTTGCTTCTTTGTTTGTTTGCATAAGTTCTTCTGTAGCCCAGTTGGACCTCGACATAGCTATGTTTCAAGCATTCAAATCCAATAAAAACTCTAGGATTCAATCATACAAGCATTCATCACCTCCTAATACCAGGGACTCCCACCAGACACAGCACAGTAGTCTCCAGTACCTTCACACCAGCTGCTCTCACTCCGTCAACACTCCAGTAGAAGGACATACTCATTGCCTGCTCTGGAGCCAGGCCACTTACCTGGCCACGCCGAGTCTCACAGTTGTGCAAGTAACTCAGGTGGAATACCTTCATGACCAGATTCACAAAGTTGAGGTACTTGAGAAGAATCTACAAATCCAAAGAGCATGAGGGAAGCAGGTGAGAAGGAGAAATCCTTCTCCTCGCTAACTTCTGCCACCAGCAAATGTCTGACCGCCATTAAAACTCATGCATGCAGAGGTACTTTGCACAGCCGAGCCATGGAGTGCAGACTCTTCACCTGTTGCACTGTGACTGGAAACTCACAATGCGTGTTGATTTGTTAATGAGAATATATTAATAAAAATAGCTAGTATGTATTGAACTTGATGTCCCTGTGATAAGTCACTGGTAAATGGTACCTGGTCATTATAAGTCACTATGAGGTAGATACTGTAAAATCATGCCATGTTACAAAGAAAAAAAAACCAATACATTCAGGGAAGATAAATGTGGTGGTTTGAATGAAAATAATCGAGCTGCCAGGCAGTGGTGGTGCACGCCTTTAATCCCAGCACTTGAGAGGCAGAGGCAGGCAGATTTCTGAGTTCGAGGCTAGCCTGGTCTACAGAGTGAGTCCCAGGACAGCCAGGACTACACAGAGAAACCCTGTCTCGAAAAACCAAAAAAAAAAAGAAAGAAAGAAAGAAAGAAAGAGAGAAAGAAAGAAAGAAAGAAAGAGAAAAAAAGAAGGAAGGAAGGAAGGAAGGAAGAAAGAAAGAAAGAAAGAAAGAAAGAAAGAAAGAAAGAAAGAAAGAAAGAGAGAGAGAAAGAAAGAAAGAAAGAAAAAGAAAATAGTCCCCACGGGCTCATAGGGGAGTGACATTGTTTGAAATGACTAGGACCTATGCCCTTGTTGGAGTAGGTGTGTCCTTGCTGGAGGAAGTGTATCTCCAGGGATGGGCTTTGAGATTTCAAAAGCTTAAGCCAGGCTCTTTCTTTCTCTTTCTCTTTTTCTTCCTGCTGCCTCCTGATCCAGTTATAGAACTCTTAGCTAATTCTCCAGCACCACGTCTACCTGGACACTGCCATGCCTCCCACCATGATGACAATGGACTAAACCTCTGAGCTGTGAGCCAGCCCCGATGAAATGCTTTCCTTTATTAGAGTTGCCATCGTCAGGGTGTCTCTTCACAGCAATAGAACCCTAACTAGACAAAAAAGTGATTTGTCCAAATAAAACAAGATTTCGAGAACCCAGATCAATCACCTCTCCATTCCTAACCCCCAAATCCAGTGTTACCACTGTCATCTTCCTCTGTCTCCCTCCAAGACTAGCAGGTGAACTCTCACACCCCTCTTTCTTTCTCTTTTAGTTCTGAGACAAGGTCTGATCTGTAGTATATGCTGCCCTCGGGCTGGAGCACATTATACAGCCCAGGCTATATAATTATAATTATGGGTGTGCGCCAAAATTGTAACAATACTCCTGGCACAGTCTGTCAAATACTAAAATTACAGGCATGGACCACCATGCTTGGCTGTTCCCCTGCCTTATATTTGGGAAAATAAAGCTAAGCCTAATAGCAAGGTTGGAGAATTCCATGAGCTGGAAGAATGGGCTAGCATGGCCTCCTCAGCAGTGTCCCAGGCAGCCTCACCTCTTCATCTCTCTTGGTGAAGTGGGGTTCATCTATTTTATTCACAGCCATGATCACGGCTACCACGTCCTTCCCGTTCATGATGGGGGAAGCCAGGATGCTCTTGGTCTGATATTCTGTGAGATTGTCCACGAAGTCACAGAAATGCTCATCCTGAAAGAAGGCAGTGTCAAGCACAGAGAGACAGATGAATACAAAGAACAGGGAGCATCTCAGAGACCCTGCTGACAAGGAGATGGAGGCATCTATCTGTTCCCCTAAAGGAAACTGGTGACCTGAGGCAACCATGTACACCTCCAGCATCCATCCATCAGGCAGTCCACCAAGGGCCATGGAGGACGCACACATCATGGCAGTGAGGCCTGCCTAGTGGGAGCTTCGAGGGAGTTAGAAGCGTGACCATGATGACCATGCCACATGCCATGATGATGGCATGGCATGTGGTACTCCACCTCATCCCTTCATCTTCATCCTCCCAACAGCCTATGAGAGAGGGACCAATAGCCTATCTCACAGAAAGGAGATCTGCAACTCAACAGTAGCGAGACTTGTGAGTGTTTAGAACCTGTTCTCTGCTCTGGTCAGCTCACATGCCTCAGAGAAGCTACACTGGGGTCCACCTCACTGAACAAAGGCTTTGATATTTTCAGCTCCATCTCCCTTGTATCTGTTTCATAGTCCAGGCCAACCTCAAATTCTCAATCCTCCTGCCTCAGATTCCCACAAGTGCTGGAATCATAAGTATATATTTTCACCCTTTCTAACAAGCTGGTTACCATCTACGCTGCCGTTTCAATGGTCATTCCCATCGTACAGATCTACATGAAGCTCCACCATGTATCAGGCCTATACCAAGTAGCTAAGAGTCAAACTCCCCACTGATGAATCATCAACAGTAACTTTGATTGGCATCTTGACTGGGTTGAGAAGTACCTAGGAGCTCAGTGAAGCAAACCTCTCTCTCTCTCTCTCTCTCTCTCTCTCTCTCTCTCTCTCTCTCTCTCTCTCTCTCTGTGTGTGTGTGTGTGTGTGTGTGTGTAACTTCTTTCCGGAGAGGATTGTCAAAGATGGACACTGGCCCTGAATGTAGGGCTGGTAGACCAGCTAGAGTAAGCAGAAGGTTGGGAAAAGCAGACCCAGGACATTTTTTTCTCTGCTCAGTCACCACCAAATGAACTGCCCTGTCCTTTCATGATGTCCCCGTGACAGACTACCAGCCCCAAACCATGAGCCAAAGCAATCTTTCTTTCCTTCAGTTAAAAATATTATTTATTCTCGTTATGGGGGAGGTGCAATGTTTGTGGTGAGGGACGGGTGCCAATGCTCACGTGGCAATCACAGGATAGCTTTGTGGAGCTGTTTCTTTCGTTCCACCTTTACATGGGTTCTGGGGATCAAACTCAAGTAGCCACTGAGCCATGCCAGCGGCCTTGTCTCTTGTTTCTGGTATTTGGTCACAGTAGCACGGAAGAAGTTAATACAGTAATACAGGCTATAAAGGCTTAGCTGAAATCTGAAGCACACAGAGATCCACACATCCTGACTCCTAAACCCAAAGGCAGCCTGAGGGGTCTTTAGAGGCTTTGATACAGTCTATGTGGTCAGGGAGAGGAGACACAGGCTGGATTGTCTATAGTCAAAAGAATCCACTTTCTGTCCCCAGTACCATGGTAAATTTCCTGACCGCCATGTCCCATGGGACCTGAGCCAGCCCAAACATGCACAGTGTGAACTCTTGTGAGAAGGGCAATTCATCTACACAGCCAGTTCTAGAACTTTCTAGAACTAAGGTGGCATAATTTTCCCTACAGCTCACATTCCTGCCGAAGTGCTCTGAGTTTCGGGATTTCTTCCCAGAGAGAGAGAGAGAGAGATTCGATAAACAGGCATAAGGTCAGGGAAGTTGGCTCAGACAGGCGAAGGGTAAAGGGATTAAGATAAGCCAGTCATGCTGCACTTGAATTAGTGTTAGGGGATTAGAAAAAGCTAGAAGACAGCATCAGCCAAGGAGGGTTTTCTGTGTCACTCTCAGAAGACCCTTCTGTGTGCCTGAGCCCAGGGCCAGGCATGCTCAGACTCAGTTCAGTTCAGCTTTGCAATATTCACCTTCAAGAGAAGCCAGGACTCGGGCCTCACCTGCTCTAAATCCACCAGAAGCCTCTTTTCCAGTGCATTAGTCTCGTTTCTCATTTTTGTATTCAGATACCTGACAAAAGCAACTTCAGGGAGAAAGGGCTTATTTTTGGCTCCCAGTTTGAGGGGACACAGTCTCCTATTTCCAGGAAGGTGTGTTGACAGGAGCAAGAGGCAGCTGACCACATTGCAGCAAGCAGAGAGGAACAAATGGATATAATGTTTGCTTTCTCCTTTGTATATATACTGCCTGGAATATCTGTCAGCCCATGGAGATGCTGCTGCTCACATTTAGGGTGAGTCTTCCCACCTCGGCTAATCTGATCGAAATACTCCCTCGCTGACATGTCCAGAGGTCTGTGAAGTGAATCCATCGTGTAGATTACCATCACATACACTGAAAGAGTTCTCAGCCAAGGAATTCTTCATGGACACGCCATCTCCCAAATGACTGGAGTCTACATAAGCATTGCCATCCTTGTATCCATCTCATAGTAAATACCCTTAAAGTACCCTGTGCGTGCACGAGAGAGAGAGAGAGAGAGAGAGAGAGAGAGAGAGAGAGAGAGAGAG
>NW_021604684.1:9962495-9982834 GCF_004785775.1 Grammomys surdaster
GAGAGAGAGAGAGAGAGAGAGAGAGAGAGAGAGAGAGAGAGAGAGAGAGAGAGAGAGAACAGATTTGAGATTGACATAGAAGCCAAAGGAGAGCATCTGTCTTATTCCCTTGAGACAGAGTCTCCTATTGAACACCAAGCTGGTCAGTTTGGCTAGGTTGGCTGGCCACTAAATGCTAGGGATCAGTCTGTCTCTGTTCTCCCAATACTGAGGTTGTAGACACAGATAACTATACCTGACTATTTTGTGTGTGTATAAGTGCTGGAGATTTGAACTCAAGTCTTCTTGTTGGTAAAGCAAGCTCTCTTACTTATTGAGCTATTTCCTCATCCCCAAACCATTGATCTTAAAACTCAGGCATAAGAGACTTGGTTACGGAAAGCCCAGAGTCATTCATTCACTCAGGACTGACAGAATGCTTTCTGACTGAAGCACTGCTCTGAACCCTGAGTCTACAGTAGAGAACTGGAGACTTTTATTCTGGTGAAAACATAGTTAAATAGAGGAGACATTAAAAAAAAATAAGGAAAGAGAGGGCTAGAGAGATGGCTTAGCAGTTAAGAGCACTGACTGCTCTTCCAGAGGTCCTGAGTTCAATTCCCAGCAACCACATGGTGGCTCACAACCAGCTGTAATGGGATCTGATGCCCTCTTCTGGTGTGTCTGAAGACAGCAACAGTGTGCTCATATACATAAAATAAATACATCTTTAAAAAAAAATAAGAAGAGAATTCAGCATTTGCCCTGCAGCCTGAGATAATCTGTTCGGAAGGAACAAACCAGGAATACCTTACCAGTGATGGGAGGGGTTTTAGGCTGGAACTGCTCAGGTTTGAATGGGAGTCAGGAAGTCTTCTCTGAAAGATAGCACTGAGCTGGGGGCCCAAGGCAGAGGAGCAGAGGGAGTGCATTCATTCTAAGGAGGGGTATAATGACTACAAAGTCCGGAAGGTAGGGATGGGCTTGGACGACATGGTAGTTTGAATAAAAATGGCTCCCATAGGCCCATAGGGAGTAACACCATTAGAAGGTATGGCCTTGTTAGGGGAGATGTGTCTCACTCTCTGCTGCCTGTGGATCTAGATATAGAACTCTCAGTTCCTTCTCCAGCACCATGTCTGCCTGCATGCCGCTGTGTTTCCCACCATAGTGAGAATGGACTGAACCTCTGAACTTCAAGGCAGCCTCAGTTAAATGTTTTCCATAATAAGCATTGACAGTGGTCATGGTGTCTGTGAATCACAGCAATGAAATCCTAACTAAGACAGAAGTCTAGAACACAAGAAAGATCTGTGAACCTGAGGCATTGAGAGAGGGGAAGAATGGAGGACAGAATTGGAGTGACGAGCCTCAGCATTCATTCATTCACTCATTCATTCATTCATTCATTCATTGTGGAGGAGAGTTTCTACGTATCTATGACTGGCTTATAACTTATTGCATAACCCAGTGTGGCCTCAAATTCACCATCTTCATGTCTTAGCTTCATGAGTGCTGGGATTTCAGGTACATATCACCATGCCTAAATTTAAATTCTGCTTCTCACCCCCTATTCCCCAGTTCCTCCTCTAAACACTCACAGTGCTGAATTCTGTTGGACCCACAGCAGGATCTGTTAATAGAATCCATTACGTACTGAATAATAAGGGTGTGCTCTGCTAAAAGCCAGACGACTTACATACATTATCGAATCTGCCAAACTGAGCTGTTCCTTCTCACTCATGGACAAGTCCCTTGCTGATGAGTAGCACAGCTGCTCTACCCATTCACTGGCTGTTGACTTAGTCACTGGTTAATTGGCTAATTCACTCATTCATTTGTATTTATTGAGCTTTGGCTCTGTGTCAGGCATTGGATATGTCAAGACCTGTGGGGAAGTACCTTTATCGCTAACTAAGATGGGAAGACCTGTCCACTGTGAGTGGCCCTATTCCCTGGCTGAGATCCTGGGCTATGTTAGTAAAGAAAGAGCAGCAGCAAGCATTTATCATTCTCTGTTTCATGACTATGAATGTGTTGTGACCAGTGCTTCAAACTCCTTCTGCCTTGATCTTCCTCCACCATGATGGACTGTGCCCTTGAACTGCAAGTGAGCAGTGAACATGTGATGGCTATTCCCAGTAGCCAACTTGACACTATCTGAAATGAACTACAATCCAGAAACAGAGGGTACACTTGTAATCCAGATCTTGAGGCTGGAAGACACAGGATTTAAAGCATAGTGACCATGAAAAGCTTAGGTCTAGGCAAGGTGGTACATACCTCTAATCCTAGGAGACAGAATCAAACAGATCTCTGAGTTCAAGGCCAGCCTGGGAAAGAGCAAGTTCCAAGAAAAGAACAGCTTAGGTCCAGGCATGGTGGTACACACCTTTAATCTGGGCCATACCTTCTGCTAGAGGCCTACATAAGGGCAATGTATTTATTATCTATTGGAATTTCAGATTTAACCTGACATCCTGTCTCTGTTGTTGGTAATCAATATTAATCCATAGTGGTCTGATAGGATACAAAAGGTTATTTCCATTTTCTTGTATCTGTTGAGACTTGCTTTGTGTCCCGGTATATGATCGATCAGTTTTGGAGAAGTTTCTATGAGGTGCAGAGAAAATGTGTATTCTTTTGTGTTTGGGTGAAATAATCTGTAAGTATCTGTTAGGTTCATTTGGTTTATTACGTCAATTAGCTCCAGGATTCCTGCCTATTGAAAAGAGTCTCCGACCCCATGAAGTGTCTGTCCTTATCTCTCCTCTTTACTGTTTGTCCCTGACACCTCATCCAGTACCTGGGGTAGAGTAGGATACTCACTCACTTAATGTGTGAGTGAATAAGGGGCAGCCCCTCTTCAGTACCAACCAATTCCATTCTGAAGACTTCAGGCCTGAAAAGACTGTTAGGTGAGAGAATCATCACCTGCAGCCTTTCAGATCTAGTCTGCCTCTGTTTTTTCCTTTCTGGAGACTCAGAAATTGGCACACTAGACAGTAGAGAAACCTCAAAATGTACCTAAACCATCACTCTGACTTCACTGTGGGGGAAAACTGAGGTAGTGTACTAAGTAACCACTGAAGCTAATCACAGGCAAGTTTCTCCATCTTTGCAGCATTCTACCTGTCAATACTGATCTCATCATTTATAACGAGCACCAGGATGAACAAAGATTTGCCAGGGATGCAAATGTGCAGGAGAACCCCAGGAAAACTAGTGTGTAGCTTCCCGTTCCAACAGTGCAGCAACTGTAACCATTCCCAGACTCTTTAGGGCAATGAAGGCTCAAAATATAACTTTGTAGATATTCAAAGACAACTCAGACCCCAGTCCATGCCATCTTCTTTTTCTCCACTAGTTACTCAGCTTCTTTAGAAAGACCGTGTCCATCCCATAGCCTAGAATTGAGTGAGATTTCCCAAGTGTGAGAACAGCAAGCAACATGCAAATGCTGAGTACTCTGGACTTCTTGGTCTTGGCAGAACTTGCGTGCAGGCCTGAGTCACTCACAGCCAGGGACACTGCCCCAGACTTAAAGACTTCTGGGAAAGCATGGGTGTGGCTGCAAGGATGAACTTTGAGAGCTGAACAGAAAATAATAGGTCAGCACAGAGGCCTGGATCTTCTGGAATCAGATCTTCTCAAATCCTCGATTCCACAACACCTATGAAGGCCTATGAAGGACTTAGCGCTTCTAGAGACTAAACACATCTAAAAGGACGACTCCAGAAGGCAAGGTTAGATATTTTTTTTCCTATAGTCCATACAGATGTCATGTGGCTCTGTCACTTAGAATAGGTCCTTACTAACAGCAATGGGATTGCAGTAAGAGACAGGAACTGCCCATGTAGACTAGGGAATTAGCTTAATGGATAAAATGCTTGTTGTCCAAGCTGGGTCCATCCAGAATTCAGAGTCTCAGAACTCATGTAAAAGCTAGGTAGGTGTAACAGCCTTCCTGAAATCCCAGCATGTAGGAGGCAAAAACAGAGTACTATCAGTGTTTTATACAGTAAGAGGAGAGCTCGATTAGGCTAAATGATTTGCCTAGGCTATGTTCTGACAAGAGCCACACCCAGCTCTGGCCTCAAGGCATAAGGTCATAACTCCTGAGATATGATTAGAAATGACCTTTTGTAAGTAAGCCTCCATCCCATGACCTCACTTTACACCTAAGGAGGAAGGGTCAGAGCATAGTCTTGAGGCCAGAGCACCTGAGTTTAAATTCTGTCTCTGCTTTACACCCATGTGACCGTGAGCTAGAGTTTCCATGTCATCATCTGTAGCCCCGAGATAGTGAGATATTATACAGGACTTTGTGAAAGTAGAGTGTACCAAAGTTTGGAAAAAAGGGAAAAGGAGACAAATACGTGGGTACACAGG
This sequence comes from Grammomys surdaster, assembly GCF_004785775.1. Lineage (NCBI taxonomy): Eukaryota > Metazoa > Chordata > Mammalia > Rodentia > Muridae > Grammomys > Grammomys surdaster. The sequence goes on from NW_021604684.1 coordinate 9,966,867, forward strand.
GAGAAATTACCCTCATGCCTGGTGTTGGAGAGATCTCTGCTAGTTTCTTCGTAGCCTAGGATGGCCTGAAGCTTGACTTTATAGCTCATGACTCAGTGGTCCTCTGGACGGCTGGATTTTTAGGAGAAAGACCAGGTAATTGCTGTTTGATGACCCCTTGAATTCTTGTGTTAACTTAGGCTTAATGCTTACTGCTTTTGCTGCAAGCCCCTTATCAGTGTGTGTGTGTGTTTGCGTGAGCGCGCGTGTATGTAGGGGTACATCATTTATATGTGCTTCCATGTGGAAGCCAGAGATCAACTTTGAATGCCATTTCTTAGATTGCTATTCTCCTTGGTTTTTTTTGTTTTGTTTTGTTTTGTTTTTCTTCCCAGACAGAGTCTCTCTCACTGCCCTAAAATTCGTTGACTTAGCTAGGCTAGTGGGTTATCAAGCCCTAGCTTCTTCTTGTCTTTACCTTTCCAGCTCTGGGATTACAGATACATGCCAGCATGACTGTGTTTTTAAAAAATAATTTTTAAAATATGGGTTCTAGGAATTGAATTTGGCTTCTCATGCTGGCCCAACAAACACCTTGCTGACTGGGCTGTCTTCCTAGCCCTTCTTCTTCCCTTTTTAAACTTAAGACTATTGATCTGAAATAAATACAGAAGATAAAGACAAAGTCACAAAATGTGCTGGAGGCCAGACATGCGGCGGCCCATGGAGGAAAGGGAATCTCTATGACTTCAGGGCCAGTCTGGTCTACAGTGCAAGTTCTAGGCCATGCAGTTCAAGCCAAGGCCATACAGTGAGACTCTGCCTCACAACCACCAATCAAGCAAAACAAACAAACGAAAGGGATACAACATATCCAGGAGCCGGACCTTGGAAATGGTTAAACATGATAGTGTGACTGGTGTAACTAGTAAATGAGGCCCGTGTGACCCTGGAGTTTAGAGATTAACTTTCCGTGGAATGAAGGGAAAATCACTGCAAAGTCCCTAGTCTTTAGGCTGTGTTTATTGACCACTTGCTGTATGCCTAACAGTGTGAAGGATCCGAGGAGAAATACTGAGTCAATATGGTCCCTGGTGTTAGAACCTTGGTCAGTGTCTTCAGGAAGGGGACAACTACGACAGAGGGTGTTCCCAAGGAAGAGACTGTTCAACTGAGAGCTGAATGGAAGTGGGGTTGGCTTGGATAGGAGACCAAGTGGAACAGGTTGCAGCCTTCAGAGTTAATATCCAGCAGGCACACGGATCTGCTCACAGGGGTCTTTGTCAGAGTTTCCAGTAAAATTCCATGAGCTGCAGGATTTGGTTGGTTTGGGCTGGGTTGGATTTTTGATGTGGAGACTCTCTGTAGCCCAGACTGGCTTGTGACTTGACTCTCTGTAGCCCAGGCTGGCTTGTGACTTGACTCTGTAGCTTGTTGCTTAGAACTCTCAGTGACCCTCTAGACCTCTGGATTTTTGGGAGGAAGATCGGGTAAGCAATGTTAACATTTTCAGTAATGAATCACCTCTGTTTCCAGAGAGAAAACATGAAGAACAATATTACCTTTGTGATACTTCTGAGAGAACTTGAAACTCAATCTAATTATGAAGGCATATCAGACAAGCAGGCATGGTGGCTCATGCCTATAATCCTGGCACTTGGGTAGCTGAGAGAAAAGGATTGCCTTTTGAAGAGTCTGAAGCCAGCCTGGGCTACACAGGAGCTTCTAAACCAGCCTGGGATGTCAAATGAGCCTCTTTCTCCTTCCCTTTTCCATCCCTCCCTCTCTTCCTCTCTCTTTCCCTCTCTCCCTCCTTGCCCAGAGTGTAGTAAGCTTGATCTAACAAACACTCCAACAAATATATTACAGAGAGAAAGGTGTGGGGGGAGGGGGTGGGTGGGTAGATAAGCTGAAATAGAAGGGCATTTCTGTAAAATATTTGTGGGTTTGGTGGCTAGTTTGGTATAAAATATTTCTTCAAATACACCAGCTTTCCAGAAAACAAAGACAGACAGAGGAACAGTCTCAGACAGGAGTGGATTAAGGAGACAGGACTACATTAGTGTACTTGAGACACCTGGGAAACACTGGACATAAATGGGTGGACGATGGTGCTGTGAGACGGTTATGCTCCCCAGATTCCACCATTCTACTGTGGTTGTGGAAGAAACGTCCTGCTCTAGAAGTACCAAAGACCAAAGGCTCTATGCTCAGGGCATGCCTGCAACTTCCTTCTAGCAGACCATGGAAATGAGAGAGAAGCAGATGAGCCAAGATCTCAATAACTGGCGAATATGAATGAAAGATATACAATTCTTTGTAGTATTTTAAATTCCTGCTAGTTTGAGTCTTTTTTTTCCTAAGTATTTTTGATAAGTAGGGAGTGGTACCATGCTATGACTAGCCCAGGCTTGGTGGCCAGCAATAGCCCAGCCCACTTGGACTCCAGAACCCCAGGGAACAGTACATTCCCACAGTACACCTTACGGGGAGAGCGTACCTCTTCTGTGTTGGGGACATTGGCAATCTTTTTGGAGTGTGCGACGTGTCCCACGACACCCATGTCCAGAGGGAAGACAATCTCGGAGTCGGGCATCACTAAGCACTCCTCTAGGACAGCATCCTTGTGGACATTGAAGAGCCTGGTGGCGAGCTCGGCGATGCCATTGCGGGCCCTGTACATGAACAGGCTCATGCGGTCAGCCCGCAGGAGGAAGCAGAGCTTCTTCATGACATTGAATGTGCTTTTCTCGGCCTGTAAGTTCTCCTGAAAGTCCCGCAGGAGGTCAAAGATGATCTCACTCTCCTCCACGCTGTTCACATCGTGGTAGTTGCTGAAGTCCACGGCTGCCTCCTTGGCCCCGAGGAGGTCTGAGATGACCTTCCCCCGATAGTGAAAGTTATAGTATTGTTTAGCAAAGCCAATATTTGAATCCAGGAACTTTTCTACCTCCTCTGCTGTCACCTCACCCATGGTTAAGACTCCCTCTAGCTGCTCCCAAGGAAGGGTTCAGGCTTCAGCCTTTCCTGGGCAGTTTCCAAGCAAATTGAATTCAATATGCTCCACCTCAATCTGAAGTTCTTCTGGGTCTTGTCTGTAAATCACACTGAGCAGGGCCACACAAGAGCAGAGGCAAGCTGAGGGATTAAGTTATTAATATACGTTATTAATACATCTTGAGAAGATCATGAGGATCAGCGTGTTCCAAATTCTGCTGGTGCCTGGAAGAGAGAGTGGGTGTGGCTCCTTTTCACTCTGGTCCTGAAAGGAGACCATCCACCCTGAACATCACTTGTGCACAGGATGTGACAGGCAGCTGAGAAGCAGCCTAACACTATCCTGTAAATGTGTCCTCTCTGCCCTCAGTGGCTTTCTTTGGACCCATGACATCAATGCCTGACAATTACTATTTAGGAGATTTGTTTGATTTCTTGAACAATAAGAAGAGTTAACAAGCCTAACTACAGGCCTCCATGCAGGGAAGGACCAGAGTTTTGCCACCGCCACATGGAAGCCTTCTCAGCCATTCCCCAACTGGAACCTTCCAGTCTTTGGCTGTGATAAAATATCCTGACAATGAGCAACTTAGGGGACGAAGGGTATGTTTATGTTCACTGTTTCAGGTCACAGCCCATTTTTTTTGTGGGGGATGGGGGGTGGGGGTGGGGGTGGCCTGGCAGCAGGAGCTTGAGACAGCTGGTGATCACCTTTTACATCCATAACCAAGAGCAGAGAGAAAGAGAATGAATGCATGCACTGCCACTTGCTTGCTTGTCCTTGGGTTTGATTATCTGTCCTTCTACAGTCCAGAACCCCTGCCTAGGGAATAGTAGGTTGTCTTCTACATCAATCAATACTCCCAAAGGGTGTGCCCAAAGGCCAATCCAATGTAGAGAGACGACCCTTCATTGAGACAATGTTTCCAGGTGGTTCTAGGTTGTGTTGATTTGGCAATTAAAGCTAACTACCCCACACTCATTACCTCTCTCCCTAAGCCTCTCAACTGTGGGGCTTCAGTGGCCATGGTTGTTGTCAGGTTGCTTGTTTCAGTGTACACAGATCTTTCATAGTCTAAGTCTTTCCTGGTTTTGGATTTTAATGATGTTCTTATTTTAGTATTCTAAGGGCCCTTATAAAAAACCAACACACCTCCCATAGTTATCCTTTTATTATAAAAATTTAATACATGCTCTCTGTAGAAAATAATGGAAAAGGACAATTAAAACCACACATGCTCCTACTGCTCAGAGGTAACCTCTGCTTAACAGTGTAGTTGTGGTTCTTTCCAAAGAGGCTCACCTTTAAAAGTCTATTTCCTTTCAACTTGATCTTTCTCCTGGTGCTTTAATGTGCTTTTTCTGACTCTATCCCTGTGCTTTCTTGGGTTGTTAATCAGAAAACATACCACTGTCCATAGGCTAGCAACTCCAGAGAATGTAGAAGCACCAGAACTCTCATCCATGTGTCTGTCCTGCACAAAAAGGGGTAGGAAAAAACACCCCCTCTTTGGCCAAACCTTAGCTTAGCTTCCATGACATCCCTACGCTGTGCACAGTGCCCATAAACACTGTGGAATGCATAATTATAAACAGTTGCTGGCCCTTTGAACTTTGTAAAGGGACTTCATTGTAAAGCGGATTACTTCCTTCGTTGTAGAGTGCAATAAACTCGCGGGGGTATTGCGCTCATTCAGTGCCATGTACAAAGGTGCCCCTCTCCACCCAATGGTAAACACTGCACAGGTGAGCTTCGAAAAGCTCTCCGTTCAGTGTGTTTGTGATTTTCGTCTGTATCATCCTGTGTGGGGGTAGTTCGTTTATGCTTGTTGCTCTTCAACATTCAAGTAATGGCATGAGCAAGTCACAGAAATATTCACCTATTATTGTTAAAGGGGAAAAGAAAAGGATGCCCTTTACTTTGACAGACCATATGACAACCTGCCCTTCTCCCAACCAGATGCCATATCTCACTGGAACACCTTGTTCAAACACTCTTACCCAGTTCTGCACGGTCTGCAGACTGTAAGGTTTTAGTACTGCTCATCAGGTCTTGTTATCTTTGCCCAAGGGAGCACCACGCCATCTTCCCTCAGCTCCTTCCTGTCATCCTGTCCTATGTCTTTTATTGTGTTTATTCCTTCCAGAAATTCTCTCTTGTCCTTCCCACTGGACTCTGTCCTCCCTACCAGACTGGACGATTCATTCACGAGGGCAAAGACCTATCAGGGTTTGTCTTCTAGGTCTTTCTAGGGCTGCCTGGTACATACTTGGTGTTCAGCCAAGTTTTTGAAGCCATTTTTGTAAGCTATTTTTTAAAGTTATTTTTTTTTAGAATTTTTATATGTTCTTGACTACTGAACTTTAGAAAATATAGGGTGACAAAAAAAGAGAAGATCAAAATTAAAATTCATTGCACACTTAAAGGTTTCTAGAGTACTTCCACATACCAGACTGTAACATGCTTTTTCCTTCTTTATTGACTATCATGAATATCTTTCAAAGATATGTACATCTCATTCACTGTAACGACTACAGAATTGTCCTCTGTGGTGTGTCACTGTTCCCTACAGAAAGGGTTCCTATCCTTGGCCCCACTGACATGTGGAGTCCAGTAATTCTTCATTGTAGGAGGTTGTCCTATATACCAAAGATACTTACCCCAGTCTCCATGCTCTAAATGCCAGAGGAATCCCTTGATATTGGGACAATTAAAAATATTTTTGACATTTCCCTATGCCCCCTGATAGGTAAATGAGTCTCCATAGTTAGATGTTTTGGCTTCTTTCAAAAATATTTATTTTTTATTTGTTTTAATTGTGTATGTCTGCATGTATGTTTATACGTGTGTGTGCCAGCACCCACAGAGGCCAGAAGAGGGCATTGGATTCCATGAAGCTGGAGTTACAGGCAGTTGTGAACACCTGATATGGGTGCTGAGAATCTTAGTCCTGGTAGGAGAATGCCAGCTTGTTCAGGAAGGGTCCAGAGAGCAGGCCAATCTACTAAGACAAAGCTATAAGTTACTGTCAGAAAATGGAGGAAGCTGGGCACAGCGTGCATGGCAGTGACTCTAGGGTTCAATGAGATTAAAGAAGGAAGATTACTATTTGAAGCCAGCCTGGGCTGCATAGGAAACGTTGAGGCTGGCAGAAGCTATACAGTAACGTTCTGTCTCAAAAACAGAAGACAAAACAAGACAGAAGTCTCCTTGGCGTGGTGTTGCATGACTGCTATCCCAGGACTTGGGAAGCTGAGGCAGAGAAATGAGAAGTAGAGACAAGCTTATACTATTTAATAAGACCATGAGCCTTTCATACTACGTCAATTATTTACAATTTCCAAACCTCACTGTGTCCACTTATAAAATTAGAATAAGTTTACATGACTATTTGGGGGATTAAATGAGATAACATCACACAATCAGTGAGATAGTGTAATATATAATACAAAGCCACAATATGAACATTAAAGCTGAACCATCAAAACTGACAGAAATTTTGTTTCCCTACACAAATGACAATGTGTTCAATTTGATAGAAATTAGCCATCTATTTCTAGTTATTTTGATCATAAAATAATTGTTTCACCATATAGGTAGTAAGCTCCATGCTAACGGTACAAATTTCTGCCTTAGTCACTGTTCTATTGCTGTGAAGAGACACCATGACCAAAGCAGCTCTTATACAAGAAAGCATTTAGTTGGGGCTAGATTACAGTTCCAGAAGTTTAGTCTATCATGGCAGGGAGCATGGTGGCATGCAGGAAGGCACTGGAGCAGAAGCTTGAGAGCTATATCCTGATCAGTAGAGTGTCAGAGACTGTCATGGGCTTCTGAAACCTCAAAGCCCACTCCCCGTGACAGCTTCCTCTAACCTACTCTAACAAGGCCACACCTTCTAATCCTTCTAATCCTTTCAAATAGTGCTGCTCCCTGATGACTAAGCATTCAAATATATGAGCCTATGGGATACATTCAAACATGGCAAGGATCAGCACTTATACAGGAAGCTGACTCTGGGGCTAGGCCAGCAGTAAAGAGGCTGTTGCAGGAAGGATAACATGTGAGCCATGCTGTGTGATGGGAAGAGGGAGGGATGAGGTAACCTTGGCTAATCTCCAAGTCACTGGGATCTTTAGGCATCAGCCAGTGTCCCTGTACAGGACAGCTCACTGGTGTTAGGTACTGCTTTAGCTTGCATTTCCTGATGAAAGACCTTTCTCCCCTGGACTTGCCAAACCCCACTTCGTCCAGGAAGCCACAGAGGCAAGCTTCCCTGACAGGATAGCTGCCTTTCGAGCTGCTGAACAACCTTTCAGGGCCTCCACCCTCACTTTATACACACTGGCTCACCCTCAAATGTCACTTACTCTTACCCTTGACATAGAGTTGATGTCGATTCCTGTCTGGCCACATGTTACCTAATTTTATTCCAGCTAGATGAGTTTCCTGTTGAGTTTGGAAAATTCTCTGTGTTTTATCTTGAGGGTCTAATCTGAAGAAATGGCTTGCCCTTATTTTCACCTTGCAGCACTTTCCCCCCTTAAGCTCAAACTCTCAATGATTCTATAATCTTTTTTTCTTTTTTTTTCTTTTTCTTTCTTTCTTTTTTTTAAGATTAGGAACTCTGGAAATATGGTAGTTTTCTAGAACAGCAACAAAATCCTTGAGACTGGAACATCCAAAGAACAGAGGTTTATTGAGGTCACAGTTCTAAAACGTAAAGACCTTCCTAGTTCTTGGCCACCATGGGATTACTTGTCAATGCAAGAAGCCAGTAGGTTTTCAAGAGCTTGGCTTACTTGTCTTAGGGGATCTGTTGCCTCAGAGTACCTCAGAAATGACATTAATCCCTTTTACTAGGAATGTTCCAAGTATCTATGCCCCCTCAACCCCTTCAAGGCCCCACCACCTCAGCCCCACCACACTAAGGACCAAGGTTCTAGCGCATGAAACACGTTCATAGCAACTCCCAAGAGGTGTGGCCAAAACAGATCTTAAAAAACAAGGTGAGAACACACAGTCAGACAGCCATCCAAGCCAGAGAGAGCTGAGTCTGAACCCTGTTCCTTCTGTGAACATTTTTTTTTTTTTTTTTACTTTAGGGGAAGTTACTTAAACTACTGTGTCAATTTCTTTATTTGCAAATGATAGATAATGACGACATTTATTAACAGAACTGCTGCGAGGCTGATATGTTGAACAAAGGACGGCACGGTCTCAGTAAACACAGCTATCACAAACGCTCACATAAACCGAGTGTGAGGCACTGTTCATTTGCTTTCTGTTGCTGTGATAAAACAGTCCTGAACAAGAGCAACTTGGGGAAGGGGCGGAGCAGGGCGGGGCTGGGGGTGGGCTTATATGGCTTCCACTTCCAGGTCACAGTCCCTCATTGAGGACAATCGGGACGGGAACTTGAGCAGAAACTGCAGCAGATGCCACAGAGAAATGCCACTTACAGGTTCCTGCTTGGCTCATTTATACATCACAGCCCTGGGGACCTGCCTAGAGATGCGACTGTGCAGAGTGGGCGGGACTTGCCCACATCAATTATCAATCTAGACAAGGTCTCACACAACAGCCACAGGCCAGCTTGACCACGGCAATTTTTCATTTGAGGTTCCCCCTTCCCGACTGACTCTAGGTTGTATCAAATTGAAAACAAAGATTAATGAGGACAGACAGCGTCAGATAGGCCCATCTCTCTAATATTTTCTTATTTTCTTTTGAGATAGGGTCTCATAATGTAGCCTAGGCTATCTCTTTTCTGTCTTCTCAAATGTCACGGCTCTTGGCTCTCTTCCCTTCTTCCCTGTCCCCCTCCCCTTTGGATTTCTTTGGAGATAGTGGTTCACACGCTTCAGCCTCCAGAATTCTAGAGCTGTGCACTAGCATGCCTGGCTCCTTTTGTTAAAATAAACTTTTATTATTTTCTCTCTTTATAATGCATGAGTCACCCATAGGTACATTTTCATGATAATAGGTAATTTGAGAAATACAAGCAAATTAGAAGACAGCAGTTATTGCTCAGAGACATATCTTCCTTCCCTCTCTCTTCCCTCTTTTTTTCTTCCACACCCTTTCCTTTCTTTCTAAAAGTGACTCATCCACCTCAGGCTATCTTCAAACTCACTACAAAGCTGAGGAGTCTTTGGCTTTGATCCTCCTGCTTTCGTGCTGTTCTTAAAGGTATGCGTCACCATGCAGTGCTGGGGATTGAACCCAGGGCTTTGTGCATGTCAGGCGAGCACTCTACCAACTGAGCTACATCCCTAGCTTCCATCTTTCTTTCCCAATTATGCAATGTTTAAAACAAAACTGTGGTTGTACAATACTGGTTTTGTTCTTTTCTTTCTTTCTTTCTTTCTTTCTTTCTTTCTTTCTTTCTTTCCTTCTTTCTTTTTCTTTTTCTTTTTTTTTTTTTTTTGAGACAGAACTGGCTCTGTAGACCAGGCTGGCTTCCAATTCAGAGATCTACCTGCCTCTGCCTCCCAAGTACTAGGATTAAAGGCGTGCGCCACCACCGCCTGACTTACTTTCTAATTTCTTTAATCAAACTCTTGACCAGAAAGAGAACAAGTCCATTTCTAATGTTGTACGTTGTTGTCGTGGCTATCTGGCAGAGTTTAATCAAATAATTCAAAAGTCAATATTTTAATGCTAAGAGCACATTTCATTTCGAGCGTCCACCTCCTACAGTTCTTAGCCTGTCTTCTTGAAAGCAGCCTGGGTCCTGTAGTTTGTGATTGCTTACTTTCAGTACTTAAATATTTATAACAAGTGATATGAGTTCCTCCACAGTGGGTATGAGAATCACTTTTCCCTTCTTTCTCCAAATCAAGCTTTATGTATTGCAAGTGCCCACCTCACAGAGCCAGCAGGACATTCCATCCCAGTCATTATAACGGATTCTCCACCTTATGACCATGTGAAGATCTGCTTGGCCAGCCCCATACGAATCTTATGGCTGTTACTCCACTTTGATGGCATGGTCCCCTGAAACGCACTGAGTCTTCTCTCAGCAGGAGTTCGGAAGCCTTGCTGTGCTTGGTCTTCCTAATATAGGCTCCCCCATTCTCTGGAGCATCAACTGCATAGGAGCATAAGAGATACAGCTATCTCTCCAGTGAAGGAAAATCCCAAAGCCATTTCATTCAAAAATCCTGCAAAGCAGGGTTTTTTTTCATAACTTTAGAGAAGGTTCTTTAACACACACACACACACACACACACACACACACACACACACATATATATATATATCCCAACTTATTTCTTATTTTTTTCCTAGCTAGTTGGCTTTTCCACTCAAAGGAAATTTTCTTCCAAGACTTGTCCTGACCAGCAGGGCATTAAACAGGGGTCCAGGGAGGTCACCTGAAAGAGAGCGGGGTGGGGGTGGAGGGGGGAGGAAGGGAACAGGCAAAGACTCAGAGAATGGTGATCTGTCTATAGTCTGATAAAATCACACCGCGTTATACACACAAAAAAGGCAGGATGTGGGGAAGGGGATGATGCAGGAGCATAGGTGTTCAGGGGGAGTCCAGATATCTTCCAGAACAGTGTCAGTTGAATGAAGGTTCAGGGGACAGATCACTATGACTCTGCTTGTGATTTACTTGTCCTTATCTAAGTTGGTACTATCCACCAAGGCTACCTATCTACAAGGTCTATGACTATTTAGTCTGGCAATTTTCCACCAAAGCTGCTTGTTTATAATAGCTTCTAGGCATCTGTTTCAGTGTTTTTCCACAGAGACCCAAGACTTTGTGTTAGCAGGCATGTATGTCAGGCCTATTGCTGATTTTAGGCCTATGGCTGATTTTAAGCCTTCAGTGTATAAGCAGGGCTGCCCCTGACAAAGACTAATCATGGAAATGGTTGCTCTATTGAGTCTGAGAATGTGGCTTTTTCCCCTGTTGTATAATAGCCCCGAGTGGTCCTGAAAGGTCACACCCCTTTTAGGGATTGAAGATGAGGGGATGGAGGAAAGCTCTCTATAGTTTATAGTTACATAAAGAACACTAGTAGAATAGGGATTGAAGTGAGTCACTGCCTTGACTCAGATGCCCAGCACCAAAAAGAAAAGAGAAAAAATTGCCCAATCCCCTCTGAACATCAGTTAAATCTTTACATTGTCTTTTAAAAGTTGCAACATAATCTAATGCATAGTCTCAACTGAGAACTGCTGAGATAAATTGAACACCGAAGGCAACAGAGGAAACCGCTGTTGAGGGTGTCTCTAGAAAGGGACAAAAATGAATTAGTAAAGGAGGGTATGAGAGAGACTTACTTTTCACCAATGAACACCCAGGGCTTTATACATCCTAAGGTCATGCTACCCTCTAAAGCATATCTTCAGATTCCTGTTAATCTTGCGTTTACCTTGACTCTGTGTCACCTATTTTTAAAAGCAATGAGACTGACTTTTTTTCCAAAAAGCAAAACAGCTATATAGACCATTAGGAACAGATCATTAAATAGCTAGCAGGTCATCCCAACATCAGAGGGCTTTAGAAACCAGTAGCCTGTTCCACTGGGTGGTCAGGAAGTGCTGAGGGGTGGAATTCTGATATGATCCTTAACTACAATGATTCCTTGCCTGCTCATAATGCTAGAGGCTAACATACATCACGAGTTACTCTTTGATAAGAGATGTTTAGGGAAGAATACATTATAACTGATATGTGTTGTTCTCAGGAGGCCACGCCCAGATTCCATGAACTGAAGGGCAAATGCTCAGGCTTAGGGAGGTTAAAGAGATCTAGGTTCTGAGTGGCCAGGCTGCTGACCCGTTGTTAAAAGCAGATTATTAGGGAGCTCAGTCAGCTCAGTAGCAGCCTAGCAACTGGTTATCTTCTCCCGGAGCACCAGTGAAGGAAAGATGGACATTCAGGCCAAAGTCCAGCTCCCTGGAATGTTTTCCTAGGGAGATGCAACAGGAAGCAGCAGCTGGGAACAGTGAAACAGGAGGAAAAGCCACAATGGCTTACTACGGCTTCTTGGCTTCCATCCCTGGCACCAGACATAGTTGAGAGTTCTTAGGTTTGGGCATCTGATAGCTTCCGTCAAAATTCGTATCTGTCCCATCACCACTCGGTGGCATTGCCCTGACAAACAGTTTCTTGATGAATACTGTGACTCTCTGTTTCTTCATCTATAACAAAGATTGACAGAGACTGACAGAAAGAAGATGGGCTATTGCTTTTACTAAATCTGGCCAGTCTTTACTGGCTTCTGTTAAGTTCTGGGATGAGAGGAGATTTTTATTCACTACGGTTTCAATTTAAGAGAGTGGCCTTCTCACTTAACTGTGACAGGGTTATACTCAGTCAGTTATTGCCTACAGGACTGTAGCAACTCATCTACTGTCTGAGTCACAGTCCTTCACTCTACAAATGGAGCCAGTCACAGCCAGGTGTGGCTCTTCACACCTGTAAGCACTTGGAAGCAGGATTATTATGGGTTCAAGAACAACTAAGCTGCAGAGTGAGACCTTGTCAAAAAAAAAACACAACAAAACAACAAAAAGCATCCAAGTAACCAAGAAACAAAAACAAAAGACAAGGCCTTTAAGAGAGTTCAGTTGGTAAAACTGCTTGCCATCAAGTCGGACAACCTGAGTTTGGTTCCAGGATCCACACGGTAGAAGAGAGAAGAGAACCAATTAGACCTCCACATGCATACCCTCTATCTCATCCCCACACATAAATGTAATAAAAACCTTTAAAGCATTAAATATTTTAAAAGAAGAAAATCATAATACAGTATTCCCTCAAGCTTTGAGGACTGAATAAAATGTGTTGTGCTATGTGAGTGACTTAGGATGTAGAGACACAGATCTCTCTCTTTCGAGTAGAAGAAACGAACATTTGGGATAGGGCTAGCACAGAGCCCCTTTGATTTTTCTCCCTAACGATCATGGAAAGGTGTCAACAGGGGGTTGGGGTGGAATTTCATATTTATCTTTACACTTCCATTTACAACTTTAAAAGCATCTTCTGGTTTTTGGCTCTTGGGTGGAGAATGAGTCCTGGGGCGAGAGCCTGTGGCCATTCGAAGCCTTTAGAGGCAAGCTGGGTTCCGGGCGCGTCCCCGCGGGCCTGGGGATCTTCCGCGACTCCGGCCCAGCGCGAGTCCAGGCAGTAGACCCCGGGATCCTCAGAAGATTCACAGACTTTGACGCGTGGCTTGTAGTCCAGAACAGCCAATTACAATGAAGCGAGCGACCGAGGGGCGGGGCTGTTGCCCGCCGGCCCGAGTGATTGGCCAGCGGCCGTGCCGCCACGCCACGTGACTTCCACGCCGCGGGCCTTGCGCGGTTCCTTCCTCTGGTGACTGTGGCCGGCTGCCGCCTCCTCGGGGCCGGGCTATGGGCGGGGACGGTTGCCGGGGTATTAAAGGGAGGCTCGCCCACGACTGGACTGCCTGGACCCGTGCGGTGGTGAACCCGCCGCCCAGTCTTGCGGGAGGACGCTCCTCAGGAGCCCGTGTACGGCGGCCCCGAGCCCTAAGGTGAGGAAGGGAGGCGGGAGGGGAGCGCCGCGGTCAGCAGGGCGTCTGCAGCCGAGATAAAACCGGACAGGTGCTGACCTGGCAGTCCTGCCGTGGCCCAGTGCTAGCCGGGCTGCCTCGGACCTCATGTGTCCGGGCTGGACCGAGGCGCTATCTCCACCTTCCACTTCTAGTTAGATGCAAAAGTGCAGAAATCTTTTTACACTTAACTAGAGTTTGTATTCTTTCAGTGGTTAGGTGGACGGACACGCTGAGAAGATACTTCACCTCTCCCCAGTTCTCTCACAAATTGGGGTTCACAGAGATATAAGTATTCAGACATCAAGTTCCTTTTTTGGCACTATGCTACTGCTGTTTTTCCTCTTTGCTCTAGGGCTCTTTTTGGCTGTGGGGGTGCTGGGAATTGAACCAAAGTCCTCCCCCAAGTATTCTTTCGAGCTATATACTCCTAGTCCTAACCCCACGATATTTTTAATGAGACATCTAGAACTAGTGTGATATACTGTGTTGGATATAGAAGAAATTCTTTATGAAATTTAAACCTGTAACAAGTGTAAAGTCGTTCAGGAATGTTAAAGATTGCAAGAGACAGAGCCTAATATCTATTGTACTGCATAAACACGTCTCTCTCATGTACTGTACTATTCTGAGATCTTCGTTTGTGTGAGGTATTTGGTAACCTCTCCATTTTACAGGTCAGAAATTGATGCCGAGTGGTTTTCACCAGTACCATCAAGCTGTTGAATAGTAGCTGGGATCTGAGTAGCTATTGATCTTGCCTATTGATTTACCAGCTGTGGTCCCAGGCTCACTAGTTCAGCATCACCCAGAATACAGAGCCTTCTGTTTCCTGTGATTTGCAGGGGCAGGCCCAAGAATCTGCATTTTTATCTGAAATCTATGCTGAAAACATTGTATAGTACTGTGATGTGCTGCCTCCTAGAGGAAAAGCTACAAATGAACAACATTTGGGGCTTTGGAGATCTCCAAATTGTATTTTAGGATAAGTTTTAAAAGTAGACATTATAAGCTTTGAGTGAGCAAAGCCCCAAGTAGATGCTTAACAAACTATAGTGTTTTGATGCAGGCTTGGTTTTAGTGTCTATGGAATGAGGTGCACACACTTGGTGAGTTAGACTGAGATTCCCTTCCCCCAACCCCCACCCTGTAAAGCTCTTAAACCATCATTTGTCCACTTTACAAATACTTATAAAGCACTCAATAGCTGTTATGCAAGCAACTTGAGGTTACAGCTTAAACAGAATAAGTGTAGGAGCTGGAAAGATGGCACAGTGCTTGGGAGAATAGACTGCTCCAGCAGAGGCTTGAGTTAGGCCCCCAGGGCCCACGGTGGATGCCTTGCAACCACCTGTAACTGATGAGGTCCTCAGACCCTCTTCTGGACTCCAAGGGCACCTATGCACGAGCGCACACATACACACACACACACTCACATGTACATGTAATTCCAATGAATCTTTTAAAAGTGAATATGTAATAGAAATGGCAAAAAGGCCATAGGGGAAAGCCAAGCCAAGGAGAAGGGCAGGCGGCCCCTTGAGGCAGACATGGGGATGGCAGGGGTGCTATTAAGGAGCTGATCGGTGAGGTCACATTTGAGGAAAATAAAAAGAACAAGTTGTGAATATAATTGGAGAAAGACAATACAGATAGAAGAAACAAAGATCTACGGAGGAAGCCAAAGCAGGAGATTATAACACAGACATAACTTTATATTGTTGTTCCTAATAGAAAATGAAAGAATATTTTAGTAGTGTGTTCACATACCATAAACCATCAATGGAGGGCATGTAATAGTTGGCCATGATCACTGCTAGTGTCATGTGAGATGGAGACTGGAGGATCTCAGGAGCTCGCTTGTCAGCCAGCCTAGCTAAAACTCTTGAGTTTTGGACTCAGTGAGAGACCCTGTTCATAAAATACAGTGGTGAGTCATCAAAATGGTTTAGTGGATAAAGGCATGTGCCTGCACACAGGACCACACATGTACACATGCAATAATCGAACACTGGTGCCTACACACAGGACCACACATGTACACATACAATAATTAATTTTTAATTAAAAAGACATGTACACTACAGTATGCATATATATATACATACATGACTATAAATTTATCTTTTTTTTAATTTATTTTTTCTCAAATTGTAATTCATTCACACAGGGGTTATAAACACAGAAAGGCAGGATGTGGGGAAGGGGATGACACTGGAGTGTGGGTGTTCAGGGGGAATACAGATACCTTTCAGAACCGGGTATCGGCTGGGTGAAGGTTCAGGGGACAAGTCACTATGACTCTGCCTATGACTTGCTTGTCCTTATCTAAGTTGGTATTGTCTGCCAAGACTACCTACTTACAAGGTCTATGACTACTCAGGCTGGTAAATTTCCACAAAAGCTGCCTGTTGACATTAGCTTACAGCCATCTGTTTCAATGTTTTTCCACTGAG
>NW_021604684.1:9983234-10005182 GCF_004785775.1 Grammomys surdaster
TTCCCTTGCAGTGCTTAGCCTCGCAGCCTAAGCAAGAATTCAGATCGTCTGTCAGAGGGGATTCTGGGTGGCCCCTCTCTGCTTGGTCTAGGGACAGTATAAATTTATCTTAATTCTTAATTAAAACATATCATTTCCTCCATTTGATTTCTTCCCTTCAAACCCTCCCACATTCCCCCTCACTTCTCAAATGTTTGCCTTCTTTTTTTTCTTTGCTATCGTTACATATATCTACAGATACATAAATATATAAACTCACTGTGCTAATATAAATAGAGTGTGCTGAGTCTGTTTAGTGTTACCTGTCTGTGTATGATTTCAGGACTGACCATTTAGTATTGGATAACACATTTGGAGGCTCATCCCTGGGGAAGACTAATTCACCCACACTCAGCATTCCTCAGTTGCCTGTGGTTCTTTGTCTCGGGGTGGGACTCAGTGAGAGTTCCCCCTCCAGTGTCTATTGGTGTCTGTCGTCCTGTTCAGGTCTCGTTTAGGCAGTCACACTATTGAGGTATCATGGATGAAGCTTCCCTAGCATTTCTCTAATGTAGTCTCACAGCCGACTTCACAGCCCTTTGGCCCTCTTTCTGCCCGCCCCCCTCCACGATATCCCCTGAGCCTTAGGTGCAGGTGTTGTGCTGTGGATGTATGTACTGGGACTCGACACCCTACAGTCACTTGTTCTCTGCCTTTTGACCTATTGTGGCTTTCTGTAATTGCATCCATCTGCTGTACAGAGAAGTGTCTTTGATAAGGGGTGAAAGCTACACTCATCTGTGGGCATAAGACGATATTTAGAATGCAGTTATCATGCTGGATTAGTAAACTACCGACAGTAAGTCCTTCTCTCAGGTTGATGACTTCACTAGCCCTAAGTAGTTGGCTAGGTTTACAATACTGGGCATAAATTCCTCCTGTCAGCAGGCCTTAAGTCCAATTAGACAGCTATAAGTTACTCACAAAGATATGAGTGCCACTATTGTACCCCTGGGTTTCTTGCTATGCTAATCATTGTGGTTCACAGGTATCCCAGCTGGGTGGGACTGTTGGTATTTTCCTTTCTTTGGAAGCTTGCATGGTTCCATGGAAGCTAGTCCTCAGGGAGGATGCTTTCAGGTCTGATCAAGCTAGGATCCTCTGGGTCCTGTGTCTGAAGTGCACATCAATAGAAACTTACCTCCGAGGGCAATAGCAGTAGCCTATATTGTTTTGGGTGACTCTTGGACTCACTGACTTAGTTAGGGTTTTACTCCTGTGAAGAGACATCATGACCAGGGCAACACTTATAAAGACAACATTTAATTTACGGCTGTCTTACAGGTTCAGAGGTTTCCCCCATGTCATCATGGGGAAAACATGGCGGCATGCAGGCATACATGGTCCTGGAGAAACTAGGGTCTTGATCCATAGGTAGCAGAACTCCTTCTGTACTCCTGTGTACCATACTAGGCATAGCTTTAGCATAGGAGACCACAGAGCCTGCCCTCACAGTGACATACATCCTCCAACAAGGCCACACTTCTCATAGTGCCACTCTCTGTGGGCCAAGCATTCAAACATATGAGTCTGTTGGGGCCATATCTGCTCAGTGACCACCACAGTGGCCAACAACTTGAAGCATATGTCCTGTTATTCCCCTCTCTAGGGCTCCTCCTCCTCCTCCTCCTAGACTCCTTTTTGACTTTGTAGGTTTTTGTGTTACTCCA
The DNA here is from genome assembly GCF_004785775.1 of Grammomys surdaster. NCBI lineage: Eukaryota > Metazoa > Chordata > Mammalia > Rodentia > Muridae > Grammomys > Grammomys surdaster. The sequence goes on from NW_021604684.1 coordinate 9,984,944, forward strand.
AGTTATATACACTCACACATGAAGATCTGGGGCTAGACACCACAGATGAAAGGAAATATGTGGTGTTCAGGGTCTGGGTTACCTCCCTCAATGAAATATTTTCTCATTCCATCCATTTACCTGAAATTATCACAATTTCATTTTCTTTGTAGCTGAATAGTATTCCACTGTGTATATGTATCATAGTTTTATTGTCCATTAGTATGTTGAGAGAAATTGAGATTGTTTCCATTCCCTAGCTACTGTGACTAGAGCAGCAATGAACATAAATGGAAAATAAGTCCTCCCTGAGGATTAGCTTTTATAATACCAGAAGGTGCCATGCAAGGTGCCAAAGAGGGAAGCAGCCAGTAGTTTTGCCGAGGCTAGACCCAGCTCAGGTCCTCCAGATAAGCGGCTGTATAATAGGGTATTGAATCCTTCAAGTATATGCCAAGGAGTGGCATAGCCAGGCCATAGAGTAGATTTATTCTTAGCTTTTTTTGTTTTTGTTTTTGTTTTTTTTCGAGACAGGGTTTCTCTGTGTAGCCCTGGCTGTCCTGGAACTCACTCTGTAGACCAGGCTGGCATCGAACTCAGAAATCCACCTGCCTCTGCCTCCCAAGTGCTGGGATTAAAGGCGTGTGCTATTCTTAGCTTTTAAAGAATTCTCCACACTGATTCTCAGAGGGACTGGATCAGTTTGCAACCTCATCAGTGGATTCCTTTCCCCAAACCCTTTCCAGCATTTATTGTAAGTTGTTAGTGGTAACCATTCTGACTGGGGTAACATTAAATCTCAAAAGTTGTTTTGGTTTGCATTTCCCTCATTGCTGAGGGTGATGAACATGATTTAGGTAGTCCTTAAACATGTCTGTTTCTTTTTCTTTTGAGAACTCTGTTCAGATTCCCAAGCCCATTTTTTAAAAATGGGTTGTTTGGGCTTTTGTTTTGTTTTGTTTTTGACTCTGTTTTTTTATTTTGTTTTGTTATTTGTATATTCTGGGTCTTACCCTTTGTCGTGATTTGAATATGCTTGGCCCGTCATTAGGAGGTGTGATCTTGTTGGAGGAAGTGTGTCACTTTGAGGGTGGGCTTTGAGACCCTCCTGGCAGCCTGGAAGTCAGTCTGCTCCTGGATTCCTTTGGGTGAAGATGTAGAACTCTCAGTTCCTCCAGTGCCATGCCTGCCTGGTCACTGCCGTACGTCCTGCCATGATGATAATAGACTGAATTTTAGAACCTGTAAGCCAGTCCCATAAATGTTGTCCTTCATAAGAGTTGCCTTGGTCATGGTGTCTCTTCACAGCAATGGAAACTGTTAACTACGACAACCCTGTCAGATATATTGCTGGAGATTCTCTCTCATTCCATGGGCTTCCTGTCCATCCTATTGTTTCTTTAGCTGTGCAGAAAGGTTTCTAACATTATGAGGATCCACTTGTCAGTTACTGGTCTTAATCCTTAAGCGAATGCAGTCCTATTCAGAAAGACCTTTGCTACACTTATATCTGTAGGATACTGCCTGTGTTTTCTTCTACAAGTTTTTTCAGTATTATGGGCTTCATATTGACGTCTTCTATCCATTTGGACTTAGGTTTTGTGCAAGATGATTGATATTGGTCTGATTTCATTCTTCTGCATGCAGACATTCAGTTTTCTATTTCAAAAGGAGTGTCTTCTGTAGGGCACATGCTTAGAATGTATGAGGGCCTGGGTTCAAGCCCCAACACTCCACTTGCTCACCTCCCAAAGAAATAGATCGAGATGTCAGAAAAAGGCATGGAGTCTGAAGGCTGTAACCCAGCACCGGCTGCTCAGTGTTCATAACTGCTGATTGGAACATGGGTGCACGAGGGAAAGAAAATAGAGGCTCCAGGGTTTGCTCTTAGAGGGAGACTATACCAGTATTTCTGTTTAGTAGTAGAGAGAGCCTTAGAGGGATTCTGAGACATACCCAAATCTCTGTGTTTTCCAATAGTCTCAGGTGACCCCCAAAGGAGTCAAGACCCCCAGGTTGAAGACCCCCAGGTTGAGAAGCACTGGACTAGATGTCTACTGGGACTTGATGAAAGAACTAGACTGCTGAAATCATGGTGGTAAGTCACCACAGAGGCTGTTCTTGCCCTTAGTGTTCCTAGACAAGTGGGAAAGTAGACACTGATCAGTGTGGCAGTAGACAACAGACATAGGTCATATATCATATTTGGGATGAAAATACAGAACATACCCTCAGTTGCAAAATAAGATGTATACGTATATATAGGTTTGTTTGTTTCATGTAGCCCTGGCCTCAAACTTAATGTATAGGTTGTGGATAACCTTGAACTGTTGATCCCCCTACTTCTACTTCCCAAGTGTTGAGATTATAAATGTGTATTATACTAGTCATATACAATGTATCTATTCAGGGACTGCTGAAAGACCAAGATATAGGACTCTTTCCAGAACAATCCCTGTAAAGGGACACTGTAGTCAGGTCTGCCCAGTTAATAACCTGACAGTTGTGACACAGATAGCTCAAAATGGATTATACAGCTTACTGGAGTCATAGCTATCTCAAAGAATTTTCCATTGACATTAGTTATGAGAGGTTCTGGGGACCTGAAATCTTTTCCTTGAGAGTTTGCTAATCCAGACTTTATAGCACATATCTCAGAATGGATGAAGAAATTCAGAATTGTTCTATTAACATTGGGCATCGTTCTCCAAGAGTATTCTCTCTGAAAGTCTTGCCATGTTCAGAGACTTTGGGTGTCATTTGCAACAGGCTGAAGTGCACAAGGAACCGACTGGCAGTTGGTATACACGCTAGCATTCCTCATACAGCCGTGTGCAGTGGGTTTGCAGGACACAGGCTCGCTTCTGTGCCCGGATTCTACCAAGTATGCCTCACCAAAAAGAGCTGTAAAGAAGCACCGAGCATATGTTGTCAAATTCCAGTGTTTTGAATCATCATAAAAATTGACCTCATAATTTTTGAGGTTAATGAGAAAAATCTTACTTGTGTTGTCTGGGTAGGTGATTTGAGGTTTTAGACCTGACTTGAAATAGTGACAGCAAACAAGCTTATACAGGAATGTAAGTATATCAACATGGAGATCTAAAGGAGCTAGCATGAGTATCTGAGTCTTAGGTCTAATGAGAAGGTTTTATTTCAGTTTTCTGTGCCTTGGTTCTTTGTGTTGTATTGAGTCATCCAAGATCTGATTATCAGTGTGTGGACAGCTCTGTAATGCCTGAGCTGCGAGTCTGTATGCGCAGTGGATGAGCTCAGACTTAATGTCTTTTATACTTTGAGGGAAAGAAGTAAAAATGGTTATATATGAGAAGAAAACAAGTAACCACGTAGAAGGTAAGTTTTAAAAAGCTGTGTCATGAGCCTAGGCATGCACACTCCTGGGTCTCAGCCACTGTGAATTGCCTTAGCTCTTCTCCTTACTCCTCCCCAGGGGCTGTCTTTGCAAGTGTGTTAGGCTGATGGGTCAGCATTGTAGTTCCTCGATAAGCCACATACTCAAAGGACTGTAGCGCTGTAGTGTCCTTTTTTTTTTTTAACAAGAAATGACAGCAATAAGAATTTAATTCTCGCTGGGCGGTGGTGGCGCACACCTTTAATCCCAGCACTTGGGAGGCAGAGGCAGGCGGATTTCTGAGTTGGAGGCCAGCCTAGTCTACAGAGTGAGTTCCAGGACAGCCAGGGCTACACAGAGAAACCCTGTCTCGAAAAACAAAACAAAACAAAAAAAAAAGAATTTAATTATGGAGTCTAAAAGAGATGGCCTAGCAGACAAGAGCACTGGCTGCTTTTCCAGAGGACTAAATTCAATTCCCATCACTCACGTAATGGCTTACAAGCTTCTGCAATTACAATTCCAGAGGACCCAATGCTCTCTCCTGGACTCCACAGCCACTGGCTGCAAATAATGCACAGACATGCTTGCAGGCAGAGCACACACAGGAAGTAAAATAAAAATCTAGATGAGAATGGAGGTGCACTCCGCAAACCCCAGCACTCGGGGAGAGGCAGAGCAAGTGGGTCTCTATCAGTTGGAAGTTGTCTTAGTCAGGGTTTCTATTCCTGCACAAACATCATGACCAAGAAGCAAGTTGGGGAGGAAAGGGTTTATTCAACTTACACTTCCACATTGTTGTTCATCACCAAAGGAAGTCAGGACTGGAACTCACACAGGGCAGGAAGTAGGAGCTGATGCAGAGGCCACGGAAGGATGTTACTTACTGGCTTGCTTCCCCTGGCTTGCTGAGCTTCCTTTCTTATAGAACCCAAGACTACCAGCCTAGGGATGGCACCACCCACAATGGGCCCTCCCACCCTTGATCACTAATTGAGAAAATGCTTACAGCTGGATCTCATGGAGGCATTTTCTCAACTGAAGTTCCTTTCTCTGTGATAACTCCAGCTTGTGTCAAGTTGACACAAAACCAGCCAGTACAGAAGTCAACCTGGTCTGCATAATTAACAGACCACCCACAGCTACATAGTGATTAATGTGGGTTCTTAAATGTTTTATTTCCAAAATTGGTATATTTAAAGTCGAACACTATCCTAATAGATCTTAAAAAAAAAAGCCCCTGGGGTGAGGGGGTGAGCATGCAGGCTCTCTCACTCCCGCATATGTGGACACACACTGAGCTCAGGTAATAAATTCAGTGTCTCCATCCTTTAAAGGATTTTCTTTTTATTGTGCACTCCAGGCATAAAGTTACTGCTTTAAAGACATCATCTTCTGGCTTCCATCAATTCCAGGACACGTGCTGTAATTCCTGTCTTTGTTCCTCCGTAAGTGATGTGTGTCTGCCTTCAGAAGCACCCTCTGAGCAGCAGTGATTGGTAAGTGGTGGTGATGGTTTGGGAGTTGCTTTTCTGCCCATCCTTCTAGGTATTCTCAAGATTTTTGGACCTCTACTTCAGTGTTTCCTATGTTTAAATACTTGATATGTCACATACCAAACTCTTGGCTATTCTATTACAGTCAACATTTTTGTTGTTGTTGTTGAGTTATACACATAGTTTCTATTAAGTTGTCTTTTGAGTCCATTGAGTCTTTGTCAGTTAAATTTCTGGTGAGCCTGTCAAAGGAATTCTCCATTTCTATTGTTTTTCTCACCGTTAGCATTTCTGTTTCATTATTAGTTTGCTTTCTCAGACTTTTTTTTTTTAAGATTTATTTATTTTATGTTATGTGAGTACACTGTCCATGTCTTCAGACACAGACTTCTTTTTTAAGTTTGCTTTCATTTTCCTTAGAGCCATAGAGGTGAAATTTAGATCTGGTTATTATTAGTTACAGTGTTTCAGTATTTCTTTTTCTTACCTTAGATTTAGAAAAACCTCCTGACCAAAGGCTGCTCCAGACAGGGAGTAACTCAAGCATGCTCAGGAGAGCAGGAAGTGAGAAGACAGCCCACTAACCTGTTTGACTTTCTCAGGGTCAGTTGTCTTCTAGATCTGGCTTTTCTCCTAAAGACCATCAAAGTAATTATTACGTTTCTCTTGTTCAACCTAAGTAATGGGTGATTTTTTTTTTTTTTTGCATCCTGTGTTTTAAAATGGGATATGGACTCTTAGATTGTAACACCTTGGTAATGATAGGTCTATAAAAGGTTTTTTTTTTTTTTTCTGTCAATTCAAACTTCCTGAGTTCTCCATCTATTTTTGTCTCTGTTTGGCCATAGTCACAGTATGTTTGTTCTTTGGTTGAACATTTCTGTAAACCTGCTAAAGTTCTGTAAATCTCAGTGATACACTTGGTGGTGATCATGTTGGTGGACAGAAAGACATGCCCTTTCCTGCAGGGGTTGCAGAGGCTCCTACTTGCGTTCACAGGTACACAATGCCACAGGACACAGAGGGAGAGCGGAACCATTCGGGGTAAGGGGATTGATTGGTGTTGTGCAGTAATGGTAGCATTTCAGCTGGATTTTATGAAATGAAGTCTTGACAGAGAGATGGCCATGCTAGGCCAAGCTCAAATTGTGACATATTCACTGAACAATTTACTCTGTTCCTTTAGTAGCCTATTTTTTTGTTGGTGCTGGGTTTTTTTTTTTATCTTGTATAAGACCTTTTGTTGTCTTTTTGTTCCTTTTATTGTTTTGTTCTGTTCTGTTCTAGTTCCTAGTGGTAAGTAGGTCCTTTGGTACTAGATGAGTAATGTCAGGGCCAGAGATGTAGGGCCTCTCGCTTATCTTCCAAGTGGAGGTTCTGGGCAACATTATTCTCTACTTAGCCTGTGAAGACCATTGGTAGCATATGGAACCGAGAAAGGCTGCCTCACCTCATGCTTTTGCCCTGGAGACCAGGCTGGCCTGAAACTCACAAAGATCCACCTGTCTCTGACTGCCGAATGCTGGGATTAAAGGTGTGCACCACTATCACCTGGCCCTCATAATTTTTTTTTTTTTATTTTTAAGAAAAATCTTCAGGAGATCCAGGAAGATACACGGGAGAATCCTTAGTGATTACTGTCTTTCTTTCTTGAGGACTTTCTTAAGAAATTGTATAGTAATGAATTATTTTGACTTGCTGTTTATAGTCCACTTCTGGCCTTTCTCTCTAACTTCTCAGGCTAGGGCCAAACGAGCCTCACTAAAGGGGTAGATATGCAGGTTATCTATCCCCAGTTTGGGCACAGTAGCCCATCCTTTTAATTCCAATACAAAGGAGGTAGAGACAGGTAGATATCTGTGAGTTTGAAGCTAGCTTGATCTGCATTACATGTACAGGTCAGCCAATGCTGTATAGTGAGACCCTGTCTCATGAGAAAACGCCGACCCCCAAGCCATTCTTTAACCTCACAGGTGGTAAGTAAGACTGCTAATATATGTGCGCACTGAGAACTAGGTTGTAAATTAGCATTTTTTTTTCCCTCTGGGGCAGGAAGTAAAATCTCCAGAAATGTCTTCAGAAAATAAAGAGCAACGTGACCTTTCACCTAGGGACTTGCCTGAAGAAGCCTATGGTTTCCCATCTGAGCTCCCCCTAGAGGCTCAAAGAGGATCAAGCACTGACTTGAGGGAGTGTGAGACCAGTGATCCACGGAGGGCTTTCCGTAGGATCCACATGGAACTTCATGAGAAACCAGATACTAACATCAAGCAGTTTGTCATCAGAAAGCTCCAGAAGAGTTGCCAGTGTAGTGCAACCAAAGTCAGAAATGGGATTTTCGATTTCCTTCCTGTATTGCGGTGGCTCCCAAAATATGATCTGAAGAAAAACATTTTAGGAGATGTGATGTCTGGCCTGATTGTGGGTATACTGTTGGTGCCCCAGTCCATTGCTTACTCCCTGTTGGCTGGCCAGGAGCCTATCTATGGTCTATATTCATCATTTTTTGCCAGCATTATTTATTTCCTGTTTGGTACCTCCCGCCACATCTCTGTGGGCATTTTTGGAATACTGTGCCTTATGATTGGTGAGGTAGTTGACCGAGAACTCCATAAAGCCTGCCCTGACACTGCCGCTACGCCGTCTTCGCTAGCAGCACTTTCAAATGGATCTGTGGTCGTAAACCATACATTAGACGGACTCTGTGACAAAAGCTATTACGCAATTAAAGTTGGCAGCACTGTGACATTCATGGCTGGAATTTATCAGGTAAGTAATAGTGAAATGAACATTTAGGCTGGGCATAGTAGCCCAGCATTCAAGAGGTAGGGGCAGGAGAGGAGTTTGAGGACAGCCTGGTTTCAGAGCAAGATCTAGGACTACATAGTATAAACCTGAGACACCAGGGGAAGAAGAAAGAAAGAGGGAGACGTAACAATTGGTTATTTCTGGTGAAAGTAATCATTATACATAAAATCTCTGGTATGTAGGCTGCTGGGGTTGTAACAAGGCTACCACTGACTGAATGTCAAAGAGATAAATGGCAGAACCCAAAGCCTGACCACATACCCCACTGTAAAACTGGGCTCATCCTAGGCTACCTCTTAAGCAGCAACAGCCAGATTTTTATTATTAAAAAAAAAATAAGATCAGAAAAGGGTCCTCAGGCCCACTAGTACAATTCATAACTTTGTATGTTGGAAACACTGAGTTTGCTTAAGATTATTGTGGATGATTCTTCGCCAAATCACCATGAATAGTCAGACAAGAGGGCAGTAGGATGGGGCAGGGAGTGGGGAAGGGTGAAGAGAAAGACCAGAGTGGTTGACATTATTGCTAGCTCTTGTCTTGCTTAAGAGCAGCTACTTTACTGAGAGACTTCTGCTAAATTTAATAGTTCCCTTGGATTGATGAAGAAGGAGAGAAAAACTTGAGGACCATCATTTTACCATCCAGGAGAAATGATTACAAATTAAAACCTCCTTGAGTATCCTGTAGAACCCACTAGTCTGTTGCTATGATTATGTCCCTGCCTTTTAGCATCCAGAAATCAATACTAGCATTAAACATGCTCTCTATTACAGGCATTTGGAGCCAGGAGAGAAAGGGGAAGAATAGCCGGCTTTATTTGGTGCTTAGATAAGGAGGGAGAGACAGAAGGAAGGGGCAATGGGTTGTGTTCCTAGAGTCCAAGTTGACTTCTTAGTGTGTTTCACCAAGGAGAGGAAGAGGTAACAGGACTCTGAGGATGTGGGCAGAGAAGGATATAGCATTATTGCTAACTTGGATGCACAACAGAGTGGGATTCAGTTTTGATGTGAATCTAGTTTTTTTACCAGTTAAATTTTACTTTCAGTTGTAACATGGTCCATGCGTGTAATCTTAGCATTTAGGAGGTGGAGGCAGGAGGATCAAAAGTTTGGGGTCATCTTTGGCAAAGTTTAAGGCTACCCTGGGACCATGAGACCTTAACTCTAAAACTAAAAATTAAAAACATTCAGTTTAATGATAATAATTTTTAATTTGGAGAAAATATATTCTGAAGTAGAAGAATTTCTCCAATTTGAGTTTGTTTGCTTTTTGTTGGTTGGTTGATTTTTTTTTTTTTCAAGGTAGGGTTTCTCTGTGTAGCCCTGGCTGTCCTGAAACTCACTCTGTAGACCAGGCTGGCCTTGAACTCAGAAATCTGCCTGCCTCTGCCTCCCAAGTACTAGGATTAAAGGCGTGCGCCACCACTGCCTGGCTCCAATTTGAGTTTGTATACATTTATTTGGAACCTTGAAAACAATTCTTTTTGGAAGCAATCTGAATTGTGTTCTAGTTTTAAATTATTGAATAAGGTAGAAATCCCAAGTCCTTACTATAGTTGGGATAATGAGTTTGACTACGGAGAGCTTTCTTTCGTAGTGACATGGAAAATTGTAATGTATGATTGCATTTCTTTTAGTGCTGACACTCTGTGGTACTCTGATAGTTAGGAGCCGAGCAAGGAAGGCTGAGGTAGTAGGAAGCCAAGGAGCTCGTCCCCGTCTCTGCCTAACGCTTGCATATGCTCCCTTTCCAGGTAGCCATGGGCTTCTTTCAAGTAGGCTTTGTCTCTGTCTACCTCTCTGATGCCTTGCTGAGCGGGTTTGTCACTGGTGCCTCCTTCACCATCCTCACATCCCAGGTCAAGTACCTCCTTGGGCTGCGCCTTCCTCGGAGTCATGGTGTTGGCTCAGTCATCACTACTTGGATCCACATCTTCAGAAACATCCATAAGACCAACATCTGTGACCTCATCACCAGCCTTTTGTGTCTCCTGGTCCTTGTGCCAACCAAAGAACTCAATGAACACTTCAAGGACAAGCTCAAGGCACCAATTCCCACCGAGCTCATTGTCGTCGTGGCGGCCACATTGGCTTCTCATTTTGGAAAACTAAATGAGAGTTATAATTCCAGTATTTCTGGACAGATCCCCACTGGGTTTATGCCACCCAAAGCACCAGACTGGAGCCTCATTCCTAATGTGGCTGTAGATGCAATTGCTATTTCTATCATTGGTTTTGCTATCACTGTATCACTTTCTGAGATGTTTGCCAAGAAGCATGGTTACACGGTCAAAGCAAACCAAGAAATGTATGCCATTGGCTTTTGCAATATCATACCTTCCTTCTTCCACTGCATAACTACTAGTGCTGCACTTGCAAAGACATTGGTTAAAGAGTCAACAGGCTGCCAGACGCAGATGTCAGCTATAGTGACAGCCCTTGTTCTTTTGTTGGTCCTTCTGGTAATAGCTCCTTTATTCTATTCCCTTCAAAAGTGTGTCCTTGGTGTGATCACTATTGTAAATCTCCGGGGTGCACTTCTGAAATTTAGAGACCTGCCAAAGATGTGGCGGCTCAGCAGAATGGACACAGTTATCTGGTTTGTGACTATGCTGTCCTCTGCTCTGTTAAGCACCGAAATAGGCTTGCTTGTAGGGGTTTGTTTTTCAATGTTTTGTGTGATCCTCCGTACTCAGAAGCCAAAGATTTCACTGCTTGGTTTGGAAGAAGAATCTGAGATCTTTGAATCCATTTCCACTTACAAGAACCTTCGGAGTAAGTCAGGCATCAAGGTTTTCCGCTTCATAGCCCCTCTCTACTACATAAACAAAGAATGCTTTAAATCAGCTTTATACAAGAAAACTCTAAACCCAGTCTTGATAAAGGCAGCTTGGAAAAAGGCAGCAAAGAGGAAACTCAAAGAGGAAACAGTGACTTTTCGTGGGGACCCGGATGAAGTTTCACTGCAGCTTTCCCATGATCCCCTGGAGGTGCACACTATCGTGATTGACTGTAGTGCAATACAGTTTTTAGATACATCAGGGATCCACACACTGAAAGAAGTTCGCCGGGATTATGAAGCCATTGGTATCCAGGTTTTACTGGCTCAGTGCAATCCTTCTGTGAGGGATTCTTTAGCCAGAGGAGAATATTGCAAAAAGGAAGAAGAAAATCTCCTCTTCTACAGTTTGTCTGAAGCGGTAGCTTTTGCAGAAGACTTTAAGAAGCAGAAAGGTGTGTGTGTTGTCAATGGTCTGAGTCTTTCTGGTGACTGAGCAAGTTAATCTGAGTCTTTATGTTTGCTGGGAAAGTTAATAAAAGGAAGAATAGTGTCTTGCCAGTTTCAATGTGCAACATTTTCTACCTTGAAAGGAGAAAGCGGTGCACTCTTGAAATAGTTCTCCTTTGTAGCTAGCCTTTTGATAGTCTCATGTGCAATAGAGCTTTTGGTTGGGTAGAATCAAAAAGAAGTAAGTGTTGTGGCTTCCAGCTTTCATGCAGATAGCATTCTTGGGGTATGGTATAAACAGGATGGAACTGTAGAGCAGCCCCCCAACTTAATTGCCTTACTTTAGGGACTGTATATCTGAACTCTGTTCTCCAGGATGCAGAGGGACATAAAGTGGGATTTGCTTTACACATGCGGGAGCCTTTGCATGGCTCTGGAGAGGGCAAGGAAGGAGGCAGTGTTGCTGGCCCAGAGGCTGGCAAAGCACGAGGGCCTAAGGAGACAAGGTCTGACCCTGCTGGTGTGCCTCTGTCTGGGTTTGCTCCCAGACAGCAGTAAGATCTCTCGCTGATAGTTGGAAATCACCATCTTTCCTTTCCTTCACGCAGGAACCGTACCAGAGTCTCATAAGAGAATCTGACCCTCACAGCCAGCCTGACACTATTGTACAGACCCTGTGTTGTAAACATTTGATGTGTTAGTCATACCTTTGTATTTAGAATAAGTAGGTAAGGAAAGGGTTTAAAACCCGAACAGTAGTGGAAGCCATCATCTTTCTTCATCTCTGTCTCTGTCTTTGAGAACTTGTCTAATGTTAAGCTCTGTCTCACCTTTGACTTACTCTCATGTTTCCCCGGAATCCTTGCTAAATTGGCATTTCTGAACACCAGTGGTTGTCAGGGAAAGCAGAATATTGGCTCAGCAGCTTCTTACAACATAGTGAGTGGGCTTGTGGTGTACATTCAAGGAGAGATTGCAAAAAAGAATAAATGACAGTTCCTCTTAAGAAATGCCACCATCCCACCACTGAGACATCTTAGCAAGGATCCACTGGGGGTTGGCAGTCTTTCTTTATAGAAGTGGCTGTTTGTGGACGAGTACAGAGGTGAGACAGTGCTTCCAAAAGGACATCTGTCATTACTTTGCAGATGTGAAAACAGTGTTGATGCTTACTGCCACACACCCTGTTGATATATGATAAATATTGATGTCCGTGGCCACTTTTAATGCAGGACTTGGAACCTTCAAAGAGCTCTAGATTTACTGGTGTGCCATTCTCAGGAGCTGGCAGCAGGCTATGAGTTGAGTAGTTTCTTCAGAAAAGGACTTCTACAGGTAAGAAAAGTTCTCCAAAGTGAGGAATAGAGGACTCACATAAGATTAAGACATTTAGTCAAGTTATTAAAGTAACAGTTTCTGAAGTGTAAAATCATTTTTAGCCTGTTCTTACATGCAAAACAATTTAAAATATTTATGGAAAACACTCTGTAATGAACCTACTGAGGTGGAGTGCTTTCAAACATTTTACACAGGCGAACTCCAGGGTCTGCCCTGTTCCCTAGTGGCCGAGTGCTCCTGTTTGCTTATGTGGGAAATAGCTTTCCATGCTTCTAATAAAAGCTTCACAGTAGAAAACAGGGATTTCTGCTGGATTTCAAATCATTGCCATGGATTTTGACATCCCTCTGGACTCTGTCCTAGAGTTCTAGAAATGTCGACTGCTGCTTACTTGTTCTTTTGTCTCCCTAGCTTTATGAATAATTGAAAAATCACAGTATCCTGGTCATTTTTGAAAATTCCTTTTGCCCTTTCCTCAGGCCATGTTGGAATTAAGACTGTTAGAGATGTTTAATACTCAGGGACAGACTACTACGTGCATGTTCACTGGGGGCGAGGGAGGTGTTCAGGAATTAAGAGCACTTGCTACTCCTGCAGGGGACCCAAGTCCAGTTTCCAGCACCCACATTAGACAGCTCACAACCGCCTGCAACTTTAGCTCCAGGCAATCTAACCCTCTTCTGACCTCCATGGGACACACACACACAAACGAGCACACACACAAATGCGCACACACACACACATTTTTTTAAAGCACATGTTTAAGATAACTCTATAATCCATTCAACACCAGAACAGAAACAGATTTTAGTTCAGTGTTTGGAAGGTATCTGCGCTGTGACTAACCTGTAAGTTCATAGTGTGCGTCTAATTGGTTCTGGAGCTTTACATGTGCATTAGGAAATTCATGAGTATGTTCTGACCTGTGTTTGTCCCACAAAAGCAAATAGGATCCTGCTTTTTAATAGCCATTTTTTTTGTTTTGTTTTTGTATTTTTGGTTTGGTTTGGTTTTTTTGTTGTTTTTTGTTTTGTTTTTTTGGTTTTTTTTTTGGTTTTTCGAGACAGGGTTTCTCTGTGTAGCCCTGGCTGTCCTGGAACTCACTCTGTAGACCAGGCTGACCTCAAACTTAGAAATCCACCTGCCTCTGCCTCCCAAATGCTGGGATTAAAGGTGTGTGCCACCACCGCCCGTTAATAGCCATTTTTAAAACACGATTGCACTAGCGTCTGTTGCCGCCTTTCTTTTTGGGTTGATATCTTCCTAAATTAAACATTAAAATTGATTTTGATTGCTAGCATTTGAAGGAATCAAATTTAGAACCAAAGCCTAATTTACCACCAGCACCAGAAACAACAACCAAAAAAGCCATTTCCATTTCCTTTTTGATGCTTTAAACATATTTATAAAAATTCTCTTGCTCACTCTGAACATTAGAGTGTAAAATATTTCCTGATTGTTTACAGAGTAGAACACTGAATGCTGTTAAATGACTGTCATCTATTTGATATACAGAGTGTGCATGTGTCATTGTATATCTTATGACAAGGTCTTATGTAGCACAGGCTGGCCTCAGACATGCTAAGTAGCCAAGGGTGATTGTGATCTGTTTGGTCTCCCTGCTTCTGCCTCCAGGTGCTGGAGTTCACAGGTCCTGGGGATGGAGTGTACTAGTGTGTATGCAGACCTGCTACGAAAAGAACACAGGTCAGGGGAGTGAAAGGTTAGAGCACCAAAGTCTGTATTGACCAGAAAGGGAGAGACCTGGCTGGATCCAGATCCTGGTAAACCCCACAGTAAGATCAGGTTTAGGAGCGTGCCTCTAAAAGCAATGTTAGAAATAGGTTCTGTTTCTAGAAGGGGAGAGTCACAGCTTCACCGAAGCTCCAAAGAGCTAAGAAGCATGTTCTCAAGTTGTAGCCAAAGTCTGGGTGGGCCTACTCTGGAGTCCCTCCCTCGCTGTGAGCTGAGCGGCTGGAGTACTGTATCTCTGACAGAATAAGACTGGCAGGTGCCTGGTTAATTTTAAGCAGTGTCAGTGGAAGAGGTATGATTTATATAAAGTTTTCAGCACAGTGAATGGTGAACTTGGAGACTACATGGAGGTGATAGATGAGTTCATTAGACTAATGCTCCTGGCTACATTATAGCAAAAACAGTGATGCTCTGTGGGGATGTTCCTGGCAGTTAGACATTTAAGAATACATTGCCAGGATTAACCTCAGTCTACAAAGCACAGAAAGGAGTGCAGTAGGTCTGAGGACTGAGGCCCCCAAATGAGTCTCTTCATTTACAGTGACGGAGCTCTGTGTCCCCCGTTAGTGTCCTCACTTCCGAGTTTTCATGGAGGTGCTGACAGGAATAAGCTGATGGCTCTCTGCACGGAAGTAAACACTTCTACATAGCCCCGATGTCTGGGAGTCGGTGTCCCGGGGGACTTAGAAGTGCTTTGTGGAGAGTATTTGTGCTGAGGGCAGATCAAGGCCTGAGCTGGAGACAAGTGCCATTCTGGTACATGCAGAAAAGTGGAATTCTCCAGGATAAGCTTTACATTTTTGCCTAATTTTTTTGTTCTTTTGTGTTGTTCTTGGAATCTTAATTCTGGTGGTCTTATTTGCATTTGAACTTGGACTTTAAATTACATTGCAGAAAGGATGCGTTGCTACTTAACTCAGAGTAGGCGCAGTAGCCTGGGAGGCACTGGGAGGCTGGGGCAGGAGGATTGAGTCTCTGAGGCCAGCCTGAGATAGTTGGTGAGACCTTGACAGAAGAAGAGAGAAGAAAACTAGCTAGCTGTTGGAGACCCATTTGTCCTCCAACTCCTTTTTTATATATAAAGATTTTAGTGAATTATGGATCATAGTACATTTGGGTGCTAAGTTTAAGCATGAAAGTTATAATGGAACGGGACAAAACTGCACCAGCTGGCTTGTTATAGGCTATTTCATAAAGTAAGATACAAATGAATTATTTTGTGTTAAAAGTAAATTTTTAAAGTTTTTTTTAAATAGTATCTTGGAAATGGAGGTTTTAGATGTAGATGGGGATGTTTTTAATAAGGTAATTTTTATCATAGTAAGAACTATTTTTTTACCAAAAGTATTTTGTAACTGAAATTTTAAAGTAAATCTGCTAAGTACTATTAAAAACTCAAATAAATGTTATACTAGTGTATTTCTGAGTATGTATTTTGTACCCTGTGACTTAGTTTAAAATAAGAGTGTATTGAAGTCTGCAGACTGGGTAGTGAGAGTAACAAATGCTTTTATCAGAGACACTGTATTCTAAGTCTGTCATAGCTGCTAGGTCACAAAGTTTTAATCTGAAACTTGAACAGACTTACTCTGGGGATAATCCCACACCCTGTACTGCATCCCTAACAGGAGATACAGAACCAAATAGCTCTTTCCTCCTCTCCAATGCAAACCATTCAGGAAAGTGGGATCCTGATGCTGCTGTCCCTTCTGTGTCTTAGCAGCGAGTGTAAGAATACCCACGTAGCCTGGCTTTCCCCCTCTGTCGCATTGCATACAGATGCAGACAACATGGAGAAGGGTTTAGCCGTCAGCACCCTTCTCCAGGCCTGATTACTTAGGGATGTCTTTTATAGTAGGCTTTTTAATTCAATTATGTGCCTTGATGCTGATCCTCATAATCAGCGCTCAGCCATCCTTCAGACAAGGAGGAGAAGGAGGAGGTGTTTCCTGCTTGGAGGGGGGGTGTTGTTAATCATTTCCTTCTGGAAGAATATGTTTGTATTGCTTATTTTACAAGGGTCTTCTATGTATTTGAGATTTGAGGATGCCATTTCTTTCAATAAATTGTTATTATAATAAAATATTACTGTGTAAATTATTTTAGTGCTGGGGGTTCTGACTGAAACATTTATATATTGGTGAATTTGATTTAAAATGTTTTAACTTTTACGTCTTGGGGTGTTTCACTTGCACATATGTCTGTGTACCATGTGTGTGCACATGTGTGTACCATGTGTGTGCAGTACCCACGGAGGCCAGAAGAGGAAATCAGATCCCTTGGAACTGGACTTACAGACAGTTGTGAGTCAGCATGTGGGCATTGAACCCTGGTCCTCTAGAAGAGCAGCCAGTGCTCTTAATCAGTTACCAGTGCATTTGAAAGTGCTATCTTAGAGTGGTGACACAGGCCTGCTTCCCCAGCACTCAGA
Source organism: Grammomys surdaster (assembly GCF_004785775.1). NCBI lineage: Eukaryota > Metazoa > Chordata > Mammalia > Rodentia > Muridae > Grammomys > Grammomys surdaster. The sequence goes on from NW_021604684.1 coordinate 10,001,334, forward strand.
AAGTAGAGGCAGGAGCAGGGAGACAGGATGGTCAAGGTTGTCTCAATAGATAAATCAGATCTCATTCACCTGTACACAAGCATCTAATGATAGATAGAGCTCAATGCTGTCCCTCTGGGGACTCAGTTCTTCTGTTAGTGAGCACAACAGGAGGGTTAGATTGCTTCAAGACCCCTCAGCTCTCACAGTGCCGGACTCCTGTAACATCAGTCAGAAAGCCCCAGTCTGCGTGGTTGAGCAAGAGATGCCTGAGCTGCATTTTCACATCAGAGAAGAGAGAAAAGTAGTACCTTAGGATGACAGAGAACTTAGTGAAATTCCTAATGGAGCACAGTTAGACATTCTGATGGTTGTTTGTCTGTCTGCTTGACACAGGACCTTGTCAAGTGGTCCAAACTGCTGATCCTCCTGTCTCAGCTTCTTGCGTGTCAGGATCACAGACATGTGCCATCATGTCTGCCTGGAAGGTACTGGCGCTACCACTTTCTATACCTGCTTCTTATGCCTTCTCAATTGAGTGAATGTGGGCACAGGGCTAAGGATGGTTTCTAGTCTTTTTACAGCAACTTGAGTATTCTCTTCCCAACCTCATTAGCATTCAGCAGAGTGAAGGATTTAACTACTCTAGCCATTCTGTACACAGTGTCTGCACAGCACCAAGCATCCTGGATCCTATAGCAAACACTTTCATTCTTTGGTGTCTCATTCATATAAACTAAAAATAAGTCTTATACAGATTTTTTTTAAAGGACCACAGCCTACCTGTAACAGTAACTGCATTTATCCCCAGATTCTTAAGTGTTCAGATTACAGGTGTGAGCCAGTACACCCAACTCTACCTAGGAACTATTTAACTTTAAAAATTTACAACTCATCAGTAGTTCCTCAGTGTTTTCAGGATAAGCTCAAAATTAGAGGCCTGGCTGACAAGACCTTAAAATCTCTGTCTTTACCTGGGCATGGTGGTACATGCCTGTCGTCCCAGCATTTAGCATGGTGGAGTAGGATTTCCTGCTTGAGATCAGCCTGGGTTACATAGAAAGATACTGTCTCCCTAAAGAGGAGAGAAGGAAGACGAGCTCCGTCCTTGGTTGCTCCTCTAGCCTTTGCTCTACCACGCAGTCTTTGCCTGACACGCCAACCACTCGCCTTAGGAGTGCCCAGTGGAAGAGTTGACACCCTAGGCTACACTGTTCCATCTTGAGTTGTCTTCCAACCTCTTCTACCAACTCCTTGCGCCTCCCTGCCTCATGTCTCAGTCGTCCTTTGCTCTTAGCAATATTTTCCACAAATTTCCTCTTAATCAGTGGGTCCTTTGGGCTCCAGCTGTTGCACTCCCGTGTTGTCTGTGCATAATGAGTGAAATGATGCTTCTCATTCATCCCCCACAACTTCTATAGCTGAGTACCTTGAGGGTGGTAGTGCAGAAGGCAAGCAGTACTTATATTGTAAGATAAATTATTATTGCAAGCACGGATATGTTTGCTGGAGAATTATTTCTTCAGTTCATTTCTGGAATATGCCTATTAAAAGGCAATTTACATTTCCAATAATATTCATAGATTGAAAAGTAAGTTTTTAATAAAGAGATATGTAGTGGGGTAGGTTAAATGGTCTCAGTGTCTTAGTTAGGGTTTCCATTGCTGTAAAGAGACAGGACCAAGGCAACATTTATAAAGGATGACATTTAATTGGGGCTGGCTTGCAGTGTTAGAGGTTCAGTCCATTACCATGGTGGGAAGCATGGCAGCATGCAAGCAGATATGGTTCTCTAGAAGAAGATGAGTGTTCTACGTCTTCATCCAAAGGCCGCCAGAAGGAGACTGACAGGGTCTCTCTTCTGCACTGGGCAGACCTTGAGCACTAAAAGCCCACCTACACACTTCCTCCAACGAGGCCACACCTCCTAATAGTGCCACATCACCACGGGCCAAGCATATTCAAACCATCACACTCAGGCACAGTTAGTTCAAGTTTTAGTCATTTGAATGAGGGACCCACGTTTTGTATCTCCTATTTGCTTTTCTTTCCCTAACTTCTCTACAGCATCAGAGCAACTAGGGCTGGATGTTCCTAATTGTTACCCAAGCGTTCTCCCTTGTGTAGTCCACCTTTGCCCTCTGGTGGCAGAAGTATGCAGCTACACTCTAAAGAAGTATGCCTTGTAGCATGAATAGTTCTGTAACTTGACATTGTACTTTTGCATTGATTTTCTAGGAAGATTAGATGATCACAAATTAAGCAGTACTATACATAAATAGGCAAGCAATAAATCTCAGTTTTCTTCCCTCTGGATAAGAGCCCAGCAAATAGTATCCTAGAACACTCTGTGTGTGTGTGTGTGTGTGTGTGTGTGTGTGTGTGTGTGTATGTGTGTGTGTGTGTGTGTGTGTTAGAGGGGGTGGGTGAGGGAGGAGGAAGGAAAGGGAATGATAGACAGACAGCTAGACAGACAGCTAGACAGACAGGCACAGAATACATGTGCCACTGTGCATGCCTAGGGATCAGAAGGCAATATTGGGAAGTGGTCCTTCCCGTGTGGGTTCTGAGATTGGTTGAGCTCAGACTGCCAGGACTGCACAGCAAGTATCATTACCCACTGACCCACCTCACTGGGTCTCCTTTTTTCAGTAAAAAATAAAAGGGGGGCTGGAGAGATGGCTCAGCAGTTAAGGGCACTGACTGCTCTTCCAGAGGTCCTGAGTTCAATTCCCAGCAACCACATGGTGACTCACAACCATCTGTAAGAGGATCCAATGTCCTCTTCCAGTGTGTCTGAAGACAGCAACAGTATACTCACATAAAATAAATAAGTCTTTTTTTTAAAAAAAAAAAGTAAATTTAAACACATATTTATTATATTCGGGGCACTTAGATGAAGCCTTTCTTATTAAAGTCCTGTCTGAATAAACAGGCAAAAAGCCTTACAGTGATTGTGATGGAAGGGCAAAAGTTTAATGCTATGCATTAGAACACATTGTCAAACAATAGGGGTTCATTTGGATTGGAAGCTATGATACAGAAAACTTTGGCCAACCCTTTCCAATTGAGTACAGCCCTAGCTATATCCACACAGCCCTGGGCAAGGCACCATTAAGAACAGTGTGGTTGTTGCTCCCACAGAGCTCAGACTCTTAATTAAACAGTTACAGGATGGGGGCTGGAGAGATAGCTCAGTGGTTAAAAGCACTAGCTGCTTTTCCAGAGGACCCCAGTTCATTTCTCACATGGCAGCTCACAACTGTTTGTAACCCCAGTTCTAAGGGATCTGACACCCTCACACAGACATAGGTACATGCAGGCAAAACACCAATGCTAAGAAGAAATAAGTCATTTTAAAAGTGTTACAGAGCACTGAGAAACATAAAGGAACAGGATGAAGTTTCTGTTGATGGGAACTTCAACAAAGCCTGGAGATCAAAAGACTCCATTCAGTTCTTAAAGCAGTGGTTCTCAACCTGTGGGTCACGACCCCTCTGAGGGTCAAAAGACTGCTTTACAGGTACCAGATATCCTGCATATCACATATTTACAACTCATAACAGTAGCAAAATTACAGTTCTAAAGTAACAACAAGATGATTTTATGGTTGAGGGTCATCACAACATGAGGACCTATATTAAAGGTTCACATCATTAGGAAGGTTAAGAACCCCTATCTCGCTGGGCAGTGGTGGAGTATGCCTTTAATCCCAGCACTCGGGAGGCAGAGACAGGCAGGTTTCTGAGTTCGAGGCCAGCCTGGTCTACAGAGTAAGTTTCGGGACAGCCAGGGCTACACAGAGAAACCCTGTCTCGAAAAACCAGGAGAGAGAGAGAGAGAGAGAGAGAGGGAGGGAGGGAGGGAGGG
>NW_021604684.1:10005282-10041840 GCF_004785775.1 Grammomys surdaster
AGAGAGAGAGAACACCCCTGTCTCAAAGAATTCAGTGTCTAGTGGAGGTGGTTCCGGATGAAGGAAGACAAGGCTCAGGTCAGGGAACATCATGACACTGTATTGCGCTGAGCAGCCAGGTTGGAAATGGAGGATCATGGCAACTATACAGGGTATAAAAACTCAGAGAAATGATCTGATTTGGTTTTTGTTTATTTGTTTGCTCATTTGTTTGTTTTTGAGACAAGGTTTCCTTGTATAACATCCTGGAACTCACTGTGTAGACCAGGCTGGCCTTGAACTCACAGAGATTCACCTGCCACTGCCTCTCCAGTGCTGGCTTTGTGCCCCCACAATGGCTCTGATTTTGTATTCTTGCAGGTATTTGAGAGACAGCATAGAAACTTGGTCAGGGAAATGGCAAGGTCCCAAAAGAATTCGCAGAATAAGCAGTAAGGACTGCAGAAGGGTGGGCCGAGGAAGGACTTTGAATTAACTCTGACATAGGAAGCCGAGGACAGCACTAGATACAGCCACGGGCTCTATCCAGGAGACATTTTCACCCACCAAATGTTCAGAATCTAAAAATATAAGACAATCATCAGCATACACACCTATAATCTCAGAAAGCTGAGGCAGAGCGACGGCCAAGTTCAAGGCTAGCCTAGGCTGAACTACATAATGAGAACCTGTCTCAAAAAAATTAAAATATATTCAGTGCTTTTATTTCAAAATTTCATACTGGCTTGTTAAAGAGAAAAAAATCCAAACATCATCTGTATTTTTGTTGACTTGCTTTATTCAATATGGAAGCGCTTTTATAATAAGTCTGCTTTATGTGTCTGTTTCAATTAACAAACTGAGGAAAGAAAAATAATTGCTGTAGGTTTCTGAAAACTCATGTGATTACCCAGAAGGAAGACTGGCAGAAAACACCACCAAGCTGCTACATGGAGATGGCCCAGTGGGTAGACAGTTGCCATCAAACCTGATGAGGTGAATTAGGTCACTAAAACTCAAATGGTGGAAGGAGAGAACTGACCTCTGACCTTCACACGTGTGCCATGGTAAGTGTGTACTCACGTGCAATAAGTAAGTGTGCAAAATTACAAAATAAAGGCTAGCAGAGCCATCTACATAGCTCCGGGTAACAGCACTTGCTGTACGTGTCTGATGGGACCTGGGTTTCATCCCCTGTAACCCACAGGTGGCAGGGAAGAGTCGAGTCCCAGAACTTGTCCCTGACTTCTGTGCACACACACCCATGAATAAAAGAAAGCAAATTTAAAATATACAGTAAGGGCTGATACGAGCCACAGATATGGCTCACCAGTTAAGAGCACTTGCTGCTCTTCCAAAAGGCCCAAGTTTAATTCCCAGCACCCAGGTCAGGGAGGTTAAAGCACCTGTAAGTCCAGCTCCAGGAGATCCAATGTCCTCTGACCTCCTTGGGCAGGAATACATACATACACATAAATAAAAACTTAAGAAATAAATAGTTTTTAAACTACACTAACATTTTAATAGGTACTGTGTGTACTCTCTACACATGAACTTGATATTTTTCTAATTTATTAGTAATAAAATACTAAGGCTGTAAAAGATGTTAAGAATATCTCTGTATGGAAAGACATAAATCTGACTATAAATTTAAACAGTCTTAAATAACTTAAATATAGCCCTTTTCTCTGAAGGACATGCATAGAGGGAAGAAGGTGATTTCTAGTATGTTGGAGAGCAAATGGAACATGTCTTGATCTTAATCTATGTTACAGACTGGATTACCTACAGGCATCGAGGAAGCAGTAGGCAGGACCCAGGCATAGCATGACCTTCCATCCAGCACTCTCACATACACCAAGTGCTCCATCTGAAGGCTGGATGCTAATTTCTTGGACACAGACAAGTGTACTCCCTACTCAATACTTGGATAGCTATTGGGAGTAGTCAAGAAGATTCTAGAGTTATCTAGTTAGCACAGAGGAGAAAGGGATCGGTGAGTCTGGAGTAAGCACATCTCTTGAGCAAGTAACCGACAACAGGGAATATATTTAAATGGCCAGCTCCAGAAGCGTGAGGACCCAGCTACACCCAGTTCTCAACTTGTGGACCCAGAACCAGCACGTAGGGGACCTATTTGGGAGGCGGAGGCAGGCAGAGCTCTGTGAGTTTGAGGCCAGTCTGGTTTACATAGAGAGGCCATCTAGGGCTAGTGTCTGGGTTTTGGAATTAATTAAAAGAGTCTCAGGTATCCCTGATGTGTAGGCAAGTTTGAGAAGCACTGTATTAGTCAAAGGAGAACACATAAATTCTATTTCCCAAATTCTACTCTGGGAAGCTTTATTATCTCAGAGTATTGTGTATGCTGTCATAATAATATCCCTTTATTTAAATTAATTCAATATCTTATCTGTATTAAAAACACCATGATCAAGGCAGCTCATAAATAAGTTTATTTTAGCCTAGGTTCCAGAGAAATAAGAGTCCATAATGGCAGAGTGGAGGCATGGCAGCTGGGTCTGGAAGCTGAAAGCTTACATTAACCAGGAAGCACAAGGAGCACAATGGAAAGCCCATAGCCTGTCCCCAGTGACATACTTCCTAAAACAAAGCTACACCTCCTAAGCCTCCCCAAATAGTGCCATCAACAGAGGACCAAGTTTTCAAATGGGTTACATCTCATCCAAACCACATTAGTGTGGTAGTTTGAATATGCATGGCCCAGCGTGTGGCACTATTAGGAGGTGTGGCCTTGGAGTACGTGTGTCACTGTGGGCATGGGCTTTCACCTTAGCTGCCTGGAAGCTAGTCTTCTCCTAGCAGCCTTCAGAAGAAGATATAGAACTCTCAGCTTCTCCTATACCTTGCCTGCCTGTATGCTGCCATGTTCTCACCTTGATAATCATGGATTGAACCTGTAAGTCAGCCACAAGTAAATGTTGTCTTTGTAAGCCTTGCCTTGGTCATGGTGTCTGTTCACAGCAGTAAAACCCTAAGACAATTAGCTAAAGAAAGTTTTTTTTTCACAAAGTAGAATTTTTAAAAGTAAAAGATATGATTAATTCCTACTCTTCTTGATACAGTATCTCATATAGTCCAGGATGGTCTCCAACTCACTATATAGTCACCTATGCCCTTGGTGCAGGTTCCATCTCCTGTGTTACCATGCCAAGATAACAGGTGCTGAGGATGGAACAGGGTTTCGTTTGTGTGAACCAAACACTATACCACCCTTTCCTGTATTATTGTGTTAAGAAGAAATCCACAGTGTTGATATCAGTAAGACTCTGGGTCATTCTTTCCATTAAGTATTCATCTATAACATCTAGCTGTGCAAAAACAGCATCTTCTCACAGTGGAGAACTGTCTATGTTTCTGTCCCTTGAAGATGGCTGCTGTGGTGGGGTTTGGCTACTCTGACAGGGAAACCTCATCTCCTCTGCCAGCTTTACCAGTGTGCACATCCCCAGATCATCTCTATGTCCATTAGCTCCAGGGGGGTGATGAGATCGTCTTCAGTGACAAAGTCCTGGGAATCTACTTCACTTGGGACACGTGTGGCAATAGCTGCTAAGTGCCAAGATGTTTTTTTCAAAAGATTTTATTAATTTTGAGACTTTTAAATGTTATGTGTGAGTATTTTGCCTGCAAGTATATCTATGCACCACATATGGGTTTAGTGCCCCAGATCCCCTAGAACTGGAGTTTCAGACAATTGTGAGCCATCATGTGAGTATAGGAACTGAAACTGAGTCCTCTGGAAGAGCAGTCTATGTTCTTAATCACTGAGCCATCTCTCCAGCCCCATCAGTGCTAGAATGTTGTTTTAAGAGCAATTTCTGATGTTTGTGTCAGACCTATTGTGGTAGTAGTTTGAATGAAAATGGCACCCATAGACTCATAGAGTGGAATATTGGAGGTATGGCCTTGTTATGTCACTGCGGGTGGACCTTTACGGTACAGAAGCTCAAGCCAGGCCCAGTGTCACTCTCTCTTTTTGCTGCCTGCTGGTCCAGATGAAGAACTCTCAGCTGTCTTTACAGGGCTGAGCTTTTAAAACTACATATGTCCTCATGGAGATTTCATCCAGTAAGTGCTAGGTCAAGCCTGCATATCAGATAGGATGTACCTTCCCTAATTGAGTCTAAAGGTTTTTTGTTTGTTTATTTGTTACTTATTTGAAACAGGGTCTTGTTATATAGCTTTGGCTGGCCTTAAATGTTCATAATCCTCCTGCCTTGGTAGCCCCAGTGCTAGGATTAAAAGCATGTGCTTCCATGCCGAAGTTCGTTACAAAGCAGGAAACACACTGAGAGAGGGATTGTAGTATGTAATTCACCTATTATTCTATTATTATTTACACCTATTATTTCTGCCATTATTTCCTCCCCAATAATAGCACCCAGATATCCCATCCATTTCCCACAGTATAACAAGACTGATGATGTTTGTTTGCTTGCTTTTCCAGACAGGGTTTCTCTGTGTAGCCTTGGATGTCCTGGAACTCTCTCTCTGTAGACCAGGCTGGCTTTGAACTCAGAGATCCACCTGCCTCTGCCCTCCCCAATGCTGGGATTAAAGGCATGTGCTACCACCACTAGCCATTGAGATTGATTTTTTTTTTTTAAAGATGCAAAGCAGGCAGAGAATAGTGGTACAGGACAGTGATCCTAGCCCTGGGAGAGACTGTGAAAAGAGGATTTCCAGTCTCAGGGGAGCCTGCTACATAGCAAGAGAGAACAGAGAGAGGAGAGACAGACACGGGTAGAATATGGATGAGAAGGAAATGAATGAACATTCTCTCAGCAAACTCCCTGGAAATTGTGAGTGACTTTCTGCCGTACTCGGAGTAAACGCCCGCGGCTTACCACAGCATCTGAATGCTCTGGCTCTCCACTCTTGTGACGTATGTGGAGTCATGCAAATCCTTCAGAACACTTCAGACTTTTTCCTGCTTTTGAGATTTTGCTGATGCTCTGTCCTTGTTTGCACTGCCTCCCCCCACCCCTGCCATGCTCTCCATGGAGATCTCAGCTCAAATGCCATCTTGGGTGTAACTTTATAAATAGATTCCGACCCACACCCACACACCTTTGCAGTAATGAGGATTGAAGCCTGGGCTTTCAACATGCTAGACAAGTACTCTACCAGTGAGCTACAACCCCAGCGTTTTACATGTTTATTTGACATCGTCTCACTTATTTGACCGCCAACTGATTTTGCTCCCTCCACCTCTACAGTAGCTGGATTACAGGCTCACACCACCACAGCAGACAGATTATTTTCTTTTATTCTCTCCCATGACCTTTACTTTCTTCATAGCACTTAGTACACTCTGTGATTGCCTATTTATCTGTCAATTAACAGTTTCCCTCGATTTTGTATTCCTTGGAGTGTATAACTCGACTCTGTTATCCATCACTGTGTCCTTACTGCTTGGAACTTATAAATGTTCATTAAGTGAATGTGTGACACCCAAACCATCCTCCTGCACTGGAAATCCTTTTTGGATAGATGGTGAGAGAATTTGAAGTTCTCATTTTAGCCGAGTTTTGAGCAGGGTAATGGCATGCCAGATATATCAGTGATCTGAGTTAAGAAATCTTTGTAGCTCTGGACTAGTCTCTTCCTCTGACCTATTTCTGTATCTATAAAACAAGGATCCTTGAATTTATACAGTACAAAGGCAAACATTTAATTGGGTGTGATTGTTTCTATATGGTCAGCCCAGGGAGTGGCACTAGTAGAAGGTGTGGCCCTGTTGAAATAGGTACGGCTTTGTTGGAGCAGGTGTGTGACTGTGGGTGTGGTTATAAGATCCTCGTCCTAGCTGCCTGGAAGCCAGTATTCTGCTAGCAGCCTTCAGATGAAGATGTAGAACTCTCAGCTCCTCCTGTATTATGCCTGCCTGGATGCTGCCATGTGCCTTGATGTTAATGGACTGAATGTCTGAACCTGTAAGCCAGCCCCAATTAAATGTTGTCCTTTTAAGAGTTGCCTTGGTCATGGTGTCAGTTCACAGCAGTAAAACCCTAACTGAGACACTGGGCAGGCTTACGTTTTCAGAGGTTCAGTCCATTATCGTCATTGCAGGAAGCATGGCAGCATGCAGAAAAGCATGGTGCTGAAGAAGGAGCTGAGAGTTCTACATCTTCATCTACTTTCTTAAACAATTGTGCCAAATTAAAAAAAAATAAATAAAGTGCAAGAGGCATTTGTGGGGCTCCAGAGGGAAAGGATGAGGAATCTCGTCTCTGGTGGCACCAGCAGGCTCTTTTTGCATGGTTTCAAGAAATTCACACCAACATTCTCATCCCTAGCTCTGTTGATCAGAAAAAAGGCATTCACCTTGACCAACAATGCTTGGCTATGATAGTTTTCAAGCAAGTGTAGGCTGATTGAACAAAATCAGTCTCTAGAATACAGACTAATATTCTTCTCCTTTGAAACTTCTTGAGCTGGGCTCCCATGGTTCAAATCACCCTCAGCACCACTGTCTTACATGTTCCCACTAGGATATTCCATTAAGCATCACTTAAGATGTCCAATCACACTTTTCTAGTCCAGAGTCCCATAGTGTTCCATATTCCTCCAAACAAAAGCATGGTCCAGACTATCATAGCAATACCCCAGTCCCTGGTACCAACTTCTAATTTAGTCAGGGTTTTATTGCTGTGAAGAGACATCATGATGACAGCAATTCTTATACAGGAAAACATTTAATTGGTGCTGGCTTTTGTTTACAGTTTCAGAGATTTCTGACATGTTGCATATTTGGAAACTGTTGTAGGGTATCCTTTCCCACAGAGAAGACTCCTCAGGCAGGAGTTTAAGCCAATGGAATGGCTATATTAGCTAGTGACTATACTGGGTGTTTGAGAGCTCAGTGTAGCTTTCACCATGGTGAGCTTTTAAGAACTAAATCCATATTCTGGGTTGACATACTTCAGTTAACAAGAACAGTTAGCCAGAAGCAGAATTACAAAAGCCAAAAAGCAAGGTTAATAAATTTAGAGACTTTCCCAGAACTATGGACTTTGATGAATTAGGCCTCTGTTTTCATGTTGGCAGGTGGTACTGTCTACATGCTGAGTTTTTTGGCCTGAATGGTATTTGCATCATGGAGTCATTTGTGCTAAGGTCTGGGGGCTACTAAGGCCATGTTACAAAACCCACAGGACAAGATGACACCCAAAATCCCTTTCGGATTAAAGTATCGGGCCTTAGATAAATGCTGTAAAATCAGTGCCTGTAGGGGCAGGGCTGTGGCATGAGTGACCGAGTGAGGGATAAGTTATTGGGAGAAGCTGTAGACTAAGTGCCAGAGCTAGAAATTCGAAGATTGAAAACAAATGCCTTTTCTGCTGAGTGTGGTCAGACAAAATACCATCCAGGAACAGTTTGGAATTTGTTTATTCAGTATTTATTTTTGCTGTGCTGGGAATTCACCTTATAAAATTTAGAGGCCAATTTAAGTGCAACGAGGAGTTCCTGAAAGGCTCTGTACAAGGAAAAAACAAAAGACTTGTTTAAAGAGTGTCAGAGAAAAACATAGGAATCCCAGAGTTAGGAGTGTAGCCTTGCAGCAGGGTACATGTACAAAGCCCTGAGCTCAATCGATCACCAGCACCTAATGGGGACAGGGTAACAGTTCAGATCTGATATGAGAAGTTGGTTTACAGAAGACAGTGGCAAGTATTCAGGTGGTGCTGGCTGCTTTTGTGCCTTGGTGTGAGGTGGAGGAGTAAAAGGTAACTCTCAGATGTCTGATTTGAGTGTGGAACACTCTAGTGGATGGTGATGTCATTTACTAACAGGACCAATTACTGAGGCTATACTACAGGAAACACTTCCTATGATTAATAGAGCTTCCTTGTAGCAGGACGAATGTAAATGCTCCAAATTGTTAGGTCCAAAACTCCAAAATGCAGTCCAGATATCCAGAAATGGGCTCAGTCTGGACTACAGGAGGATTTCTGGTAGTAAGATAAAAGCCAGCATTTCTCAGGATCCTGGGAAGCCAGTTTCCTCCTACTCAAAGTCGTCATTTCTCTCATCACTGGCAGAAGGCATCTGTGGTGGCTGTTAACATACTAAAGCTGATGCTGGTCTCCAGGCTCCCTCAGTGTCACAGATGCTTGTTAAACATTTCTAAGTCCCGCTAACCCTTCTCACCTCTTCCCCAGCCCTAAACTCCCTCCAGCTTAAGGACTTTCCTAACTCCAGGTACTCATTCTCCTTATAAACACTGCTATTTTTGCAAGAGCACCTCCCTCCCTCCCACCCACCCTCCTTCCCTCCTCTCCTTCCTTCCCTTTGTCTCTGTCTCTCTCTCTGTCCTTCTCTGTGTCTGTCTGTGTGTGTGTGTGTGTGTGTGTGTGTGTGTGTTCTGCTCCTGCTTTTGAATAAACTGACAACATGACCACCCTGTGGTATGGCTAAAGGGAAGGCTTTTATTGTAGATAATAAGAAAGAGAAGAGCCAGAGGCATCTTGAAGAGTCTACAGCAGAGAAAGTAGTAGACTGAAATTGGCCATCAGACTAGACCTGGCCATGAGAGACTCAGGAACAGAGCAGAGCGACTGGGGGGAGGGAGGGAAAACATATTGGAAATAGCAGGGCTATAAGGAGAATGAGTAAGGTAGGTGGGGAGTCTCTGAATTGGAGGGAGTTTAGGGTAAGGAAGGATGTGATAAAGAGTTAGGAGGCTAGAGGGATGGCTCACTGGTTAAGAGCACTGGCTGCTCTTCCAGAGGTCCTGAATTCAATTCTCAGCAACCACATGGTGGCTCACAACGGTCTGTAATGAGATCCGATGCCCTCTTCTGGTGTTTCTGAAGACAGCCTACTCATGTTAAATAAATAAATCTTTTAAAAAACAAAACAAAAAGAAACAAACAAACAAAAACAAAAAAGTTAGGAGGCTAGCACTGACTTTGAAATGCTTAGCAGGTACTTGTGATACTGAGAGACCGGAGGCTAGCATGTGCTTTAGTTAGGTAATAGGCATCACACACAGGTAGCCATTTGTCTCTTTTGCCTTTTGGAATTTGGGGAAATGGAGCTTCTTTTGAACCTGACACTTCTTTCACCCAGGTCCAGTCTGTTGGTCTACCTCTTTTTCTGCTCTGGACTCTTCCAGAAGCCTCTGAATATTCTCACTCATATTTACAATAAAACCCCTCCGCTTAGGAATGGTCATGTTGTCAGTTTATACATGAATGTCATAACTTGTTTTGAAAACTACTGATACTGGGAAGAGACATGGGAAGATGAAGAGCCGAGTTAGTATCTTTTGTCTTGGTCAAATCATTATGTTTAGGGGGAGGAATTGTCTTGGAAACTGAACTCAAGGCTAAATACATGCTAGGGAAGCCTTCTACCACTGATCTACATTCCCTGGCCCAAAGACAGGAGACCAGAACAGACTTAGCCATGCAAAAAAGATCAATCTGCTATGTTGGCTGTAGAGACCAGAGTGGAGGTAGGAAGAACCGCATGAGGTCAGACACACGATGGTAGCTCGAGAAGATGGTGACAGTTGTAGGTGGATATGGGAAAGACTGGCAACTGCATTTGCAAGCGGTCTAGCAGGAACTTGTTTAAATGTGGCGCACAATCTATGATGTTAAAATCCAGTCCAGTCCTACGTTCCCAGAGCTCTACATTCCAGAAAGTCACTACTGTGACTGCTCACTGGAAGGAGGAGGGAAACATGGTGCAGTACTAAGTATCAGTCTCAAGCTGAAGTTAAGAGAAAGATCTGAAAGGTGACTCTGAGCTCAGACTAGCTCCGCCCCTGTTACCTGACTGTCCCATAGCCCGGCCCTGGCCCAAGTGGCCTCCTAGTTTCGCAACTGCAGTCCCACCTTCCGGCTCTGGGAAGTTTGGCCGGAAGCAGTCCGCTTTAACGATTTCCCCCCCCCCCCAACCCCCACCCCCGGAGCTCCCAAGCCTTCCAATCGGTTCCAACAGAGGACCCGTCGGTTGCGCTTGCGCGAGGGTCGCACGCAATCACGCGCGCCGGCCGCTTCCGGTGCGCCGCGAGGGCCGCCGGGACGGGTCTCCCTGGCGATCAGTGGTGTGCTGTCGCCGCTGCCACCAGCACGCCGGTGCCGCGTAGATTCGTGTCCTTGCTACCTTCCTCGGGCTTCCCGGGGCCTGATCCCCGGGGCCCTCGGCAGGCGTCGGCCGAACCTGTGCGCGAACCCACGGCCCTCCACTCGCCCTTCACGACCCCGCAGCGCGACTCGGACAGGGAGCGAGAGGGACTGTGGCGACTCCGCGCCGTGTGTCGCCGGGCGGGGCCGCGGGGCCGGGGCTCCTCCAGCCCCCGGGATGCGTGCGCGAGCTCTCGCCTCCACTTTCTCTTTACCGCTGTCACGCTTGGAGCCGCCTCTCGCCTACCGCGGGGAGCGCGAGTGCACCGATCAGCACCCCTGTCGAGCCCCGGTGCCGGGTACCCCCGGGAATGTGAGCCGCGAGGCTCGCAAGCTCCTCCGGGTAAGTTCCGCCCTCTAGGCTCGCCCCACCCCGCCGAGGTGCCCAGGCACCTGAGTGTGGGGTACTGTGGCTGAATGTCCAGCTTCTGTTTGCCCCGTGCCACGCGGAGAACCCTCTGTCTTAGGGACAGCTCAGAGAGGGAAAGAAGGTAGCCCGTGGCTGAGCTGCTAGAAGTCATCATCTGAGATTCCACGGAAGGTGGAATAGGGTAGTGAAAGTGTCTCATTTCAGGTGTGGCCCTTCTGTTCTACAGATGAGAAAAGAAAGATTTAAAGAGGGAAAGTAGCCTGTTTAAGGCCATATAGGGCTCTGTAATAGTGCTATTCAACTGTGGAACCTAAATTAGGACTCAGACCTTATGTCCTCAGAAGGGCCCCCGTGGTAATTTTCTTGTTTTGGTGTTTGAGACAGGGTCTCATGCATCCTTGGCTGACTTCTAACTCATGTAGGTGAGGTGAGCTTTCTACTTCCTGTCCTTCTGCTTCCGTCTCTGAAGTCCTAGAACTGTAGGCATTCCCCACCACACCCAACTCACGGAGCTGTTTTTAACTTTCATATTTTTCTGTATCTCTTTGCTTTGCTGTACCGAGGCCTGAGATCCGAACACAAACTTGGACCCAGATATAGGGCACTGTAGCCAAACAAACAAAAACCCAAGATGGTCCTTTCATGCCCCCAAGGTATGGGCTCTTGGTTAGTTCTGGATGCTAAGGTACTGGCTCTTGGTTAGTTGTAGCTGCTAAAACATGATGTTCTGTTCTTACACACATACTTCTGGAGCAGTACTCCTTTTTTCCTGAGGCTTTTAAAGGCCAGAATATCAGTTATATATAGGACCAAAAGTTCGATCCCCATATTTTTTTTTTTGTTTGTTTGTTTTTGTTTTTCAAGACAGGGTTTCTCTGTGTAGCTCTGGCTGTCCTGGAACTCACTCTGTAGACCAGGCTGGTCTCAAACTCAGAAATCCACCTGCCTCTGCCTCCCAAGTGCTGGGATTAAAGGCGTGCACCACCGCTGCCTGGCCCCCATATATTCTTGGTGTGCAGCTGCTCTTACCAATTTGCCTTTTGCTTACAGAGCCACATTGTGGACTGTCTCCTTGGATTTCACTATGACTGTTGGGTAGCAAGTTGTTTTTTTTTTTTTTTTCCTCTTTGATTTTTGTAAGGTTTTAAGGAAGAACGACACAAGAGAAGTCACTTAAAGCTGATATAACTATAAAATAACTAAGGAATATGTTCTTAACCTGGGACATATCTTTAAGATGGGGACTGGAAAGATGGCACAGCAATTAAAAGCATTGACTGCTTCTTTAGAGGTCCCCGATTCAGTTCTCAGGATGCACATGGCAGTTCACACCTGTCTGCGACTCCTTTTCCAGAGCATCCGACACCCTTACACAGGCATATATACAGGCAAAACACCAAAGAATGTTAAAAAAAAAAAAAGGCTAGGACTGTAGAAATGGCTCGATTGTTTTTGGGTTTTCCTCCTTTTTATATGTACGAGGGGGTCCTGCCTGCATGCATATTCATCTGTTGTGGGTAGAAGTTTACAACATGTGGGGACCCAAGGTTAATGTCCAGAATCTTATTTGATCACTCTCTCCTTTGAAGCAAGGTCCCTCAACCAAAACCAGAGATGGACAACATGACTACTCTCCTGGGATCCTGTCTCCATTTTCCAAGACTGTTATCATAGACCATCATGTCCACCCAACATACATGTGGGTTCTGGGGATCCTGAGTCTCACCTTGTTAGCTACTGCACAGGTGCTAGCACTGAAAGAAATACTTTGACAGGTGTCAAAACCCCTCCTCTACAGCACTCAAACACAATATTTCACCCCCATCTTAAAAAAAAATATTTTACTTTATATGTATGAGTGTTTTGCCTGCATGTATGTCTTTGTGCCACATATGTGCCGATGCCCACAAAGGCCAGAAGATGTCATCAGAGCCCCTAGAACTGAAGTTACACATAGTTGTGAGCTGTCGTGTGGGTGTTGGGAAGTGAACCTGGGTCCTCTGGAAGAGCAGCAGGAAGCCTCTCTGGCTTTCCATACCTCTGTGAAACATACACAGGTGTATGTATGGATGCACATGCATGCACACATTTGGGGGGACTGGGGAGGGAATGCCCTTAGTGTACATGAAGGGAAGGTTTCCAGAGCCCTTATGAATAACAGTCGGGGCAGGGTTCTTACCTCCCAAGGCTTAGGCTCAATTTATTTATCATCATCTAGGAGAAAGAGCTGAGACTTAGGTACGAAATACACTTGTCTCTGTTCAGGTGGTAAGAATTTTGGCTTGTATCCAAGTCTCTTGGATTCCCCCTTTGTCTTTTTTCTCGTCAGTTATTATCTCTGAGGTCTAAGTGAGTTGTATGTGGGCTCTGCCATACCTATCGGTATGTTTACTGTTCGTGTTCACTATCACAACTCCTCCTAAGATTTGTTCTATAGATTGACAAGAGCAATCATGTTTCCTTCTCATAAAATTTAGGTGATTCGGGGACTTTCTCCCTCTAAGAATCTGGGAGTTGGTGAGATTCCATTTTAGTGCTCGGCCATAGTTAGCTCTTCTTGAGCTATCCAAGTATTTACGCCTGTCTTCTCCTAGACACACACAAAGCTGCCTACCTCCAGAGGACTGTGTTGCTTTGTCAGGTTACTGTCTATTTTTTGGCTTTTTTTTTTTTTTAAAGTCAGGGTCTGATGTATATACTGTGGTTTGGCCTTGAACTCCTGATCCTCCTGTCTCTGTTTGCCAAGTGCTGGGATTACAAGTATGCCCCTAGCACACCAGCAAGAGTACCGTTTAGATCCGTGCTGTCTGATACTACAGCCACTAGCCATACAGTTACAGTTCGGTATACTGAAAATCAGTTCCTTTTGCCTGTGAGCCCTATTTCAGGTTCCGTAAGCGTCTGTGACTAGTGGCTACTATATTGGGCAACATTTAGAGAACATTTCCATCAGAGTTTATTGAATAGTTCTAGTGTAGAAGTTTGCCAGTCAAGGTGAGTGGCACTGTAATACTGAAGAAAAGAACCAGGGGCTCAATATTTGGATTAAAAACCTATTTTCGCTCTTTGGGCCTCGTGGGTGGGCAGGTTGTTAATGTCTTCACTACAGATGATAGTCTTTAATAATGAACTCTTTCATTACTGCAGCGCTTGGCTGTTCTCCATCAGTTATGTCATCTAAATCCTCGAGTCCTTCTTGTAAATCTGTGGGAATGGGCCTCGCTGGTGAGACAGTTACCATGCGTAAACATAAGGATCCAAGTTCAAGCTTCAGATGTTTTTAAACAGTGGCTCACTCAGTGCTAGGCAGTCCCTGGCTCATTAGCTAGCCAGTCTACACAGTTTGTTGGGCTTCAGGCCAAGCAGAGACCTGTTTCAAAAAACAAGATGGACAGCATCTAAGAGACAATACCAGGATTGACCTCTGGCCACCACATGCACACACTTGGACCCACTCCCATGCATGTCGTGCTGGCTAGTTATCATGTCAGCTCAGCAAAAGCTATCGTCATTTTAGAAGAGGGAGCCTCAATTGAGAAAATACCACCTACCAGATCATCCTGTGGGCAAAGCCTGTGCTGTATTTTCCTGACTAACGATTGATATGGGGGTTGGGGGTTCAGTGGTAGTCCTGGGTGGTATAAGAAAGCAGATGCAGAAAACTATGAGGAGCAAACCAGTAAGTAGCACTCATCCGTGGCCTGTAGTTCTTGCTCTGACTTACCTCAATGACGGACTGTTATGTGGAACCAAACTCTTAAGCTAAAGTAAACCCTTTCCTCCATGAGTTGCTTTTGGTATTGGTGTTTTATTACAGCAATAGAAACCCTAAGACACATGTGCACCCACAGTAACAGCCCCTTAACACAGAAACACAAATCTGTGGGAAAGGTGAGCCTCTTTAAATTTTTTTTATAATTTTTATTTACTCTTTGTAAGTGTTTGGTTGTTTGTATTTCTGTATCTTGTAAGCGCCTAGTGCCTGTGGTGGACATCAGACGAGAGCATCCATCTCCTGGAAGTGAAGGTATAGACAGCTGTGAGCTGCCACATGGATGCTGGGAACTGCTGAGCCGTCTTGCCAGCTCCATACCTCCTTTTTTGTTAACATACAAGGAAGAGATAACAGAATCTAAAGTAGTTAGAAGACCTGTCCCAAATCTCTTACATATAAAATTCCTTATTATTACATGTTTTATTGAATCATTGAAACTTATTTAAGGTGATGAAACTGTAATGGTAGGGACAGAACTTTTCATTCTTGGCCAAGTAATGTCAAAAAAAAAGTCTGAATCTTTATGAAATTTTTATTACATGCGACAGTTGTATCTCATGAGGGAATGTAAATGAAGGTTCTCAAACATCTGTGGTACTAAACTTGCCTAAACAAAAGACACAGTGGAGGCAATTGATTTTCTTACCCTCTAGAGAGTCTCATCCAGGAGGGCTGAAATGGAGCTCTGAACACTGGAAGCATCAAGTACCACATGTGCTTG
Organism: Grammomys surdaster; assembly: GCF_004785775.1. Classification (NCBI taxonomy): domain Eukaryota; kingdom Metazoa; phylum Chordata; class Mammalia; order Rodentia; family Muridae; genus Grammomys; species Grammomys surdaster. Next base: position 10,020,288 of record NW_021604684.1, read on the forward strand.
TTAGGGTCTGTTGAATTTGGGGAATATCTAAACCTTAGACCTGACAGTTGCTGATTTGCCTGGAGGCTGCTGCTCTTTTACATTGGATACTTAAACTTTTGTGTTGACTTCTGTCTTCTCCAGCCATGGATGCACCGTATGATGGTACTGAGGTAACTGTCCTGATGGAGGAAATCGAGGAAGCTTATTACACTTCCCCTGGGCCACCTAAGAAGAAGAAAAAGTATAAAATACATGGAGAAAAGGCCAAGAAACCCAGGTTAGCCTTAATATTTTGGTTGCTGGTGGTAATTATCAACAAGTTTGCTTGGGGAGCTGTGTCGAAGAAAACACAAGATTCATTTAGAATGCATTTGTCAGAGTCAGCATTGATGTAGGGGAGAGAGACAGTCTGAGGGGGCATTGATGTGGGAGAAAGGGCATTGATGTAGTGGGGGCGGGGAGAATGAGTATGTGTGTGTCTGTGTCTGTGTGTACGTGTCTGAGTGGTCATTGATGCAAGGGAGGGACTGGGGGTGCAGAGGGACAGAGTTTGTTTATGTTCCCAGGCTGTTAAAGGAACTTGAGCTGAGTAACGCTAGACTCTGTGGACTCTTTTGTGTTATTTTTATTATGCAGTTATTATTTATATATTTTAAATAGGATATTACAAATATTACAGTTATAAGTGATGCCAATGATTTCTACAGATGTTCTATACTTCAATTTCCTTCTGGCTGAGCTTACTAGGACTGTACCACTTTGATAATTACCTGCTTTCTTCTCTCAGCCTTGATGAGTTAACATTTGGCCAGTTAGGAGACCAAGGGCAGAGTAGAAATGTATATGTGTAATAAGCCTGAGTAATCAGCCCCCACTGTCACCTTTGCCTGGGAGTACAATGACAGCACATTTAGCTGTATTTGATTATATAACTGGGGGTTGTTACAGATCTTCACCTGCTTTTTCTTTCTTGATTAGAAACAGTGCTTTGAATTGAGAGTTTGGCGTTGTTTCACTTTAGCAGCCTTTGGCTAGCAGCCCTAGTTGCAGTGTGTGCTGTTGAAGTAAGGGCCGCTGTTGGTTCTGCAGGTCTGCTTACCTCCTGTACTACTATGACATCTACTTGAAAGTGCAGCAGGAGCTCCCCCACCTCCCCCAGTCCGAGATCAATAAGAAGATTAGTGAGAGCTGGAGGCTCCTCAGCGTGGCCGAGAGAAGTTACTACTTGGAGAAAGCCAAACTAGAGAAGGAAGGGTTGGATCCTGTAAGTATTTTTCCTGAGTCCCCCTGCCCCCTCATTGGTTTAATGGGTAGAGAGCTGGGGAGACCAGGTTCCCTGTTCTAAAAGCTTTACATTATCTTTCTTAAACCTGGCATTGTGTCTGCCTTTGTATCCATGATGCTCTGCCTTCTTTTTCATTGCAGCAGAATAGAGAGCTGACGTTGTCTGCGTTCTCTGCAGTGAGCCTTTGGTTCCTTTTCTGAATTGTACTGTAACTTGGTGCTCCTAATCCTCACAATAACAGTTTTCCTTAACATAGTGGCTCACACAGGCATTTCTTCTGCACCATCTTTTCATGTGACTGACTGAGTGTGGCCAACCTAGTTGATGTGTTGTTGTGACTGGTGTCCTAACAGTTAGGAGTTAGGTTTGTGTGGAAAGCAGGAGAGCCAAGCTGCTGTACAACACCATGTACCTCTGCTGCTGTTGGGTATGAGCTGCACTGAAGAGAAGTGCAGGGTTAAAGGCTGACGCTGGTGCCCGGGGCTCCGACTGCATGAACTAATGAACTAGCAAGGGTGCATTTAGACTGATGTCTGTCTGCCATTTGTTATCTTTAGTTCACAGTGGCAGTGACGTTTAAACTGATAACTCATTGTTTGGGTTTTTGGCACTGGTAAAAGAACTTAAGGTTTCATTTATAGTAGGCAAGTGCTGTGCCAGTGAGCTGTATGCTCCCCTGCCTTGGCTTTTTAGCGCTGACATTCCCATAGGAAACTCTCTTGTGATTGCCATCCTTTGTGTCACCTACAGTCTGGAAGATGCTAGTGTATCTCTTTCACTAGCTGATTTGTTGATAGCAAGTGTGGGAGTTAACCTTAGCCAAGGCGGGGCTGAGGAGGGAAAATGTAAGAAAAGTATATCTACTCCATATGGCTTCCTCAGTCTGAAATCTGCAGTCACGGGACTAGGGAATTTAATTCACTGGCGGAGCATGTGTTTGGCATATCTGCCATGGGTTCCACCTTTAGTGCCAACCTGTTTAAAACAATAAAGAAAGGCAGCAGCCTTTGTGTTTGATAATCTCAACTAAGGATGTGGTTTTTATCAAGATGACGTGTTGTAGTCATGTGCAGTGGCTGTTGTCTGTGCTCACATGCTTGTTTATGTATATGCTTTTTCACCACTACCCCCAGGGCATTAGATAAGTGACGTTGGAAGAGTCATTTAAGTTTTCTCATGTACAAAATGGAACTTGTAGAACTCATACATTTAAAATATATAATGTAGGGATGGAGTGATGGCTTAGCATTGAAGGGCACGTGTTGCTCTTACAGATGACCTGGGCTGGGCTAGGTTCCCAGCACTAGTGATGTCTGTGACATCTGTGAGTCACATCAGGTCCAGTTGAACTACCCCCTGCCCCCTACACACACATACCTTTTAATCTCTGAGGACACTGAGCATACATGTAATACATAGATATCTAGGCAAAACACTCATACAACTAAACAGATAAAATTAAAATAATAAATAAATAATGTAAGTCAGTTATCTGGTCCATAAGTGTTCTCTATCTTCAGTAGATAAAAAACTCAGTCCTGGGGCCGAGAGATGGCTCAGTGGTTAAGAACACTTGGTTGTTCCTGCAGAGAATCCAGGTTTGATTCCCAGCACCCACATGGCCACTTACAACCATCTGTACCTCCATTTCCAAGGGATCTGATGCCCTTTTCTGACCTCCTTAGACACCAGGCATACGTGCAGTGTACATGCATACATACCTGCAGAACATATACATAATATAATTAAATCTAAAAAGCTTTTTTTTTTTTTAAATCCAGTACCATATAAGAAGAAAGAGTAACAGTTAATGAGTACCTGGTATATGCTGAGACTTGCTAAGCTTTCTGTGCTGAGTTTGTCTTGTAGATTGTCTGATTGTCTGGTGTACAGATGAGTGTGCACCTTCAGAGACTGTCAGGAGGCCTTTGGCAACTGTCTGTCTGTCTTAGTGGCCCTTCAGCACTCCTGCAGGACCTGTAACTCCTGTGATATCCTTCACGTCTGTATAGGCTTTGCCTGGTGCTGGTTTGATTCAGGTGGGACCACTCTATTCGTTTGCCACCATGTAACTGCACTGCCCTGATGTGTCTTCTTCTGAGGGAGGTTTTGAAACCTCCATTTCCCTTTACCTCTGCAGTGAAAATTCTATACAGGACTCAGTTCCAGCCCACCTTCCTTCACACTTGGTCTGAGGGCTTCTTTCCCTCTCCACTCTGGGTGCTGCCTTGGGTACTCCCAGCCACTCTCCCTTTGATTTCTCTAAGATGTTCTTGTAATTGATTTCCATGTGCCTTTAAAGGGTGCTTTGAAAGCTTTTTGTTCCATTAAATTTGGGTTTTTATTTAGCCATTCACTTTGTTCTGTTTCTCTTACTGGATGACTTAGTTTTAAGTAGAATAAACAAACACAATTCCCCTTTTGGACACTAATTGCTATGCAGGGCTGTTTCTAGTACCTGATCTTAATCTTTAAAAAAAAAAAAATGATCTGGAGTTCAGGTTTTTATTTCTTAAAAATTTTGTGTCTTGGACTTTTAGCCTCATGAAGTTTGGCCTTGATTTCCTCATGTAGTAATTGGTAATATTAATAGTGTTGTTTTAAAGTTGAAATTAAGTTACAAATTTCAATGTATTTCAAGTTTTAAGATGCTAGGTCTCTTCCCCTGTACTCCCTTAACACATTCAGCACCTTACCAGATAGTTCCTTGCCATATATCATTTCTCTCACAAAGCTTTCTTGGCTCGGTAAGCTGTTTGTCCCTGAAAGTCTGAATTACTGAGGTCCAAATCCTGAGTGCCAGCTTGTGTTCCATCTCAGTCTGTATAGTTGTGTTTCATGCTTTTTTGAGTTTGCATTTAAACAGTCTGATAATCTAGTAGGACTCAGTTTGGTATTTAAACTGTTACTTTACAACTCAGAAGTATCAAAGCTTAAAAGGAACTCACAGATTGCCAGCAAAAACCTATAGGTGGTTGCTAAGTCTCCAAGAGGGAATAGAATGTGTTCAAGACTATGCAGACATGATGTTCTAGCTCACAGTTTTAGGTGCCAGGATCTGTGCCCCCCTCCCCCAGAGTCTGGTGCCACAGATGTAAAAGCATTTGTCCTGAATGCACAAGGCCCCCAGTTCAATGCCTAGCACTGCAGAAAGACCTAGCAACAGATACAGTTTCTTAAGCAAGTAAGGTCTGTTAATTCAAATAAAGATGGCATTGCTGTTGATCTTTATGAATTAGTCAGGCAGTAGAGTCTGGTTCCTTTTGCAGACAAAAAAGAAAGGGAAAGAGCTCATAAAAATGACATGATGAGCTGTTTAGCCATTTATCTCTGTTTATCTCCCTCTTGGCTCTCTCATTCTCAGAACTCTAAGCTCTCTGCACTGACTGCTGTGGTTCCGGACATCCCAGGTTTCCGAAAGATCCTTCCCCGATCGGAATACATCATCATTCCCAAGAGCACCCTGCAGGAAGACAGGAGCTGCCCTCAGCTAGAGCTCTGTGTGGCTCAGAACCAGATGTCCTCTAAAGGATCTACTCTCGTGTCTAATGCTTCCCCAGATGTAGTAGCCAGCCATGCAGGCATGGCGGAGCAGTGCTTGGCTGTGGAGGCCCTGGCTGAGGAGGTGGGAACCCTTTCCCAGCCAGGTGCTATGCAGGAGATTGCCACCTCAGAGATCCTCAGCCATGATGTGCTCTTGGAGGAGGCGTCCTTGGAGGTAGGAGAGAGCCACCAACCTTACCAGACAAGCCTGGTAATTGAGGAGACTTTAGTAAATGGCTCATCAGACCTTCCCACTGGAAACCTGGCCGTGCCACATTCCCAAGTTGGGGAAAGCTTGTCAGTGGTAACCGTTATGAGGGTAAGTGGCGTTAACTAATGTCTTCTGCTTTGTCTGGTATTCTTTAAAAGTCACATTGTGGTTTTGAACAGGGTAGTGAATGGTATAGGTATGTATTTTAATGTTTCTGGGCCATAGACTTGCTCCAGAGTTCTCAGTTTCTTGGGCATCCATCTTACCACCTCTCAGCCTAGCTTACTAAGATAATAGGTGAGGTACGTTAGGATAGCTGGAAAGGATACTTACGCTATCTGTGAGTCAATGCCAAGACCTTCATGCTACTAGTACAAGCCAGGATTTCATGTCCTGAAATCTCTTTCAGAAAACCACAGTGACACCTTGAACTGTATGTGAGAATTACTGAGGGGAACTCTTGGATATATAGATGGGAATAGGAAAAAAAGCAGTCTTCAAGGACAGGGTTATGGGACTAGGACCTGAGAAAGAAAGAAAAATCTGAGGCCGTTGAGATGGTTCAGTGAGTAAAGGTACTTGCTGTCAAATGTGGAAAACCAAAAATTCCACAAGCTTCCCTCCTACCTCCCCAGGCTGTCACATGAATACTCACATGGTATGTCAATTAAATGCAATAACATTTTTAATTAAAAAAAAAAAAAAGCAAGCCCTTCTCCACTGTACCATGGGATTCTTGGTTAAGGTGGAAGCAAAAACTCACTGGTTCTAGGGGAACTGCCGCTGGTACTATAACTATAGTGTTTCCCTAGGTAGGCTAGCATCCTAGAGAAATGGGAGTCCTCTTCAGGATAAGAGGACCAGTGTGCTTTAGTGTGCCCAGAGAACTCTGGCCAGCCCCTGTATATATGTCCATTGTCTGGTTCATTATCTGTTGGCTCCGTGCTGTCTTATGATCATGAAGTATTGCCACTGGTGTGGTAGAGGCAGCTTAAGGTGCTTTTTAAAAGATTCATTTTATGTGTCATATGAGAGTTACACGCATGTATGCCTGTGCAACCACCTCTGTGCCTGGGACCCAGAGAGCCAGAAAAGAAGTTGGATCCTCTGGCATTAGAGTTAATGATTTTGAGCTGTTATGTGGGTTTAGGGAACAAATCCAGGCTCTAGAAGAGCAGTCAGTTCTCCTTACCACCGAGCCCTCTCCAGGACCACTTGATAGGATGCACTAATAACATTTATATGGTCAGAAGAAAGGAGTTTTCCTACAAGTGTTTATGTGATCTTGGGAGTCCCTGCCCATTACAGCTTTACTTTTCCCCCCTGTAAAATGACTGTAGCACATCTTCTGTAGTAGTTTTCTCTTGTTTCTAAGTTCTCTTCTTGGTTTGAAATAACTTTGTTTATTTTGCTAAGCATATTGAATGAGCACATTGTTAGAGTTTTGTGCTTAATGCGGGTGACCTTGGGTGGTCTGCATACTGTGTAAGCAGCTGTCCTCTCACTGCCCACAGGACTCCAGTGAGAATAGCCCCTCTGCTCCAACCACTCAGTTCATCATGCTGCCTCTGCCTGCTTACTCGGTTGTGGAGAACACTTCCTCCATCAAACTGGTCAGTAGTGGGGATTAGGGCTCCCTGGCATTCTTTTCTTTTAAAGCTCTTTTCTGAAGTCTTACAGCCTTAGGACATGGGAGCCAGCAGTGGTCTTTGGGGCTCCCCTGGACCACACATCAATGGTCAGGACAGCTTCAAGGTACTGTGAACTCCCCTAAGTGTATAGACTGGAATGCCCTAAGGGTCAGTTTTGTGGCTGTAGCAAATTCTCAGAACCATAATGACTTCAGGACACTGGAGCCACTGAGTCTAGCTGTTAGGCCCACCTTAACAGGCTAAAGACCTCAATAGGCACACTCAGTCAAAAGCAAGAAGACAGGATGCTTCCTAGACCTTTCATGTCTGAGCCGCTGTTTGAAAGGTCTTACCCACTCTGTTAATCCTCTCTGGAAACCTCCCTCCCTCACAGACCTAGAGGTGTGTTTAGGCGTTCTCTGTTCTATAAAGTTGATGGTCAAAGCCTATGTCACAGTCTGCTGCTATTGTTATATTTGTCTGATTGGTTCTATTCTATTTTCTTTGATTTTAATTGAAATTTTATGACTCTATTTTCTTCTCTCTCTTCTCCCCCCCTACTCTCTCTCCCCTTTCTCTCTTTTTGGAATCTCTGACTTACTTTGTAGCCTAGGCTAACCTTGAACTCACAATCCTTTTGCTCATTTTTTTCCTCTATTTAATGATCTGTCAGTTTTTAAGTTTGTTTTGGTTATTTTAGTAGTTTGTTTAAGTTAATGGTATACATTCTTCAACTTAGCCCTAGTCAGACTTTCAACAGCCTTTGCTATAAATAAACTATATATTTGATATTTGCTGTTTTGAAAGGAGGTCTTAACTGTATTGCCCAGACTGGTCTGTAACTCATGGACTCAAATGATCCTCCTGCCCCAGCTTCAGAAGTAGCAGGGAATGCAGCTATGGTCCATTGTGCTAAATAGCATGTCCTTAGATGAGAGGGTTACTACAGGGTGTGTCTGTGTGTATATCCACACATCCACAGGCGTGTGCATGGAGGTGAGAGGTCAGTGTCATGTGTCTTCCTGTCTCAGTCCACCCTCCTTGCAGAGACTGATCTCATGGAACCCAGAGCATGATGATTTGCTAGGTTCAGTGGCAGGTTAGCCTGCGTCTGCTTCAAGCACTGGGATTACTCCTTTTTTGCACTGGTGCTAGAGATCTGAACCCAGGTCCTCAAGTTCATGTAGCAAAAAGCCATCTCCTCAGCCCAGATAGTTGTAATATCTTGAAATAGAACCTTCCACTGCAGCTTGATTGATGGAAAAATTGGTTATTTTTCTGGAAACTTTATCTTCCTGGACATGGCTGTTTTATCAAGCTCTTCTAGAAAAGTGTTGTATAACACATTTTTTTTGTTTTTTAGGACTGAAACATCCTTAAGCATCACAGTTCCGTCAGGCTGCTGTTAAGTGAGGAATGTTTCCAAATGCACAATAACTTTCTAGGACTGACTTCCTTATTTGTATTCTGCTTTCTGGGATATTGAGCACAAAGAGTCTATATTAGTTTTGGGTTATAGTCTGGGAAAAGATGAAAGAGGTTTTCTGTCCTGATTATTATAGTCTGACTGTTACAGTCTCAGAACTAAAAATCCTTTACAGCTTTGCATGTTTCCTCATTCTTGACATTTGTTCCTTGGCATACCTCTGTCACAGGAAGAAGATGGGATTTTCCAGAGGAAAAAACCTAACGCAGACTCCTAGGTCATTCAGTGTGTCAGTGACAAAGTTGGAATCTACAGCTTGGTGTCACTTCACTTGGCATTCATTTTTAACATGGTGCCACAGTGACAGGCAGCTTTTTCTTGTGCCTGCTGGCAGAGGGAGCTAGTGGCAGTTTAGTGTTTGCTCAAGGCTAGTTATTGCTTTTGGCCAGGCTAGAACAGTTAGGAAGTAACAGTGTAATAAACATTTTATTTGAAGCATTTATTTAGAACTAGAGCATGACTGATAAATAAGTAGTTTTTGTTTCCAGCTGACATGTAGTGAAGCAGTGTTGAGTTTTTTCCAAAGGATGGGGGACCTGTGGAAGAGCAGATGACCTGGTTCCTATTCTCAGATCTTCATTAGTTTTCAGAGTCCACAGTTCTCATTTTGTATATCTGAATTATAGATGGTAGGATCTCTAAGTTGTAGTTAACAAGAATGAAGACAGAGCATAGTTGTGAAGTGTGAAGAGCCAAAAGTCGCAGCTGATTCACAGAAGCAGCACTGGCCGAAAAGGAAGGGGTCCTGAGTTCTAAGTCTAGCTCTGCTCTTGAGTCTCTGCAAGATTTTTGTTTTGTTTTTGTTTTGAGACGGTCTATGTATTCCTGATTGTCCTAGAACTCACTATGTAGACCAGGCTGGCCTTGGACTCAGGGATCTGACTACCTCTACTTCCCAAGTGCTGGGGGGCGGGGTGGAGGAGAGGTTGGGGGTGATGTCTCTCTGTCTCTCTCTCTCTCTCTCTCTCTCTCTCTCTCTCTCTCTCTCTCTCTCTCTCTCTCTCTCTCTCGTCTCTTGTGTGTGTGTGTGTGTGTGTGTGTGTGTATGTGTGTTTTACCTGTATGTATGTCTGTGCCTGATGCCCAAGGAGTCCAGAAGAGTAATATCTACTAGAATGGCTGAGGATTAAATGAGATTCTGATACAGCGTTGAGCACTGTGTGCTACCATATCAGCTGCACCCATCACTGCTGGCACCTATGTAGCTGTGGGGAGTTTGTTCCAAAGGACCTTTGTAACGGATCTCTTGTGATGTCATCAGTGTTTGAGCTGGCGTCTGCTTGGTATTCTAATATAGTCAGCAGTGTCTTCGGCTGGATCCTTGGTTTTAACTCTCATTTGTTTGTGTTTTTCAGACTACAACATACACCCGCCGGGGCCATGGGACATGCACGAGCCCAGGTTGTTCTTTTACCTATGTCACCAGGCACAAACCACCTAAGTGCCCTACTTGTGGTAACTTCCTAGGAGGGAAGTGGATCCCAAAGGTAAGGTCTATTCCATTACTCCAAGAACAGATGTTTTGTCTTTAAGTTAATACTGGCCTTTAACATGTCTGTGATGTGCATGGGTGTATGTGTGTGCTCGTTTGTTTGAGTGAGTGCAAGTGCATGTGTGCGGTGTCACACGTATAGAGGTCAGAAGACACCCTGGGTACTTTTCACTGTTGAGACAGGATCTCTTTTGTTCACTGCTGCACATTTCTGGTAAGTTGTTCCTCATGCCCTGGTCTGTCCAGGAGCACTAGGATTGTAGATGCAAGTCACTGCACCTGCTTTGTGTGGGTGCTGGGCTTTGAACTCAGGTCCTCACACTCACACTCGGGCTCCTTGGCCACTCACTGGGGCCACCTTTTTCATTTATGACTAATTGAAATCCTCAAGATAAACTGGATGCTGCAATAGCTGCCTTCTTGGGTTTAGGTGTTCTTCCTTTATGGAATCCATATGGAATCTGAAACTGACATGGACAGTTTACAGGAGCCTCCTCTGCCCAGCCCCTGTAATGTTTCATCTTCTAGCCTCGGCACTCCAGTTATCTTTCTCTTGTGCTTGACAGGGTAGTCACATTCCACAGGTCAACTTCTGAAGGTTCCAGGCCTTAGAGCCACAGTGGCAGCACAACATGTATGTCTTAATGCGAGCGACACTTTCCAAAGGATGATGATCCTTTCGTCATTTTGCTTCTTCTGCTAAGGCCAAAGAGATCTGAAGCATCACCTTTTTTCATTTTTAGTTTAGTTAGTTTCATTTTCATTACAGATAGATCAGTTTTCTTATCAATAGTTTCTTTGATGAAAAGAAACAAAATTAAGAAGCCACAACCTTATATCATCAAAAGAAAAGCCACTTTTAAAAGTCATTTTCTTTTATTTACTTTATGTGGCTTTTTCCCCACTTTATGCCACTGGTTTTTATCCTATGAGTGTCGGGGGGGGGGGGGTGAGGGACCTTTGTGCCACTGTATACACCTGGAGGTAAGAGGACAACTTTGGAAAGTTGGTTCTCTCCTTCTACCACATGTGTCCAGTGAATCACATTCATCAAGCTTGGTGACAAGTACCTTAATCCTCTAAGCAGTCTTCTTGGCTCACCATTACGTATTCTTAAAAATATTACCATTAACCAGCTGTAGTGGTGCACATGTGTAGCCCCAACACTAGGGAGGCAGGCAGGATTGGAAGTTCAGAACCACCTTGGGCTACATAGTGAGTTCAAGGCTACCGGAACTAGATAATTGCTGCAAAACCTTTTCATAAATGACTACTGTTAATTTGCAGTTACTGTTACAGCTGTATACCCTCTGTACTAGCTGCATAGTTACTGTTCTGAAGTGTAGCTTGACTGTCCCACTCCTTAGCTCAAGATCCTTTTTTAATAGCTCCTATTAAAAATGAAAGTCCTTAATCTGATATTCAGAGTCGATCCTGGGTTCACACTCCCTCCCTCCCTGCACCAACCCCCCTCTTCCTTTTCTTTTTCATTTTTTTGAGAGAGTATCATGTATCTAATGTTGACCTCAAACTGGTGAACTTGTAAACTACCTACCTGTAGAGTGCTGGGATTACAAGAGTTCACAGTCATGCCCAGCTCATGTGCTGGGCATCAGACCCAGGTGCCAGGCAACCAGCTCAGTTACATCTTCAGCTCCTAGTATTCCGTGTCTTCTGTAGTCAAATCCTGACTTTACCAGGTCCACCCTTCCCATCGTCTTCTCTTCCCGTGTCTATCTGATAATATAGTCAAATGTAGATGGGTTTTCTATGCTTTAAATGAATGCATAATGATGAGCTATTATTCATTGTAAGTATTAGTCTCTCATGAAGCTCCCTTAGGTTTCCCTAGGGAAGAACCAACGCCCATCTCTGTAGACTCTTAACACATTTATTCAACAGTCAGCACTGTTTAAAAAATATATATATGTCTCTGTGTGTGTGTGTGTGTGTGTGTATACATATTTTTTTAAATTGGTTTTAAGTGTTTTCCTGCATGTTTATAAATGCATGCAGTGTCAGAAGAGGGAACTAGAGTTGCAGACAGTTGTGAACCATCATGTGAGTGCTAGGAATCAAATGCTGGTTCTTTAGAAGAACAGCCAGTGTTTTTAACTGCTGAGCCTTATCTTTCTAGCCCACTTTTATTATTTTCTGATTATATGTGTGTGTTTGTGTGGGGATATGGAGCCTCAGAGGTCAGTGCCATCTTCATGATTGAGGTTAATAGAATTATTTCTATTAGTGTATCACTACTAGGATCTGGAAGGACATAAAAGCTAGAGACCCAGGAGCCGGGCCAAGTTTCTTGTGCCTGTTTTTTCTAGTTTCCTCTGAAACACTGTTAACTTATTCTCACTCTATTCGCCCAGATGTATTTTGCCAGCTATACCATGGATATTGACTTGCAGTCTTGGTCTCCCTTCACCAGTTAATACAGTTCTCTGAAATGTCCTTGGTTCTATGCTTGTTCAGGGGAGAGTATAAGCAAGTGTGGTAGGCTTTTCTTTCCTTAGGTTCTGGGTTATTTTGTGTTTTTAAGTTTGGAGTTTTTGTTGTATACTTGGATTTTTTAAAAACCTACTTTAATAAGGGATTTTAAATGTTTTAACCTCCCTTCTAGCCCACCACCCACCAGAGGTAGTAGAAAGGAAAGGTTAATAAAGCAAAGAGGGATGTGGACCTGTTAAGAAATAGTTCTTTGGAGCGATTCCAATCTTTGTTATCAGAGTATCAGCAATTCAGGTCACATGAATCAGCAGTGGTAGCTAGATCCACTCGCAGACACCATTCATGAATCAGCAATGGCAGTTCAATTCAGAAGAAACCACAAGGCTACATGGAAGAGGCAGCTGCTGGAATATCTTACAGGTTTTTCTCTACAAAGTCACAACTAATGATGATAGTGAAGAAGGCAAGGCAAACCAATGCCATAGTATCAGTCAGTGAAGACCAGAGTCAGCAAAGCCCAACAAAGACCAGCAAAGAGTGGCAAGGTGAACCAGTGCCACAGTGTCGTCCACTGTCTGTTGGGCTATGCTCACACCTTTTCTAAACATCATGTGTTCTCTCAAGGATCCACTTGAGCAAAACATCACACACCCCTTTTCTAGGCAGCTACCAAAAAACCATCACAACGTTCTCAGCAAAACATCCTCTCATAAGACAGTTTCCAGAAAAATATCACATGACACAACCGAGTCTCCAAAGAAACAGAAATTTCCACTTCGTTTTGTTTGTTTTTTACTTTGTTTTTGAAATACATTCTCATTATGTGGCTAGGAAGTTGATATGTAGAACAGGCTGGTCTCAAACTCACAGAAATCCTCTTGTACAACCTCCCGAGTGCTGGGATTAAAGACATGCTCTCCCATGTCTAACTTTTTATTTGCTTTGTCTGTGTGTCTGTCTGTGTGCCTGTGTATCTGTATGTGTGAGTGCATGTGTGCTGGGTATGCGCCACATTCACTAGTGCTCACCTCACCTCAACATGCATGTGGAGATCATAGAACAGCTTGGAGGAGCAGGTTCTCTCCTTCAAGGACTAAACTCAGGTTCTCAGGCTTGGTGGTGAGTGCCTTTGCCCACCGAGTCATATCACTGCCCCCCAGATTCTGGTTTAACTGCCTTTTCTTCATTAAATATGTATGCACTTGTGAAGTCATGTATGCCCTTTGACATAACATGGTCTTGGTTTACTTATCACATAAGAACATTCTTTTTAGCTTCTTAACCTTTCTCTTGACTTACTGAGTCAGATTTGTTTCCCCAACCAACAGAATGAGTATAAGGAGAAAATGTGACATCCATGTAACATCATTTTAGATGTAAAGGTGGTTTTGGTTATCAGCTACTTCAATTGATTACATTTTTCTGAGGAAATTTAAAGAGAAGTAACTTGCTAAATGCAGCACCTTTCCCACTAAACCATATTTCCCAGGTATTATGATCTTATTTAGCTGCAGAATCTAAGATTCGGGTTGTAATTTTTGAGTCAGGCATAAACTGTTCTTTGAAGTTACATGTGCATGCATGACAGTTGGGAAATGATTGGCCTTTTCTTACGTTGTTCCTGGAATCAGACTGGCTAAAGTTAGCCTGAGAAATACGTGCCACAGTTCCCCATGAGTTAGTTGGAGTAAAAGCCAGTGAGTAAGGCTGTGTGAGTCAGGGCTTCATGTTTATGTGCTGTGACGGTGACTAGCTGTGTGTGTTCAGTTCCATCTTAAAGCAACATCTGAACAACTCAGGTTGACTCAATGACAAATGTGAAATTGCCTGGATAGTGTTTGTTCAATTTTTTTCATTATCTTTCTCCACAAACAGTTTTAAATAGCCTACTTGGTAGGCAGTGTACTGCTCAAAGATTGCATCTTAAGAGGTGAGTTTAGGCTGTTGGTTTTGGGTTGACTTTTCCCTGTGTTGTACTGAATAAGCCTGGCAGTTTACTTGGTCCTTTATTGTCATGCTGTTCCTCCAGAGCTAGTCTGTTAGTCTGAGAGCACTGTGTGGCAGAGCTCCTCTAAAAGTCGCTGTAAGGTTGCTAGCCAGGAAAAGGACACTGTCCATATGGCTGCAGAAGTCTGAAGGGATTGTGGTTGAAACTTTAATGACATTAGCCACAGATACTATATTTATTTCATACAGCATCGAGACAGGCCCTACAAAGTGAAGAATTGGGCTGCCCAGAATGCTGTCTTGCTTCTGTCAGGTTTTTTAAATGTCCAACTCAGTGTTTTCCACTCAAACTAACATTTAAACTAAAGTCAAGAGACCTGAAGTGACTAATGTCCAAAGTCCAATAGAAGCCAGAGATAGTCAGGGTTGGAGCTGAGTCTCTGGCCACCAGCCAAGATGTTGGTAGGGGCCACAGTTTCTCTTCTAATCTCGTACGGGGTTGGTAACTCATGCTCATAAATCCTACAAGCAAGAGTCCAGTACCACTTCAGGAGAACCCAGTCCTGCCATTTATGTGAAGAAATAATTCAGTTAAAATTTGCCCTAGATCACACACATAATTAAGAGTGGAACCAACCCATCTTTAGATTTTTCTCTTAGTTAATATATAGTACCTTTCATAAAACCTAACCCAGAGACAACCAGTGTTTAAATATATATTTGTATACATGTGTATTTGTGTATAACTGCTGTTATTTCCACAGCTGTGCTTACTGAACAAAGCAGGGGCAGCAGGGACTTTAGAAGTAGATCTGGCAGGCAGGAGTGGCATCACATGCCTATAATCTCATCATTCTGGAGGCAGAAATAGACGCTGTCTAAGAGTTTGAGGCCAGTCTGGTGTATGGGTCTGTATAGCAAGTTTTAGGATGGCTAGGGCTCCATAGTGAGGTCCTGTCTAACTTCTAACATAATGAACGTGTATAGTTTGACTTTTTGAAATGTGTGACTTATTTATAAGTCATTCCTATTGACTCACCCAAAAGAATGTAGGACTAAGGTTTTCTCTAAGGGAATGAAAACAGTGAACCTGAGCACACTGGGATGAACTGAATCTCATAGGAAAGCTCCCATGGTAAAACACATGGTGCTACAAGATGTGAGCCTCTTTCTTTATGGGGAGGGCCTGATGATGGAAAAGAGGCATGTTGGAAAGGAACTTTTCTATCAACTCCTGGGGCATCCAGTGCTCGAGTGAGAAGACCCTAGAGCAGAAGCTTTAGATAAAGTCCCTTTTATACTCTGATCTTAACTCTTCTCTCTGAACTCATTTCCTTATTTATTACCCATGTAGTTTTAAAAAGAGGATCAAAAGAGAGAATATTTGTGAATGTCATTGTCAACTGTAAAATGCCTTTATGCATACAAGCTTTTTTTATTTTTTCTAGGAAAAGCCAGCCAAAGTCAAAGTGGAAGTGGCTTCGGGTGTCTCCTCCAAAGGTTCTGTGACTAAAAGAAATCAGCAGTCTGTCACCACTGAGCAAAACCCCTCTAAGGAAAATGCTTCTAAATTGACTCTGGAGAACTCAGAAGCTGTAAGCCAGCTCTTAACCGTAGCTCCTCCTCCGAGAGAAGGGGGTGAGGACAGTGAGTGGGAGGAAGTGATTGTCTCCGATGCTCATGTTTTGGTCAAGGAAGTTCCTGGGAATCGTGGCTCAGCAGTAACTAAGATGCCGGTTGTCAAGAGTGGTGTACAGGCTGAGGTCTCCCTGGGGACACCCGAGAATGACAGTGCTGGACCAGACAGACCACCATTGGCCGAGGGGACCAGCACCGCCAGTTTACTCCAAGCTCACAAAAAGTCTCCAGGGTATGCCAGTGTAATTGTGTATTACTGGGACTATGTTTAGAACAGCAGCTAAGCAAGAGTCCCATGTTTGCTTTGTCAAGTATCCTTACAGCAGTCCTGAGAGAGGCAGCAGAGCCCAGAGAGGCTCTAATACCACTGCCTAGAGACACATTGTGATCTCCTGTATGCTCTGCCAACCGTACATTGCTGTTACATTCCTTGTACATCTTTTCTTGTCTTCCTAAAGAAGATCCTAGATAGTGCTAGGATCTCTTGGGACAGGTAGGCAGAGTGTAAAAAACAAACAAACAAAACAAACAAACAAAAACCCTACATGTGTTACCAATCCTGAATATGGGATTAGAAAGGGAGGACTTATTTTGGCATCCTGTGCAAAGATTCTTGGGCTGGTAGTCAGAGACTCAGCTTGAGTCCTGGCCATCTCTGGCTTCTGTTTGACCTTTGGTATAGTCTCTTGATGTCTTGTGACTAGTTTTCAAAGACCTTGAGTTGGAAAGAATATATCTCACAGGTTATATGTGACTGATTATAAAGACTAGGAACGATTGCTTATAAAGCATTCAGGCTGGCACCTTACAAAGAGGAAGGCAGCAAGTGTGGACTTTTCTCCCCCTTTCCTTATTAGAGGCTTAATTGGCTACTGCATGTACTGTCACAGGATCTGTCGTTCTCATAACTGAAGACTCATTGCTAATCTCAGGAGTTCTCAGCTGGAAGAAGCTTTGCCCACAGTGGATGTTTTGATAGGGCTGGGAGGTATTTGGTTGTCACAGCTGGGGAGAGATTTGCTGCTAACATCTAAGTGGGGAAAGGACTGCTAAACATCCCGTAGTACACAGGATAGCCTCCTCCCCTGGGGAACTGGCCTCTAAAATGTCACTAGTTCACATTTGGTTTCTAGTGTGATTTGTAAGATTTTTTTGATTGAATGACTAGGAAATATGTTCAGATAGTTCAGATTTTAGAAGTATAAGAAAACACATTTGTTAAAAATCTCCTTTCTGTCCCATTATGTAGTCATTATTTCCGAGGGTTAGTCAATATTTCCAATTCTCTACTGTGTCAGGAATTTTAAACACAAACATGTATACATGTGCATGTATTTCCTACTTTTTTGGGTTTATTTTTATTTTATGTGTACGAGTGTTTTGCCTGGATATCTGTCTGTGAAACCTGTGTGCCTGATATCCAAGGATACCAGAGGAGAGCATCAGATCCTTGGAACTGGAGTTGTAAGCCACCTTGTGGGTGCTGAGAATAGAACCTGGGTCCTCTTCCAGAGCAGCAAACTCTCTTAACCACTAAATCTCTTGAGCCCATTTTCTACTTTCTACACAAATGCTAGCAGAGTGGGTGTACTGCTAAACCCGCTCCCTCTCTTCTCCTTAAAACAGTGTGTATACTCTGGAGTTAGTTTAATATGTGAAAGTGTAAAGCTGTGGGCTCTGACTGGTATTTGGGACATAAATTACTTTAGGGGCTGTTTGTACTACCATCAGCACCAGAAAGATTAAGGCCAGGCGAGGTTCCTTGGCCATGATGTCTGTGCTGTCTTCATGTGGGAGCTTGATAGGCCTCAAGTAGTACTTGTTCTCCTTAGAGGCAAATTTGAGAGTACAACTGCAATGGCTGTTGTTATTGCATACTGTAGACAGTGCTTTATTCTTGTATATTACTTACTTATCTGGGCTTTTGAGACCTTTTCATGGAGCGTAGCCTTCTCTTGTCCTCGCCCTGTAGCCAAGGATGGCATGTATCCCTGATCTTCCTTCTAGGATTACAGAGGTACATCATGGCACTCACGTGTCTTTGTGATGACTCACAGATACTTACTTCACCAAATCTATGCTTAAAAACTTCAGGTCAACAGGAGTAAAAGTACTTGTCTAGAGCCCTGTAGATTTATAAAGTCTGCAATTTAATTCAGTTTATCTAAAAAGTATTATTTGGATGTTATACTTTGGTTTCCTTCCTTTGTGCAAATTCTCCAGATTTCCTTCATAGTTGTTTTTTTTTTTCCTCCCTCCAGAGTTGACCTGTTCACCACTGGACCCAAAGCCCCAGAGCTCAAAGGCAGAGCACGAGGCAAACCCTCCTTACTGGCTGCAGCGAGACCTATGAGAGCAATACTGCCAGCCCCAACAAGTGTTGGACGGGGCAGCAGCGTGGGACTACCCAGGGCCAGGCAGGCTTTTCCCCTGGGTAAGAGCTAGTTCAGACCCGGGAGGGGGGCTTGTCTGATGGTAAGGAGCCAGGAGTGGTGATGGAGAACAGGAAGGGGAGAGCTGGGGAAGTGTAATGGCTTTAAGTCACCAGGTTGGTTTCTGGTTCTCTCAGATAAGACTCCCTCTGTGAGGACTTGTGGCCTGAAGCCAAGCACGCTGAAACAGCTGGGCCAACCCATCCAACAGCCACCTAGCACTAATGAAGTAAAGGTAAGACCCAGTCCCAAGAGGAGCATGGTGTTGGAAATGTACTCAGTGTGTTTAATGTTTGAATCACAGCGCACAGACAAATGCAGACACCAGTCTCTTCAGTAATAGGCCTCTAGCAATAAAAACTGAAACTTCACTTCTAAGGTACACACATACTTTTAAGCCTTTTATTTAGATAATGTGTAAGCTTTAAAATAGACAAAACCAAAAGCATTTAATGAGCACCCATAAAATCTTTACCCATAATCACCTATGAACATGTGATCTCGTGCCAGGACGCTGACTCAGCAGGGAAAGGCACTTGCTGTTAAACCTGAAGACTTGATTAAGTTCAATCTCCAGGAGCCACATGATAGAAGGAGGCCACCAACTAAGTGTTCTTCTCCAGCCTTTCCATGCATGCATCTCCCATGTGCACATAAAACAAATAAGTGCAATTCTTCAAAGACTTACTGTATTTTTATTTATGTATATGTCTGTGACTGTAGGTCTGTACACATGACTGCAGGTGTTCTTGGAAGTCAGAGACTTAAAGGCTGATGTGAATGTTAGGAACCCAGCTTGGATTAAGAGCAGCACATGCTCTTAACTACTGAGCCATGTATCTCACCCCTGTCCCCAAATGTAATTAATTCCAAATTGTAATTCTGTGAGTCCCATTTGCTCTCTTTGTGCGGATACTTCATTCTGTAATGATTCTCTGTGTGTTTCTTAGCATAGGGATATTCTTTCGCTAAACGTTAGTGTTCTGTTTTTAGCTTTGTACTCCAATTTGGTCTTTTACCCGGGCTTGTTTCCCCTTCCGTATAGGATCTAGGATCGGGATGTTGCTTTGATTTTTATGGCTGTTTAGTTTCCTTTTAAAATGATGTCTGGTTGTTACCTAGAATCCAGGTGCACATGTGGCACACAGTAATCCCAGTACTTGGCAGCCTGAGCTAGAGTATTGAACGCTCAGGGCCTCCACACTGCACAGTGAGTTAGAGCCAGGGCCATCCACACTGCACAGTGAGTTAGAGCCAGGGCCTCCACACTGCACAGTGAGTTAGAGCCAGGGCCATCCACACTGCACAGTGAGTTAGAGCCAGGGCCTCCACACTGCACAGTGAGTTAGAACCAGGGCCATCCACACTGCACAGTGAGTTAGAGCCAGGGCCTCCACACTGCACAGTGAGTTAGAGTCAGGGCCTCCACACTGCACAGTGAGTTAGAGTCAGGGCCTCCACACTGCACAGTGAGTTAGAGCCAGGGCCATCCACACTGCACAGTGAGTTAGAGCCAGGGGGCCACTTAGCAAGATACAAAAGGAGTGGTAGTGGGGAATGAAGGAGACATATGTTTATCATGAAATTGTCCAAAAAAAAAAAAAAAAACATTCAAAATAGGGGAGAAAAGTATAGAAATGTTTATGTAAAAGAGGGAAATGAATTTTGTCATGACCCCTTAGAACTAACCATCTTGAAACTCTGGTAGGCTGAATTTCAGTGTTCCAAGTCTTGTTTTAATGTGTGTTCTTAAAAAAAGAAAAGAAAAGAAAAGTTTATGTGTATGAGTGTTTTGGTGTTAAAATGGTTGTGAGCCCCCACGTGGGTGTTGGGAATTGAACCTGGGTCCTCTGCAATAGCAGTCAGTGACCTTTATTTAACCACTGAGCTCTCTCTCCAGTAAAGTGTGTTCCTAAGATAGTTTCTATAAACCACAAGTATGGTTTTTAACTGTTTATTAGTTTGTGGCTTGTGACTTTTATTCAGTTTAGTGATTTCCCCTATTTTATAATTCCATGTACTTAAGAACATTTTTGGTTTTTAATTTTAAGATAGGATTTTGCTATATAATCCAGGCTAGTCTCCTGTCTCAGCATCCCAGGTATTGGAATTATAGGCATGTGCCCTGTACTGAGCTTTCACTGCAGTATGTGACTAGAGTAATTTTTTAAATCCCCTAAGCTAGAATTTTCCAGACATTTTTGTGGTCCTCTGTTAAAGTCTGTCTTTGTATTCCAGCCCAGTCAATACACACATGAAGTGGTCAATGGAGGTGTGCATTCCTGTGCACTCACTTTGGTAGTTCCCTTTCCTCCTCACAGTGTTGTCTTCAGCCTTGTGGCCCATAGCTGGAAAACTGTCACAGTCGAGACTGCAATAGAAAAACCCACCCGCTATCCTCCTTGCCATTCTTTTGTTGGAGAACTTTCACTGCTGTGAATTGGTCTTGACAAGTTCAACTGGACAGTGTTCTGTCCGTTGCCCAAATGTAGTGACAGCTGCTGTTGTATATGTGGTCTTGGATAGAAAGAAGTCCAGTGAGATTCCTGCTCCTGCTGTCCCTTCCTGTGCCTTCCCCTGTCACTGGACAGGTCTCCCGTCCTGTGAAGAGTTCCTTTTGCTCAGCAGCACTGTTCAGTTAGAAAGGTCACATCTCTTTGTTTCTCATAAGCCAGTTAACAACTTGAGTCCACTGTTAGAGAGTCGTTTTGATTTACAGTGCGTATCTTTTCATTATAAGGATTATATGTGCATTCCTTATAGACTGTTTGTAGATCTTGAGAAAGGGAGAAAACAACAATAATCTTCCATTCGTTTCATGACAGTTTACCAGCTAGACCTCAGACTTCCTTCTGTGCTAACAGTATTCAATTATGTATTTATATGAGTAGCTATTATAAATCTTATTATCCCAAAGCAGCTATGAATCGGAGAAGTGTGGCAACCCATAGATCTGACATTCAGTCTTTGGCATATTGGTGACTGCCAATAAACATTACGGGTTTATTGGAACATAGGTCTACTGTAGTTTTCTTCAGAACTTATTTCAAGTTGTTTCAGGACCCAGGACCTGAGGATTTTGGGTAAGGTGTAGAACCAACACTGACTGACTTGTTCTGATCCACAGCTATCTAGTTGCACAAGCAGCAGGACTCCCCAGTTGAAAATCGTAGAGGTCAAGCCTGACATGTTCCCTCCGTATAAATACAGCTGCACTGTCACATTGGTAAGTGTGTATCCTGCTGCTGGGAAGTTGTTTTGATTTTTGTGGTTGAAGGTTTGTTGGAATCTGAGGAGCCAGGAGCAGCAGCAGAGAGTGGGTGCGTCAGGGTCAGCTATGAGTGAGGATGCTATGCACCCCATCAGTAATGCAATGATAGTTGCTGGGGGAATCTGCTCGAGAGTGTGTGTGTGTGTGTGTGTGTGTGTGTGTGTGTGTGTGTGTGTGTGTGTGT
>NW_021604684.1:10041850-10067398 GCF_004785775.1 Grammomys surdaster
TGTGTGTGTGTGTGTGTGTGTGTGTGTGTGTGTGTGTGTGTGTGTGTATGTATGTGTGTATTGTTTTTTTGTTTTTGTTTTTTGTTTTTTTCAGGTAGATATAAAGTACGGGCCAGAACATTTTTTTAGAGTAGTCAGAGATCAGAGTCCAGTCTAGAGTTAATATATTAACCTAGAAAGTGGCTTTTGGGGCTGGAGAGATGGCTCAGTGGTTAAGAGCACTGGCTGTTCTTCCAAAGGATACAGGTTTGATTCTCAGCACCCACATGATGCTTACAGCTGTTAGTAACTCTAGTACTGGAGAATCTGACACCTACTTTTGGTCTTTGCAGACACCAGTTACATGTGGTGGTGCACAGACAGACATATAGGGAGAACACTCCCACTCATAAACTAAAGTGAAATTAGAGAGGGACGACGAGGGCTGTTTCACACACAAGTTCAGGCAGTACTATACTTCTTCTCTAAAGCAAACATACGAACTAGTCGCCTGAGTGGGTCTGAGAGTGCGTGGGAAGCAATGCCTCTGCCTCATGCAGCCTTCCCCATAGGAGTTTCCCTGCCTCATTATCATACTGTTGCCAGAGCTGGGGGTTGAAGCCATAACCTGGCAACACAACTGAACTGTACTACCCCTTTAGTTTTGTTTGGTGATTTTTGAAGGCAGGGTTTCTTTGTAGCCTTGGCTGTCCTGGAACTCTCTCTGTAGACCAGACTGACCTCAAAATCATATAGAGACCTGCCTGTCTCTGCCTCTTAAGTGCTAGGATTAAAGGCATGTACCACCATCACCTGGCTCTTGGTGCTTTTTAAATGATTTTGAGATAAGACTATATTTTTTAGGCTGGCTTTGAACTCACTCTGTAGCACTAGCCTAGCCAGCCTTGAAAGTGTGGTGTGTAAAAGAGACAGACAGACAGACAGACAGACAGACAGACAGACGGACGGAAACAGTGCCAGCCCAAGGTTAATGCTAAGACCTTTTAGAGGTTTCTGATACAATTAATCCTGCTAGCTAGTTTGCTCTGGGAAACTCCATTTCTGCCTTCCATTGCTGGGGTTACAGGTGAACTGCTACACCCACTTGGCATTTATTTGGATTCTGGGATTCTGACCTCTGGTCACTTTGCTTCTATAGCAAGTCTTTCACTGCGAGCTATCTGTCTCTTCCTTTTTTAAAGGCAGGGTCTTATTGAGCTCAGGCTGGCCCTGAGCTTGCTGTGGAGTCATTGGGGCCAGCCTTGGACTCCTGCTCTTCTCCTCTCCCTTCCCAAGTGCTGGACTACTACAGCTGTGCACTACACACCCAGGGGCTTGAGTTTCTGAATCTCGGAGTCAACTTCCGTGTTTCACAGAGAGAGAAGGACTAGACTTGCATCCTGTACTGAAAGAGAAAGAGGAAGAGTCTTTAGATTAGGCTAAATCAGAGTTGAATCATCTCTTCCTTTAAACCGATACCTGGACATTCTGGTTTTTGCTTCTGTTCAAGTTTAACCTAATTTTTGTAGTTTGATCATAGGTCTTGCCTTTTTTAGGATTTGGGCCTGGCTACCTCGAGAGGACGGGGAAAGTGCAAAAATCCTTCCTGTAGCTATGTCTACACCAACCGGCACAAACCTCGGATTTGTCCCAGCTGTGGTTTTAACCTTGCCAAAGACAGGACTGAAAAAACTACAAAGGCCATTGTGAGTTCCTTCTCTAAACACTTATCTTAGACTTGAGTTGTACTTTGGACTTTAATACATGATTAGTGGTTAGTATCAGGATTGGGACCAGATTGTAGGTTCTGAACTTGACAAAGTATCTTCTCTCCAGGCCTTGTCCTCAATGCCAAAATGGGGCTTAGTTGATGACCTAGTCCGTTGTATGCTTCTATAACAAATTGTCCTGGATTGGATAATTCAATACAGAGGGGGCTATGGACTTACAGTTCCAGTGGCTGAGAACTCAAGAACAAGGTGCTGGTTGGGATCTACATAGTGTCTGATGGGGGTTTTCTCTGTATCGTAACATGGTAGAGAGCGCTGTAAGGCAGAACAAGGAGTCAGAGGGAGCTCACTTCATAACAAAGGCACCCTAAAGTCACTTGGTTCTATTAATTTATCATGGATTGACCCATTTGTAAAGATACAGTCTTTGTAACTTACCTTTCAAGTTCCATATATGACCCATATTTGCAACTCTTGTAATTAAGACTACAATCTCTTGGCTGGAGTGCCTTCAGTCCTTTCTGTTCTCATCTCTCATTCCAGAGGAATAGTGTGACTCAGTCTCAGCACAGCAGGGAGTGGGGATCTGTGACCTTCTAGCCCGTTCTGATGATACGGACTCTTTTGCAGCCATTCATTCATTCATTCATTCATTCATTCATTCATTCATTCATCAAGCATACATTTTTATGCCTTATGAGCCAGGTGTTCAGAGATGACCATCACCTGGCCCCTTCCCTGAGGTGCTTTCAGTCTAGTGCAGGAGAAAAATAAGGAACCATACAAGTACAGTCAGGGAGACAGAAGAAAACATCCTCTTGTTATTTTGCAGTTAGCTTCTACAGAAGTCTATAACCCAGGTCTCTTGCTGGTTTGGCGAATAAATAGGCAAGCAGGTGCCTGTGCTTACCAGTGACAGGGTCAGTGACTGTTAGTTACCTCTCCTCATTACCCTGACCAAATGCCTGGCAAGCAGCAGCCAGGAAGAAGGAGGAAAGGCCTAGCATGGTAGGCCATGTCTTTAATCCAGCACTTTGTGGATCTCTGGAGTTTGACGTTAGCCTGATCTACAAAGTGAATTCCAGGACACCCAGGGCTACATAGTGAGAGCCTGCCTCGAAAAGAAGAGGGAAAAAAGTGAAGAAAAAAAAGAGGAGACTTTGTTTTGCTCAAGGTTTGGCTTAAGGGATAGTTTATTGTGACCGAGAAGGTGGGGTGACAGAGTAGCCTAAGGCTGTGCCACTGTGATCTTAGCTCACATTTGGGCAGATCAAGATTCAAAAGAGGAATGCTACTGTTCCACTGATAGGCACCTTACAGCTTATGGGGGCCATTCTCTCCTTCCGCCATGTGGGCTCCCAGGATCAAACTCAGACTGTCACAGTTGGTGTCAAGTGTCTTTACCTGCTGAGCCATCTCTCTGGTCTCCTTTTCCCTCTTTATTCAATAGGGCACTCAGCTTGTGGGTTTGGAAGAAGGGGGTCTGTACATTTTCAGGTTGGTCTTCTCTCTTCGGTTAACTTTTATGGAAACACCCTCACATCCAGAGGAGCATCTCCTAGGTGAATTCAAATGAGCCATGTTGACTGAAGACTGACAGTGAAGGGGTGTACCAGGGAGCATGGAGGAGGCAGAACCCTGTCCTGGTAGTGTATAAAGTTCCCCTTCCCTGAAGCCACCCAGCATTAAAGACAAAGACTTTCTGTAGTCCAGATACATGTTGATCCTTCCACTCCTAGTCCTCACTGAACCACAGGCACTTTGCTACTTGGATGACTTGCCGTATCTAAATTAATCTGTACAGTTGTGCGGAAAGACTACTAGAAAAATGTTTCTTTAAATAGTAGAAGTTTGTATTTTAGAGTTTTAGAAGCTGAAATATCCAGAATGTTAGCAAGTTTAGTGTCTGACTAGGGCTCACCTTCTAGCTTCTATGTGGCACCCTCTTGCTTTGTCTTCATACGTTAAAAGGTACAAAGAACTTCCCTGATACATTTGATTAGTTAATTAAAAATTTGTGGTCTTCTTGTCTTGTCCTTATGAGGCTCTGGCATGACTGATCACCTAGCCTAAGGTCCCATCTCTTTTACATGGTAGAATTTTGACATGAATTCTAGAAGGATATAAAACACATATAGCACAAAGATGTTAGCACAAAGAAGAAAGACCCATCCAGGAAGGTGCGTGGTAAAAAACCCTACTTGGAGCATCCCTTGTAGGAGGTATGAAAACTTTTTCACTGCAGTAGGGAATATGGCCTCAGTACCTCAAGATAGCGATTAGTGAGGGTACAGAAGTTCCCCCATTCATTTCACGCACTCTCTCTGGCTTACCTCCTCTCTGGATGGTGGGTTTGGGTTGTTGTCCATCTCTAACAGTCTGCAGTCATAGCCCTTAGGCAAGTCTGCTTGCATTTTGCAGTACCCACATCAGAACACTGTTTTCCATGCCTGACAGGAGAAGTGAGCTGAGGGAAGGGATTCTAGAGAATTGTACTCATCTCTGCCATCTCTTCACAAGCCTCCTGAGAGTACTTGTATTTTTGTCCTTTGTCTCACAGATGAAGATACTAAGTTTCTGAAATATCAAACTGCCTCAGGGTCCTACATGTATAGCCAGCCATAAGTGTCCTCTCCAGAACTCAACCCCAGGTCTCTTATCCTCCCAGTGAGTGGGAGCTAACAGTTAAACCTGTTGCCAAGAGATATGCTTTATTGATAGAAAAATTTAGTCCCAGAGAGCTTTTAGCAGCACGAGGAGTTATTAACAGAACTAATAGAAACTTATTTCCCACTCTGAGTCATGCCCTCCCTTTGCTCTTTGTACGCTGATGACTCTTTCCTGAGGCTGTCTCTCTACCCTCTGCTTAATGACTTGACCCACTCTTTCTCAGGAGGCGAGTTCACCACACCCAGATGTGCCAAGTACCACAGAACCCCTGAACACAACCCAGAGGGAGATCCAGCGTCAGTCCACACTGCAGCTGCTGCGTAAAGTCATGCAGATTCCTGAGAACGAGTCAGAGCTGGCTGAGGTCTTTGCCTTGATTCATGAACTAAACAGCTCTCGACTTATCCTGTCCAACGTGAGTGAGGAGACAGTCACCATCGAGCAGACCTCTTGGTCGAATTATTATGAGTCTCCATCCACGCAGTGCCTTCTCTGTAGCAGCCCATTGTTCAAAGGGGGACAAAAGTAAGTACCACTTTACTCTGCCCCTAGCTGCCCTGTCCCTCATGGCTCATGCTGCCTCCTTTTTCAGACTGCGTTACTGTCAGAACCTGGGAAGATACTATCTTGTGCTTTCCGTAGATTTTTTTCACCTTCTCAATTGCTGATGGTAAAATAATTAGCGATTAGGGACTGGAGTTTGCTCTAAGGTTAAGAGCAATTTTTGCTCTTGTAAAGGACCCGAGTTCAATTCTCAGCACCCACATTGTGCTGAGCACCCATAGCTATCTGTAATTCCAGTTCCAAAGAATCTGTTGCCCTTTTCTGACCTCCATGGGTACCAGACAGCACACACAAGGTGTACATACATACATGCAGGCAAAACTTACCAATAAGATAAATAAATATTTTTTATGGTTTTTTTTCCCTTGAATTAGAAGTCAATTTAGACATTCCTGAAGCTTGTTACCACCAGTCTACCTAGGGTTTAGATTATATCTGGCTTGCCTAGCATAGAATTTGAGTTTTCGGTGGGATCACTTGAATCATGTAATAACTTGAGAGTTAGATTTCCTTGTAAGTACAGTTTCAGAGCTTAGATCTTAGTGAGATGGAGACATTCACCTAGGAAATCTTGAAAGCAGATCCAGCACATTCTTTTGCTGGTTGCAGAATTTTGCTTCTGACCATAGCCCATGGCCTACATAAAAAGGCTGATTTCCCTCCTGGTTTTCGTTCTGGGTACTAGCTCTCTGGCCGGGCCGCAGGAATGCTGGCTCCTGACAGCTAACCGGCTACAGGTGGTGACTGCCCAGGTGAAGATGTGTTTGAACCCTCATTGTTTGGCCTTGCACAGCTTCATGGACATCTACACAGGTAGGTGCTAACCTTCTGTGTCCTTAAGCACCCTAGAGCAGGTTCAGGAGCCACCTTACCACCTTAGTGGTCTGTGTTCTGCACTCATCTTAGCGGGTTCTGAAGAATCCATCTTTGCCCTGATTGCCTCTGCCCCAGCAACAGTCACCTTGAAGGGCATAACCCTTCTCTGGAGTCTAAAGTTAGTTTAAAAATAACAGCTCTCACTAATCAGTAGTGGCACGCCTTTACTCTCAGCACTGGGGAGACAGAGGCAGGCAGAAGTTTCAAGCCAGCCTGGTCTACAAGTTGAGTTGTAGGACAGCCAGGACCACACAGTGAAACCCTGTCTTGTGAAAACAAAAAACAAAACAAGACAACAGCTCTCAGCTCACTTTTAATTCCAGCATTCAGGGGGCAGACAGGTGGAATTCTGTAAGTTTGAGACCAGCTATGTAGAACAGGTTGGTCTTGAAGTCACTTGAGATCTACCTGCCTCTGCTTAGATTAAGGGTACATACTTCCATAGGGCCCCAGTATACACTGCCTCTACCATTGCAACCACAGACTATGTCCTGTCAGGCAGCATGAGTCCTCCAACCTTATTCTTCATTAGTTGTTTTGGCTAGTCTGTTTATCAGTATGTATGGTCCTACTAGAAATTTCATGGAAGTTTTGTCGAATTTATAGACCAACTTTAAGAATATTGTTTAAAAATATTGAGTTTTCCAATCCAAATATGGTCTTTACATTTTTTTTTTTTTTTACATTTTCTTGTATTACATTTTTGTTTTAATTTGCCTTGGAGACTATTTTGCTATTAAGTACTTTCTCATTAAGAATTTTATATTTTGTTAGACTTATACCTATGTTTATTTGTTCTGTTTTAAGTGCTAAACAAACAGCTCGATCCAGCTGTTTGTGGTTGGTAGAGATGCTTGTTGATCTGTTGACTCCACCAAACCCAGTTTTAGCAGCTCTGGGAATATTGGGGATGCTTTTCTTTTTCTTTTCTTTTCCTTTTTTTTGTTTTTGTTTTTGTTGGTTTGTTTGTTTGTTTTTGAGACAGGGTTTCTCTGTGTAGCCCTGGATATCCTGGAGCTCACTGTGTAGACCAAGCTGGCCTCGAACTCAGAAATCCGCCTGCCTCTGCCTCCCAAGTGCTAGGATTAAAGGCGTGTGCCACCACTGCCCGGCAGGGATGCTTTTCTAAAGTTTGCCAATTACAGGTTTAAAACTGGCATATTATTTATTGATTTATTTATTTTATTAATCAATAGGGTAGAGATCTTTTACATGACCCTAGGATGAGTAGGAGAGGATTACTCCATTATGAATTATATTTGTGAATGTTTCCATTCTCCTTAGCTTTTTGAGTTTTCTCCCAGTTTATTGTCTTTTCGTGTGTGGTGATTTGGGGGATACCAAGGGTTTCATTTGCTTGGGGGGGTTTTGGTTTTAGATAGCCAAAGCTTTGCTATTGTGGTTTCAGCCTTTACCGTCGTGCCTAGGAAGGCCTCCCCACTCTGTGGCCTCCTTGACTGGAGCACGTGCTCCATTTGTTTATGTCACATGTGTGCATTATGTTGTGTATAAATGACCCTGACTTGACTGCATTTAAATTCACCTGAGTCTCCCACATTCCCGTGCTGAGGGCACCCTAACATCCACAGTGTTACTATGTGAGAGCTGGGAAGAGGAAACTGGAGATAGAGAACCCAAATAAAAACATGCTACACACAGTGTTTCATTCAGTAGTGGCTTATGCACAACTTCATGTCAGAGCAGTTAGGTGCACTTCCCTCTTCTGATGCATTGTTCTGTTTTATGACTGTATTGTAACTTATTCCTCTGTAGTAGACATTCATTTGTTTGCACTGGTGATGCTACAGTGATCTCTTTGCTTATGTTAACCTACAGGTCTCTTTAATGTGGGGAATAAGTTGCTAGTCAGCCTGGACTTACTTTTCGCAATCCGGAACCAGATTAAGCTGGGAGAGGACCCCAGAGTATCTGTCAGTGTTGTGCTGAAGTCTGTGCAGGAACAAACAGGTAAAGGTCTTGCCCTCTTTTCCAGTTTCCTGAGGACTCTGAGGACTCAGTGTTATGCTTTAGCCAAGTCATTTAGAGTGAGAGTCTGATATTTTGAAAAAGAGCTAGTCCTGAGTTCCAAATAATACAATATTCGTTCAGAATTTTATAAATGTCACATTGACTTTAGAAAATGTTTTCATGCATACAAGGGCCTTATTAAGCAAGAAATCACAACTGACTTAGAATCATGTCCCTTCCGTCCTAGATAAACTTGGCTTTGTAGCCTGTTAGTCAGACTCACTCTGATATCTCCCAGTTCCAAGACTCTTGTGGAGACCCAGGTGTAGGGATCACATCCTTTGCTACATAGAAAGTCTCTCCTGTCTGTAGTCCTTCTGCTTGTTCCTCACCTGTCTGGTCTCTACAAGCTCCAGTCCTGTGCTTTGTCTCAGGTAGGACAGTTGAGACAGCTTCATGGACTCTTTGAGGCTTGCCTCTGCTACCTGATGACAGTGTGGTTTGGAGCAATTGGTTCTGTTTAGTCATAAAAGAAGGTAGTACTAGCTCCTGGTTCATAAAGAATTAGAATCACTTGAGAATTAGATAGGTAGTATATTCAAAGCCTTCAATACCAACATCTAGTGCCTAGACAGTGTTACTTCAAGGTTGCTGCCCTCCGATTGGAGTTGTCCACAGGCTTGCCACCAGAACGCTTGTAGATTACTGTCCTTGCTGGCTACTGGCTGGTCCTAGTGCTTTTAGGGTCTTTTTCTATGACCTCTTGCTGTCCTTCCAGAGAAGACACTGACCTCAGAGGAGCTGAGCCAGCTGCAGGAGCTGTTGTGCAATGGCTATTGGGCTTTTGAGTGTCTCACTGTTCGTGACTACAATGACATGATCTGTGGCATCTGTGGTGTGGCCCCTAAAGTGGAAATGGCTCAGAGGAATGAAGAGAATGTGCTGGCACTGAAGAGTGTAGAGGTAAGTCCCTCTCAGCCTCCGTAGCCACCTTCAGAACTGTCTTGTCCCATGGACAGCTTCCCTCAGGCTGCATGCTATCCCAGGGATAGATGGCTCCAGTCCTATCTAGGTGAGGCCAGTGGCCTTATCCTCCTACAGCCCATTGTTTATTTGAAAAACATTAGAAAGAAACACAATTTCATGGTTTCTTTGTTTTGTTTCATTTGGGGTTTTTGGTTTTGGAGACATGGTTTCTCTGTATAACAGTACTGGCTGTCCTGAAACTCACTTTGCAGACCAGGCTGTCCCCAAACTCACAGAGGTCCACCTGCCTCTGCCTCCCAAGTGCCGAGATTGAAGGCATGTGCTGCCACACCAGGCTCTGTTCTCCCTGTCTCTCCGTTCCACACACACACACTTACTTTCTGTGATGCTGAAGATTGACTCCAGAGCCTTCTGCATGCTAGGCAAACACACTACCTGGAGAATTACACCCCTAGACCTTGTTTGTTTCCTTCACTAATAATTGAACCAGGACCAGTATAGGTGTTAAGCAGGTTATAATGATGCAGGAGTAGCGAACTATGTGGGGTCTGAGGTTGTGGGGGTAGACCCTACCTATATAGGGCAGCATAGCTCTTTAAGGATGGGTACACAATGAAGTGAAGAGCCACCGAAGGTGCTGGGCAAGTCATGTGAGCTGGTATTGGTTCTGAACTACAGTTTACACTAGATGGTTTTGTGGGTTGTGATAAAGTCCAAGGTACATATGATCCCCGTTGTAAAAGAAAAACAGCAAAACCAGATAGCTGTCTCCTGCTTTCAAAACAAATTCAGGGACTGGAGCAGTGATTCCACAGTTTAAGAGGACTGGCTGTTTTTGCAGAGAACCTGGGTTCATGTCCCAGTGCCCACATTAGGCAGCTAACAATCACTATAACTCCAGTGCTAAGGGTTCTAGTGTCCTAAGAGTTCTGGCCTCTGAGGTACCTCACACACATAAGTGCACACACAAAAATAAATTAATCTTTCTTTAAAATCAGACATTTTAAATAGAAGAAACTGGAGCTGATTATACATGAAAATATAGATGCCTAAGTCTTGAATAAAATAATAATAGTACATCAGGTCTAACAGCAAATGGAGTAATACTATACCCTGGCCAAATTTACTATCAGGAAGCAGAGTTATTTAACTTAAGTGTGTGTGTATACACACACACATACACACACAACACACACACACACACACACAGCTCAGTAGTTAAAAGCACTTGCTGTCAAGCTTGGTGACCTGAGTTACATCCCTGGGATGGCACCAACATGGCAGAAGGATGGAAACGAACTACCGCAAGAAGTCTTGATCTCCACATTCTGCATATGTGTGCGGGTATGTGTGTGTGCACGTGATGATCCTAGGATGGCCTTCCCTTGACTACAGCAAGGGTATATGCTACTTGTGCTGGTCACTGGATTGGATGTAGAATCACCATGGACACAAACCTCGGCATATCTATAAGGGTTTCCTAGGCACATCCACTGTGGTACAATCGACCCCTAGCCAGGCTGTACACGAGGGGAAGGGAAGCTGAGCACCAGCGGTCACCTGCTTCCTCACTGCACGTGCAGCTTCACCAGCACAAGAAAAGTATTACCGTGACGTGAGGTTTCTGCATCTTGTTGCACCATAGTAACTGCCATAGTAACTGGAGTGGTGGTTCATGAAGTGACAGGTGCAGCTCTGCTGACTAGCCCTAGTGTGTTCGGCATGAACATGTAAACATATCAGTATTTTGTCTTGGTTGGTTTTGTTTGGTCATATTCCTATCTTAGCCTTCTTGGAGCGGGCATAGCTCATGCTTGCACATATTCCTATTGTGTGCTGATTTCTGTTCAAAGGATGGTATGCATAGGACTTGCTTCATTGCTTCAACAAAATACATGCCAGCAGCAGCCTAAGGAAGGAAGGGTTGCTTTTGTCTCACAGTTTGAGAGTATGCCTCATACAGGTTGAAAAGTAGCCTAGCAAGCATTTACGTTTTGGTGGTAGAGATTGATACAGAACCGTGTGTATGCCGAGCCAGTTCTTCACTGCCGAGCAGTACTTGCCCTGCAGCTAGTGAGGCCAGAGTCACACTTGGAGGACCACGTAAGGTGCCTGCTTCATCCAACAGCACAGCACATATTTTAAAATTGGAATGATACAGAGATTAATTATATGGCCTTTGTACAAGGATGACATGCCAGTTCAAGCAGAAAATAAACTGCTTGTAAGAAAAGTAGTACAGAACTGACACTCAGTGGTAGAATGCTTGTCTGTTGTCTGAGGCCTAGGAGTTGGTGTCCCTGACTGCGGAGCAAAGGAGGCTGGTTAACTTAAGTGCTGGGTGTCTGTAATGGTTAAGTCTTTGCTCCATGACAAGAGGTAAGAACTAAGTGTTGTCGATGTCCTGGAGAGCCTGAAGAAAAGTCTCACAAGACCTTGGCAGGCCATAAAGTTCTCCTAAGCAGACTTCTGTTCTTGGCGGCCAGTTACAGGAACTGAGGCTGTGGTTTGAAAATTAAACCTAAGTCAACATTCTTTTTCCTTTTCTTCTTCTTTTTTGTAATTATGTGGAACTGGGTCTTGTGTAGGTGAGTGCAGGTGCCTTTGGAGGTCTGAGGCTTTGGGAGTCTCTGGAGCTGGAGTTCCAGGTGGTTGTAAGCTACTTGATCTTTGGTCTGGGAACCAAACTCAGGTCCTCAGTAAGAGCAGAGTGCTTGTAACCACAGAGCATGCTGTTGATCAGAGCTGTAGAAGCGGGGGGGGGGGGGCCGTATTGTTATTTGGTCTGGGAGATACTGTAGTGTGAGAGGAAGAAAGGGGTGGCTTGGTATTGAATTGTTAGTCTAGAGGAATCTTGGCAGTACATTGCTGTCTCCCAGAGTCTTGATTTCCTGGTGAGTCAAAAAGATCATACTGTATTGTTACTAATCTGTAAGTCACTGCCTATTTTTTACCTTTGTTTTGTTTTTTCTTTGCCTTTTTTATCGTGACCACATTGTAGTTTACCTGGCCTGAATTCTTGGGCTCCAATGAGGTGAACGTAGAGGACTTTTGGACCACGATGGAAACAGAAGTGATTGAGCAGGTTGCATTCCCTGCCAGCATCCCCATCACCAAGTTCGATGCCTCTGTTATTGCTCCCTTCTTCCCGCCACTCATGAGAGGAGCTGTGGTTGTCAACACTGAGAAAGACAAAAACCTGGATGTGCAGCCAGTACCTGGTAAGACCATTTGGTGACTGTTTCGTATTAAGAGAATAGCTCTAGGCATGGTAGTGTGCACCTTTAATCCCAGCACTCAGGAGACAGAAGCAGGTGAATCTCAGTGAGTTCAAGGCCAGCCAGCCAGGACTATATGATTAAACCCTGTCTCCAAAAATGATAGACAGAAATATTTTTTATATTATGACCCAAAATGATACCCACACTCTTGACATGTGTCACATCTATAGTTAGAAACTTGTACAAATATAATACACCTTATGTTCTGTTTTAATTTTGAAAAGTTTGAAAATACAAAGTCTTGTATTAATTTTGTCAGTGCCCTGTGTGATAGGCTGGCTGGAAACATTGTTTCTTAATGTTAGATAACGAGTCTCCTCGCCCTCACTTCAGCTTCTTCACTGCTGAGCTCTGCCCTCTGTAAGCTAGGTCAGGAGCATAGTATGTGGAGAGAGAGCATTTTTTAAATGACAATGCTGGGCCTCAGTGATCAACAGCACGTGCTGCTCTTGCAGAGGAACTGAGTTCAGTGCCCAGCATGAGCACATGGTGGTTCCTAATCACTCGTACCTCCAGTTCCAAGGGACCTGATGCCCTTTTCTGACCTCCATAGACACCAGGCATGTACATGGTGCATATACATTTGTGCATACACTTATAGATAATGTAAAGTAATAGCTCCTCTCCCTCTTGTTGCTACAAGCATCTGAAACATCTGAGCTTTTGGTTCTGGAAACAGACTGTGGGTTAAAAAGTGAGCTGCTGTGGGGTCTTGGCAATGACTGTCTCTGTGACTGGATATATATGTTTCCGGGGCATGGTCTAGTGAGAGCCTTCAGGCATCAGTGAAGCACACGCACACGTGCTTCTGCTCCTTCCCTCACACCCTGTGTCTCACCTCCCTGTTCTCAGTCTCAGGCCTGAGGAATTAGCCATAGTGTCAGGTTGCTGTCAGCACGTCTGTCAGCGCTGTTGTGTGTTTCAGGCAATGGCAGTGCCTTGGTGAGACTGCTGCAGGAAGGCTCCTGCAAGCTGGAGGAACTCAGTTCCTATGGTGGGGAGGAACTGCAGTACCTTCTGGAGCAGTGTGACATCCCCTTTGGCCCAGAAGACTCGAGGGTGAGTGTTGGGAGTGAGATGTAAACCCCATGCCGTGTATGTGTATGGATTTTATCCATACCTCACTTGCTTTCTCTACTATTGAAATGAAAATATGCTTCCTTCAAATTCAGATTCAAATGGTAACTCCACTTCAAACATTTCTCTGACTTTTTTTTTTTTTTTTTAAAAGAAAAGGAAGGCCCAGGTCTGGCAGCTTCCTTTGGAACCTCCTGATGTTTACCTATACCTAGAGGAAGGGGCTGGTGAGGCCCTAAAGCCTAGCAGTTGATGCATTTGCTTTGGGTTTGGAGGGACGTTTGATACAGGGTACCTTAGCATTTGTGCCTGAGTTGTAATCTTTTCCTCCTCTCTAGGATCAGCTCTGCTTCTCCTTATTGGCCCTCTATGAATCTGTACAGAATGGAGCCAGAGCTAGACCGCCCCCATCTCATTTCACAGGGGGTAAAATCTACAAAGTGTGTCCCCATCAGGTAAGACAGTGGCGTGAGGGGAGCATTGGGTGACTTAAAGTTGAACTGCCCACAGAATCAGATCGATCCCGTTAGGACTGGGACTTGTGTCATGGTGCAGCCTGGGGGCCTGGAGAGGGGCCTGGGTCACTCAGTAGTATAAACACCCTACTGCATGCTGGGCCCAAGTTGCCTAAGTGTACAGTGGTAAATGTCAGAGAGGCTGCTTGTCTCCTAGTTGACCTCCTGTTGTCATGGAGGAAAAAAGTTACCACAGCTTGTGATGCTAGCTCTAAAGGAACCAGACAAAGAACTGAGGTAGCCAGAAAAGGCCAAGGCTAGAGACAAAGGAAGAGTCCAGAGAAGAGCCAGAGGAGGAGTGGCTCCAGAGACTTTATTCTGAAGAAGTCACTGCAGATACAAAGCTGTGCAATAAGATTCCAGAATCAGCCAAGGAAGGCACCAGAATGGAACCCGTTCACGGTGAAGTGAGAGTCGGGCTGAGCTGGTGGGCTTTGACTCTTACTCCATGACAGATGAGCACACACTCAGGGTGTGGTGCAGTGCGCCCAGTGTCCAGGGATTCGAGTGCTGTCTTGGACCTGTAATAGCATTTCATTTGAGGTGACAGGATGGGTGGCTTAAAGCCCAGCTCTCCAGGATACTCAGTTCTGTCCCGCAGGGGCAGCTGGGAGATGTTGGTGGATATTCTTGCTAGGTCACAGCAAAGGCTGTTGCTTGTGTAACCTATTGAGGAATGGTGGGAACCTTGCACAGAATACTGATAGTTCAGTCCAGAGGCCCTAAGCCTTGTGTTCACATTGCCAGGCTGGTTGGTAGGGTGATATGGAGTAGGGATTAGAGATGTTCTGAGGTGAGGTCCTAGCTGTTCTCAGGACAAGGATGAGCTGGTGACTTCTTTTAGGAATGTAAGTAGGAGGGGAGGGCCGTCTCGGTGGCTAAAGGCCCTTGCCAGGCAAACCTAACAACCTGGGTTAATCCCG
The DNA here is from genome assembly GCF_004785775.1 of Grammomys surdaster. Lineage (NCBI taxonomy): Eukaryota > Metazoa > Chordata > Mammalia > Rodentia > Muridae > Grammomys > Grammomys surdaster. The sequence continues at coordinate 10,056,421 of NW_021604684.1, forward strand.
GAATCCACTGTGGAAGGAGAGAGAGAGAGGGTGTGTGTGTGTGTGTGTGTGTGTGTGTGTGTGTGTGTGTGTGTGTGCGCGTGCTGCATGCACAGTAATAATCAGTTCATTTTTAAAAGGAGGAGGAAAGGGATCTAGTGTCATGGGCCCTGGTTTCCATCACCAGGCTGATCTTGAAAGAAGTGAATGAGGACCTACCCCCGCCGCCTGCATGCTGGTTCCTTAACTCTAAATGACACCCTCCATCTCCCACAGGTGGTCTGTGGCTCCAAGTATCTTGTTCGAGGTGAAAGTGCCCGTGACCATGTGGATCTGCTCGCCTCTTCCCGCCACTGGCCACCTGTCTATGTGGTAGATATGGCCACACCAGTGGCCCTGTGTGCTGACCTCTGCTACCCAGAGCTGACTAGCCAGATGTGGGGGAAGAACCAGGGCTGTTTCTCTAACCCTACAGAGCCAGTTGTGGTAAGTTACCTCCTGATTACTGAAATAAGTCCGTGGGGATAAAAAAAAGAGCTCTGCCCACACCCGATATTAGGAGCGCCTGCCTGGGAACTGTCTCTAGCAGCCTTCTTTCCTGTCAGCGTTTTCTCCTGATGCATCAGCATGTACTACAGACACTTTACTGACTGACCACAGTACCAGACCATAGTGTGACACTTAGTGTGCTTGGGGTGTTCCAAACACAGGTGCATGTGTGGACAGGCTGCTTTCCAGAGAATCCAGAAAATTGCCACCTCTGGGAGTCATTGTCCACACTGTACCGTACAGGGCACTGCTAACTCGAGTCTTCGATTCAGCTGTGAGTGTGCTCCAGGGCATGGCATGCCTGGTGAGGCGTAGGTACCGTGGACCTAGAAGGCAGTGGCTTTGCATCTAGAACTATGAGCTGATAAATCTCTGTGTTTTATTCTTTTAAGATTTTTAAGGGAGGTGGCTCTGGGGATGGACCAGATCTTCTCTGACCATCTCCTTTCATTAGAAGAGGAAAATAAGACCCAGGGAAGGAACAAGACTTGGTCAGGATCACACAACCGCTGAGTGATGGAGCCCTTGTGTTTGTGTGTTGGTGCAGTGTCCCAGGAAGTAGTTCCTACTACAGTCATGTGCGCTCAAGGCCTGCCCTTGACCTTGACTAGAAGAGGCATTAGAACTGATTGATACTAGAGAGAAGAGTCATAGAGGAAATGAGTACTCTACCCAGGTGCATTGTGGGAGGTAAAGGCTTGGGTCTAAACATTGTCCTCATTCCCTGGGCTCTCATGCTCTCAGAAATTGTGGTAGAGACCCAAAAAAGTGTCTGAAGTGTCCCTCAGAGCCACTTCCTCCCATTCCTCTGCTTCCTGCATTGTCCAGGTTCAGTGATTGCTCCTGAAGCAATCCAGCATCTGCTGGGATGACCAGTTTCCTATGCCCATTCTTACATGAAGAAATGGGGCCACAGGACACACAGTATACACGGCCTTTAGGATTTAAACAGGGCTGCCTGACTCCTGACTTCTGCTCTCCCGGCAAGATTCTCCTCAATCATCCCTCTTAGAAAGCAGCTTCTCTTCTCTCTTGTAGAGTGTGTCTTGCCCTGAACTCTTGGACCAGCATTATTCTGTGGATGTGACAGAGGCTGAAAACTCTGTCCAGCATCCAGTCACCAAGACTGCGACACGGCGTATTGTCCATGCAAACACAAAGCCCGATCCTAGTGACCCTAGTGCTGGCCACCGTTCCTTATCACTGTGCCCTGAGCTGGCACCCTATGCCTCTACCACGGACAGCAAACTCAGCAGCATCCGCCAGCGGCCCATCGCCTTTGACAATGCCACCCACTATTACCTCTACAACCGCCTCATGGACTTCCTCACCAGTCGAGAGATTGTCAACAGGCAGATCCATGACATTGTGCAGAGCTGCCAGCCTGGTGAGGTGGTCATTCGTGACACCCTCTATCGCCTTGGGGTTGCTCAGATCAAAACAGAGACCCAGGAGGATGGAGAGGAAGAAGAAGTAGCCTCGGTGGTGGAATAAGCCAGGTTTTTATATACAGGGCCTGCATCATCTCTCTCAAGCCATAATATGGCCCTTGCCCAAGTCCTATTGAGGGGACCTGCTGTCCTCTGTAGGGAGGGCCTCTGACTGCTGGAACTGACCAAAGAGCTTCCATTTCATGAGCACAGTGGAGGCCCTCAACCTCTGGGGCTCAGGAGAGGTGCTGGGAAACTTCTCCTTGGCCTGAAAGAGCACGTGGGGGGTGGAGGGTATGATATTTTTAAGCATCAGATGCTGATGGAAAGGCTGGGGCCTGGTTGCCCAGACCCTCCACCACCTGGGGTCCTGCACCAGGTGGGGGAGCCATTGAGCTAAGCTGTCCTGTGGGGAGGAGCTCTGGCTCCTGTCCTGTGGGTTTCCTAACCTGCCTTTGATTAGAGCCCTTGCTGGCTTATTCACTCTTGGGGTCCCTTTGGGCCCTTCATTCTCCCTAAAAGGGGTGCATTCTTTTTTCCTCCAGCTCTCCCTGTTCCCACACCTTGGGGCAGCTGAGGAGAAGTAACAGTCAGATTCAGCTCTCTCCAGGACTCGCCTCTGCCCTGGGTTTGGGGGAAGAGAATCCTTCCTCCTTTCTCTGGCCACTGGTACTGTACCCTACATCCTCTGGGCCCTCAGACCCTTACCACAGAGGGGATGTGGCCCATGGTTGTGACATAGCTGACAAGCAGTAGGAAAACTCCCTTCTGTGAAGGGGAAGCAGATAGGCCATAAGCAAACAGCAGCACGGGCTCAGGTGCCTGTGGTTTGCTTAGGGCCCAGGATTGGCCGAGTGCTATTTAATTTATTGAGAGGGTGGGATAGGTGGCGTTCCCTCTCGTTCTTCCCCCAACAAGAATAAAGTTTATTAAATTATCTGGTTTTGATGAAGCAAGAGCCAGTTCAATGCTCACTGTGTCCCTTGGCTCTGGAAGCCGGTGCTTGTTGGTCATTTCTTGGGAGGGAGGGGTAGAAGGAGGTCCTAGGGAACTTGAAGGCAAGGCATCTGTGTGCCGCAAAGAACCAGACACTGCTGGCTGTTAACGCTGTTAGTTTAATGTTGACTGTTAGTGAGGACGAGTCAGCTTGGAAAGGAGCATGCAGTATGTGCTTTGTGTGCTCAACCTTGCATCAAGGTCCCATGCCTTCCAGCCTAGAATGACAGGACACTAGGTAGAACATCCCTGACTTTTAGCTGCCACTTGGCTCATTCTAGCAGTACAAGATCCAGGATGAGGCGGGGCTATAGATAAACTGAAGGGCAGGAGTGGCAACCAGTCTTGTGAGCTTAGGAAGGGGCCACCTGCCTCGAGAAGCCTTCAGTCTCCGCATCAGTCAGGGAGGGAGACCTTCCGCCCACCCACAGCCTTTGAGACCCTGTCTTTTGAGACATAAATCAGTTTTTCCGTTGAAACACAAGAGTTTGGGATGGGTTTTTTCAAATGGGGATAGGATGAAGAAAGTGAACTAGGGGTGCACCAGTTGGTGTAGTAAATAGAGGCTAGTACTGTGAGAACCCCACTGGCAGTGATGGCCCAGACTCTGGGAATGGGGCCTCTGACCTCCCCAGACCCCTCATGTTCTGAAGTTTCAGAGCTGGGCCAAGCTGAGGGACGAAGTTCATATGTTCTCCCCATGTCACCCGTCCATGGAGGAGGTCAAGCTGGGCCCTGCAGGGGAGCAGGACTCTGCTCTCCCACTTCAGCAGAACTGGTAGTTGTTAGGCTGCAGCAGAGGCTGGGCGATGTCCCCAGGCTCACAGCAGGCCAGGTGCTCACTGGAGCTCTCCTCTTCAGGCTCACTGCTGCTGCCACTGCTGCCGCCACCACTGTCACTGCCGCTGCTACCGCTGCTTGGCAGGTTAGCGTACTCCTGAGGTGGGGAGAAGCCAGAAACAGCTGATGGATTTCAGGCCCAGACCAGCCTGATCCAGCCAGCCATGCATGCCCTCCATCCCTCTGACCTGGTCTCTCCTCTCCAGGTGGGCCTGTTCCTGGAGGAGGAGGCAGATCTGCTGGAAGGTGGGTCTTTTGGTAGGCTCCAGGTCCCAGCAAGACTGCATGATGCTGTATCTGGAAACAAAACGAACATTGCCCGTGTCAGCCTCCTCAAGTCACAGACATCACTAGGGAGATGTTTCTAGTGAACCTCCAAAACTAGTCAAAAGTTTGAGGGCTACAGCACCTATTAGCATGGTTGAGGACCCTGGGTTCAAAGTTTGGTATAGAACCTCAGTGCAGTGAAGGTTGAATCCTGGCTCTGCTGCCTCGTAGACAAAGACCAGGGCCATATGCTCTCCGAACAACTACCTAAACCCTAGAATTCCCATCCCACCCTGGGCTGAGTGCCTTTGCATACATGTTCTCCGGTGCAAATACAGGCTGGGCCATTTGGTATCCATCCTTCACCAATTTGTAGAACTTGCTGTTCACTAAGATGCCTGGATAGGGGTTCAGACCTGCAAAATCCAAGATCACATAAGAGACCACACTTGCTTCCCACTTCCCCACCCACATGTGTCTCAGGTGGCCCATTCCAGCTGTAGTGGAGCAGAAACCACTCAGACCCAGGGCTCCCTAGGTGCAGTGTAACGCAGTCAGTACACTTGGAAGCTGACAGAACAAAGCCTGGGCTGTGAATTGGGAAAGGGAGACGCCAGGAGGTCACTTTGTAGTGCAATTAAGGACTCGGCACACAGGCTCTGTACCCAGTCCCCAGTAATGGAAGCTAGAAAGTGACTAGTCTTCAATAGCATATAGGCAGGTGTCTAAGGGGCAATGACATTCTAGGGCTACTGCAGTGCAGAGGCAAGTAAGGAAGGACCCAGGAAGTGCACATCAGTCAGAGGGTCTGAATTACACACAGGTGCTACAGTGCTGGTTCAGGAGCCCTCAGCCTTTGCTCTGTTTTGGACACCAGACATCTTTGACTAGATTTCATCCATGAGGTTCAAAACACCAATGGCATAGCCCAAGACAGGTCAGCCCTAGGCCATGTCTGAAGCAGGCTTAGCAGCTCACCAAGCGAGAAGATCTCCCAGAGAAGGATGCCATAGGACCACACATCACTCTGAACTGTGTAGACGCAGTCAAAGATGCTCTCTGGGGCCATCCACTTTACAGGCAGGCGGGCCTGACAAAACAGTACTGTGTCACTTGAGGGCTCTCCACTGGCTGCCCAACCAGCCACTCCCTCTTGGCACTCACATTGCCCTTGACAACATAGTTGGAGTCATTCATGATGTCCCTAGCCAGCCCAAAGTCCCCAATCTTGGCCACATGTCCACTGGTCAACAGCACATTTCGAGCTGCTACATCCCGGTGGATGCACTGAAGAAAGCACAGAGAGATTAGTCTGTTTATCCCTCCCTGAGGCCGGGAGGAGGAGCATGAGGTCTTGAGTCCCTCCCTGATGAGGGAGTAGGTACAGGTTTTGGTAGTCTACTGTCTACTACTGTCCAAACCTGTGCAGGCCTGAGGTCTGAGAGAATTTGATGTTTAACATTTAGAAAGCCCCACAGCCCTGTTTCCAGTCCCCCTCTGGCCCTCTGAGCCACAGAAACTGAACTGGGCTGCTACTAACTCAGAGGCAATGAGTGCCTGTGCTGTGAGCAGTCTGTGGCCCACTTCATTTGTAATACCAGAAGCTGCCACCTCTGCATGTATAATACCAGGGGCTTCCCCAAGCATCTGCATATACAATGACCTATTAGACCCCCAAACAATTCCTGGGAATAAACTATTTTTGCAGGCCCAGACCCTGAGGCTTACGGAATCTAAATTGTCACAGCAAAGTGAAGAACTAAAAGTTAAACCATTGTCTCTTGACTGTTCTGAGGGTGGTGGTCTGAGCCCCAACATCCTTACAGCTCATTCAACAAGACTATGTTTTATGAGAAGAAACAACTGGTGTCTTGTTTGCTTGGCTGAGTGAGACCATTGTTAAGCCTGTTCATGGCCACATAGAGAAACAGGTGTACCAAGGCTGAGGCTAGACCTCCAGGAGCCTGCCCTGGACACTGCTCCCTCCCACTGCCTCCTGAGGCCTTCTGTACATTATCCTCTCACACTCCCATTCTTCCGTTGCTTCTCACTGGGCCATTTGCCCTCCCCTTCCCTGTTCCCACAGCTAGTAGGAATTCAGCCTTCCCTCACCCAGACTTACGTTTTTGGAAGCAAGGAAAGCCATGCCCTGTGCCACTTGGCTGGAGAAGTGGAGCAGGTCCCAGAGCTCCAGTGGCCGGCTGGCCTCTTTGTCCAGATCTATAGTAGGAAAAGGTATCAGGGCAACCCTGTCATATCTTGCTCTTCCTCTGCTCCAGTCCCCAGCCCCTAGGCCCATCCACCCTTTTCTCCCCTCATCCTGGTACCTCCGCACCTTGCTTAAAGAAGGAGTCATTTGAAGAAGTCGAGACAGGCCTCATCTCCACATACGTGTCTACACCCTGACTGGAGAAGCCACTGTCCCTGGGTAGGGAAGAGAAGTGAGAAATGATCCCATCACTGCCTAGCCCAGGCGTGTCCTCCAACTGCCCCTTGGATTCCCTTAGTCATTCAGCAGAGGGGAAGGAACCTAAAGGTCAGCCGAGCATCCCTCTCTGATAAGGGAGACACTGTGCTACATTCTACTTGAGCAATCATTGTTCCTTGCTCAGCCATCCCCAGTGCCAGAGACACCCCTTTCTGTCATGAGGCAGATTTCCCTGTTCAAAGTTCTTCCTTGCTCCTAATACCAGCGTGTCCCTGGAATTTCCTCCTGGTCTTTATCCTCAAAGGCAGGATGGAGTTATCCCTAGCTACCCCGCTGGGATGAATCCATTCCAGGTCCCTTCCCTGATCTCTCCACACAACGTTGCACAAGGTAGCCTCGCATTAAAAGTTCCTCAAGGAGGATGACACTGTGGCTCAGGGCATAAAGGCACTTAACTGCCGAGCCTGATAACCTGAGCTCAATCCCAGAGAGCCATCTGGTGGAAGAGAGAGACCCAGTTTATACATGTGCATTACAGATAAATAAATGCAAAAATAAAAAGTTTAAAATCTCACAGTAAGGGGACCGGAGAGATGCCTCATCAGGTAAGAGTACTTGCCTCATTCAGAGAATCTGGGTTTGGTTCCCAGTGCCCACACAGTGGCTCACAACCACCTTTAATCCCAGTTCTAGGGTATCAGACACCAGCTTTTGGCCATTGTGAGCAGCAGGAACACAGGTAGTACTCAGACACACACTCATACATGCTTTTTTTTTTTTAATTGCTTGGAGAAGTTTGAATGTTTCCCATGGCCAGAGCAGTCAACTCACAACATTAAATTTGCCCATGTCTAGAGCAGAGCTTAAATTGGCTCAGGTCATCTAAGCCCCAGAGTCTCTTTCAGTCAAGAGCATGTCCCTGGAGGTTTGGATGGACAGGTAATACCCAGAAATACCCAGACACTTGTATGGTGGCAGGCCACCTGGAGAAGCCCAGTCCTACCCTGGATAGCCAACACTGTTAGTAATCAGCCAGCCAGATCTGGTTTGTCAGCAGCTGCTCAACACTTAAACTTTGCCTGTGCCCTTAGGCTCCCAGAAGGAAAAACTAGGATTTCCCATTAGTGTCCATGGTATAGCCACCATCTCCTTGTTCTGGAAACCATTCTTCTGTAGTAGCATAACTTGGGATCCGTAGGTCAGACCTGTTTAGATACCACTTGCTCCTGAAATGTCTCACACTAAGGGATGCTTTGTCTGTCTGTGCACTTGTAGAAGGGAACTGGGGCACCTCCTCTCCCTTTAGCTCCCCCAGTCTCAGCAGCTGCCAATGGCTACACTACAGGGACAGTGTATACTCTCCTGGTTCTAAGTGCAGCCTGATCCCAGTAGTCCAGCACTAGGGCACAACCTGCCATGACCCAATAGTGAGACTCCAACTTAAAACAGCAGGCTTAGCCCAGGTTCCCCCTTTGTCCCATTCATGGGCAACATGAAACTTGTTTCTTCCCCTCTCTGCTTCCCCATGTGGCTCTGTCCATAGCCTCTGGTGGCTTCCAGGAATCCCAGAAGAGCAGAATACCCTGAGAGGTTCAACACTCTGTTGTCTGAACTGGAAACTGAGGCCTAAGTGGACCAGGAACCCCACTACAGATCAGGATGTTCTGCTACCTCCATCCAACACCTAACAAACTCTGCTCTCACTTCCCCGTGGGGGTGTAGAGATATTTCAGCCACTCCTGAAGAGAATATGTGTCCTGCAGCCCCCACAGACATGGTGTGGGACAACCAGGAGCAAGCATTCCCTCCAAGTCCTCCAACCTCTGGCCAGGGATCCAAGTGTGGACCAAGGAAAATCTTTCCACCCGTGAAGGCAATGTGTCCACAAATCCATGAACCCCTCTCTCAACTTTGAGCCTCCCATCTTTGTCCTTCACATTCCTGGAACATGGTAGGCTTGTAGATATTTGCAGAATGATGGGAATGTGTTGTAAGAAAGCAGAGTTGCCTTAAAGCCTGGGGTAGGTAGTCTTCATACCCCAGATTGGGGGCAGGGCTTCCCATCCTGGCCTCCTCTCTATCCTGTCCTATGCCAGCGAGCTACCTGCGCACGTATTTCTTCTCCAGGTGGATGTTCTTGTAGCTGGAGTCCCCCTCGGGGTCCTGACCAGGACTCAGGCTGGATCCCAACATGGCCTCGGCCTTCCTTCGAAGGAAGTTGAGTAGGTCTCCATAGCAGCAGTATTCGGTGATAACCAGGACAGGCCCTAAGGCAGCCGGAAGTGAGGGTGAGAGAGGTATACCCCAAGGCCCCACTGCCCATGTGAACAGGGGCCTCTGGCCTGGGGACCAGTGTACCTTAGTTCTAATCTTGTGAAAGCCAATGACAACTTACAAAACTTTCCAAAGAGGAGTTGAGCCTAGTGTGACTGTGCTTGTTTGTAATCCAAGTTCTAGGGAGACTAAGACAAGAATATCTCAAGTTTAAGGCTAGCCTGGGCTACTTAGGAAATTCCAAACCAGCCTAGATTAAAATGAGACTGTCTCTCAAAAAAAGAAAAAAAGAAAATTTTACTTCAAAAATTCTTCAGAGGAGGTCCATGGCAGTTTAGTATAGAACACAGCCACTTTATAATGAAGAGGAAGGGGGGTGACTTGTACTCTTGACACATTTAAGTCTGGGGTAGGGGCTTCTTAAAAAGTGAATTTGGGATTTCATGTTAAATTCCCTGTAAGTGAGGGCTACACATAGATACTCTGCCTTAGCCACGACCAGCTCTTGCTGTCTGAGTCCAGGATAGGAACAGCGGAGATTTGGATGCAGGGATCCTATAGGCACTTAGTGCAAATGAGAAGGGGAACTTGTTGTTCATGGACCCTTGGATACCCAAGACCATGAGCCCCCCCCCCCCCACTGCCCCTGTTCCTGTCCAGCTCTCACCTCCATGAGTACAGGCTCCCAAGAGGTTGACTATATTCTCATGCTGTCCCAGGTGACTCATGATCTTCAGTTCTGACATCAGGGCCTCCTTCTCATCAGCATGAGCCGTGGCTGGGGGATGGGCAGCAAGTCAGAGCAAGTAGGATGTACCCAGAGACCCAGAGTCCAAAAGAGGGATGAGAAATGCAGACATAAAGATGGGAGGGAAAAAGAGAGGGGAGGAGAGAGGGAGGGAAGGAAGGAAGGAAAAAGAGAGGTAGGGAGGGAAGGAGGGAGATAGGAAGGGAAAGATGGAGGGGAAGAGGCAGGGAGGGAGAGAAGAACAGATCCTAACAGATTAAAAGTGTGGGAAGCACCTCTTGTGACAGCAGAGACAGACTATTTGCAGCAGGCAGCACTCCCCATCCTCCCATCCCTGCACCTCCCCCACTCACACTTCAGCATCTTCACAGCCACCTTCAGCACGGCATCTTCTTTGCCCAGACCAAAGGCTGTAGCCTCCACCACCTTCCCAAAGGCACCAGCTCCTAAAGTCTTACCTATTAAACACACACACATGGGCTCCTTAGGTTCCTGAGGACCACAGGATCCCTGCAGCCCCCATGTGCCCTATGATGCAAGATCACAGAGAACTAAGGTCCTCTCTCTCTCTCTCTCTCTCTCTCTCTCTCTCTCTCTCTCTCTCTCACCAAACTGCAGGTTGTTCCGGGGGAACTCCCACTTCTCATTGTAGGGCAGCTGGGTAGGGTCAATGAAGGTGTAGCTGTTGCCCTCGTAGCTCTCGATGATCTTCCAGCGCACCTGGTACTTAGGCTTCTGCAGAAGGAAAGGGAAGCAAGGGGCTGATGGCCTAGACCTTGTACCTCACCTCCCAAGAGCATGGGAGGACAAACCAGAAGCTCTCAGCCTGCTATGTGCTGAGAGGGACCATGGCATTCTTATGGGCAGAGCAGCAAAAGCTAGTCCGTGCTTGATTCTGCCTTACTATGTGGCCTTCCCTTCTTCATGCCTCAGTTTCATTCAACACAGAGCTGTTCATTCAAAGACTCGGATAAGATGATTTCTGAAGCCCTTGATGACTCTGAATTTGATAATTCCTTGGTCAAGGTGGAGGGCAGATGTTGAGAACTATCCATTCATGAACCTGTCCATTCGCTCACCCAAACAGTTTATGTTCACAGTTTTGTTTTGGGTGCTAGGGATTGGACCAGGGTCTTGTATGTGCATAAGTACATACTCTACAACTAAGCTATTCTCCAGCCCTACTTTTGTTTTCAATTCTAGTGAACTATACAAAACAGAGAATGTACCATCACAAACACTTCAAGTGTACACCTCGGTAGTGTTGAGTATATTAACACTGATAGGAAACTGATTTCCAAAAGTCTTTTGACCTTGTAGAACAAGCTCTGCACCCAGTGGAGAGCACTCTCCTAGTCCTCCCTCTTTCTAGCCACTGGAAGACAAGATTCTACTTTGTCTCTAATCATTTTACTCTTTTGGGTACTTTGTATCAGCAGAGTCACTGGCATCTTCCGGGTACTTTGT
>NW_021604684.1:10067408-10068537 GCF_004785775.1 Grammomys surdaster
ACTGGCATCTTCTGGGTACTTTGAATCAGCAGAGTCACTGGCATCTTTTGGGATCAACTCCTTTCACTGAGCATCATCTCATCACCTCAACTATGCTGAGGTCAGAATTCACTCTCTTCTCCAGGCTGAATAATACAGACATTTTTACTGAATATATATTTCTATCGTGCATGCTCAATTCGTTATTGAACAAGGCAACCTCTTGGCCCAATGGGGCTGACATTTGAGTGGCTAAGAGACATATTCATCTTAAATATATAGATAGGAAACAGTCAAATAATGCCTTGAAAGCTGTGCAAATAGTGTCAGGTCTGTTATGGGGGTATCTGGACACTTTCTGATTGACATTGATGCTACAGGTTGAAGCCACATCTGGCACTGTAATTTTCATCAAAAGCTCCTGGCTAGGGAGGTTATTAGCCCAGTGGGGAATATCCAGCTGCTGTTTTGCTAAATGGATATGGTGGTGCCTGTCAGCTAACTGTCTAAATAATTCTGTTTATCCCGATAGATAGTGCTGGTCTCGGCTTTCGTTAGAGAAGCTGCTGTTTGCAACAGTCAGCAGTAACTGCAGAGACTCATGACTGACAAAGTGCTGAGAGTGAGAGACTGGTGAACACTGGGCCATAAAGGAGACACCTGCATTGCTCCGAGGCTCAGAGGACACCATAGAAAAGAATGTAAGAGCTGAGGTGGGCCGGAGGGTTAGGGAGTGCTGTCAGCCGGGCTTGCCGTGCCTGTTGCCTTGAGCTCACTGCAGTTGTGGGTACCTGCCTAAGACCTGGACAGGATCAGTCTTATCAACATCCTGTCATGGAGGAGGGAGAGGCTCTCAAATGCCCTCCTCCCTGAATAGCTTTAGGCAGTTAATGATTCTGGGGGTGGGGGAGATATTTTCTTCAGTTGTATAGCCCAATCTCTGTAAATAACTCACTTACACTTCTGTAAGCAACCGTAATGAAAGATCTTAGAACATATGCATACACACAAGTACACAAACATGCACAAATATATACACACACACACACACACATTCACCCATGCACACACACATATTCACACATACATACACAAATATACACACACACACACACACATACATTCACCCATGCACACACACATATTCACA
>NW_021604684.1:10068547-10083716 GCF_004785775.1 Grammomys surdaster
CACACACACACACATACATTCACCCATGCACACACACATATTCACACTACATACACAAATATATACACACACACACATACATACATTCACCCATGCACACACACATATTCACACTTACACAAATTAACGTGAAAGAGGAGTTTGGGGACAGAAAGGGGAACAGCAGGTATGGGAGGGGGACAGAAGAGGGCAATGGGAGGTGAATGTGATCAATATCATCAATATACAATATACAATATACATGCTTGAAAAATGTCATATGAAACCCATTACTATATATAATTGATATATACTAACAAAGGTTATTTTATTTTTTTATCATTTTATGCATGTGGGTGTTTTGCCTGCATGTATGCCTGTGCACCACATGCATGCCTGATATCCAATGAGGTCAGAAGAGGAGGTTGGATCCCCTAGAACTGGATTTACAGATTGTTTTGAATCAACATGTGAGTGCTGGGAATTGAGCCTGGGTCCTCAGCAGTCAGAGCTCTTAACCTCTGAGCCAGATTTCCAGCCCCAGAAACAAATGTTTTAAAACATTTGAGAAAAAAAATAACATCATAAAGCCATCGAAGCAGGTGACAGTGCAGAGAGTGGGGTAAGATAAGAAGAAGAGTCCCCGAGGAGCCAGCAAGAAGAGTGTTCCAGGCATAGAACGCTTACACGCTGGGCAGCCTTGAGATGGGTAAGATCCTGACAAACTCAGGAGACAGGCAGGTGACCATGTGGCTTAGGAAATGCGAGGGGAGCATCTAGGCAGGAAGGTCAGGAGGCCTCTAAGACAGGGGCTATCTCCTAACTCTAGGGAGAAGGAAGAGGTGCTGAGGAAGCACCCTCTGAAAAAGGGGGTGCCCTGCACATTAGACACTCTGCTGGCTACAGTTCCCCCTCAGGTTCTCAGTAGCCCTTCAACCCAGCTAAGATTGGCACCTAGGCAGAAGGGACTGGGCATTTCACCTTTTCCTGCCCCAGGAGCAGCTGCATAAGGGCATCATACCAAGAGCTGCCCTGAGAAGTACTGAGGGAAGGCCACATTTACGGTACAGTGGGAGCTAGGCTGGGGTGGTGGAGGACACCGAGAACTTGGGTCAGACCAACCTGTGTTCAGTCAGGCTTTGGGGACAGGGACTGGGCTGTGTCTAGCAACCAAGCTCCTTCTTTCAAGGGTGCTTAGAAAAGATGCAAGAATTAGTATTGGGGGAGAGGTAGCCTATTGCTGAAGTCTTACAAGCTGCGGAGAGTTTACATAGCTACAAGGAAGACCTTCCAGCTGGACCTTTGAGAGAGAAGACTATAGTTAGACAAAAGGAAGAACACCCAGCTGGGCACGAGGGCACACACTGTGATCCTTGGGAGATGGAAGCAGTAGGATCAGATGTCTAAGACCAGTCTTAACTACACAGGGAGTTTCAGGCCATCCTCAAAGCTATAGGAGACCCAGTCCCCAAAACAAAGCAAAACCAACCAACCAACCAACCAACCAACCAAACACAAAACACCACTTCTAACGACAGCAGCATAAAGCATGTGATGGATTGGGCTAAGTGGCTGAAATGAGGTCTGGGGAGGAACTCCCTCCAGCTGAGTGACCCCTCCCATCACTCCCATCTTCCATCTCCAGGAGTCTCTGTGGCTGCGGCTGTTTTTCTCCTAGCCACTTCTGCTTCCCTTGTTCCTCTGCAGCTGGGCTGAGTCAGCCCTCCCACCTCTGCTGGGACAGTGTTGGAAGGGATGGTCTAAGGGGGAAGGGAGGTTCAGCTGGAAGCTCTCGCATGGCCAGATCCACGATTTGAGTACTGAACCTCTGTCAACCTCAAGAATTCCTTCCATCCCCAGTGACTTTGGAGACCCGTCCTTGTGAAGATGGGGTGGCCTGTGAGGTCCCTTCCTAGAAGGAGGAATTACTGGAATGTCAGCTACAGGAGCATTCCTTTCTTGGGAGCTGGGCATAGCTAAATCCTCACCGCATATCAATCCACCTGTTGCTCATGCTATCCCTGAGCTGAGGTTCTCCACTGATTCCTTGACAGAGATTGGAGAGGGCTTAGAAACATCAGATCTAGGCCACCTTCCCCATCAGGCCTCTGGTCTGTGGGGTAGGTGTTGAGCCTGGGGATGATGGAGACCTGGGCACTTCTCACTGGAAGCTCTCCATTCCCTCCTCCTTCAATTTAGGCCTAGGCCCGAATATGTTCAGTGGTTTCTTTCTGAGTCTACCCTTCCCTTCTCTCTATCCATCATCCTCCCTTCCTTGTCCCTATCCCTGGGGCCAGCTGACTCGGGCCCTTTCCTCTTCCCCTGTGCCTTCCCTACTGTTGCGGTTTCTCTGGGGGGACAGAAGGAGATGACTCAGCCCTTAGCAGAAACAACCCTTCCACAGACGGGCCATGTCTCACTCAGACCTGGGGATAAAGACAGGTGGGGCCAAGTCCTCTACCTACAAAGATGGCTGGCCATAGGAGCACTGCTGATGACCCTGCCTCTCAACTCAGTCTGTGGACATCAAAGGGTGAAGGGGAAAAGGCCAGCCTGAGGCTGCAGGTTCCCTGGCTTTGGGTTATATAAGAAGCAGTTAAGTTTCCTAGATGGGAAATAAGAAGGTACCCGGAGTGATATAGTCAGAAAACCGTGCTGGAGAGAGAGAGGAGGTATCCTAGACCACCATTAGGTGAGGTCAGTCAGTCAAGGCAGAACGAGCTATGGGATCCCCGTGCTTGTAGGGTACCAGAGACAGCTTCTAGTTCCATAGGAGGAAGAACTTGGTGTTTCTCCAAGGACAGGTAGCCACGGCAGTGACTAAGCTATGTCTGGGTGGCAAGTAGCACTTTGGTGTGTGGTCAAGGCTAGCCAGCTTCAGCCACACTCCCATCCCAATGTGCACGAACTAACTGGATTGGCAGCCAACTTCCTCCTCGTCAGGAAGCACACTGACTGCTGCCTTTGACACTCTACCCCCATACATACAAGTTGGAGAATCTTGGTAACAACCTTCTACCTTGAATTTCATTTTACAGATGTAGAAAGGAGCTTTAACATACCCACTGCCCTATGGTCCCATAGGCAGAGACAGGCACCTTTTAGGCACATGCTCTTTTTACACCTTCTCCCGCCCCCAACAGGAAAGCTTAGGGTTACAGCATTAGGAACCCCTTGGTGCCAGCCAATGTTGACACACAGAAGACTCCTACTAAATAGCTTTCATTGCATGACAGCCTGTCAGAATGAGCAAACATGAGCAAAGACCATCCACATCTGGCTCCCTCAGGTTCCTGACCCAGCTCCGCTGCCCAACTCACCTGCTTGTACTTGTACAAGAGCAGCAGCAGCAGTAGCACCAGCAGAGACATGACAGACATACAAGCCACCACCACCGGAGTGAACAGGGACTCATCAGAGAGCTGCTTGCTTTCTCCTGGAAGAGGAGGACAGAGGAGTGAGCAGGTGGAGAGATGAGCACCCCTCTGCCAATGCTCAGCCACTGCTTGCATGTAAACCCCAGTGATAGGGCATTATCACTCCCTCTTGTGGGCAGAAAGGTCTTCTGGGGGTTGCACCTAAATCTTCCTTGGCTTTCCTGCAGTTTCCCTCTGTGGCCTTAAGAGTTCAGCAGCCTTCTGAGTCTGAGGGGCATCTCAGGGGCCCCAGGTCTCACTTCCTGACCTCTAATCCTAGTTATCTTGTTGCTGTAGGAAGGACACAGTTCATTTCTGCACCCAGCTAGGAGCTTGGGTCCCTTAGTAGACAAGTGACAGCAAACTAGGACATCTCTGAACATCTGTTATCTCATCCTTTCAAAATGAAGGAAGACGGGACTTTGCTATTAGATGAGCGAGGGCCCATAGAGGCAATGCTTGGTACAGTGACAGCATTCCTCACAATGGTTGATCCACCACTTACAATGGCCACAATCAGCAGTGACACAGAGCATTCACAGACAAAAGGGGCAACCAGTCTAGCAGCAACTGCTCCAGGTTACTGACTGGAGGACACAATAGACATGATCTCTTAGCCAAGCAAAAACCAAGGGTCTGCCCTGTTCAATCTCAACTGAGAGTCTCACCCAGGCCCTGACACAATAGGTACCAAATCCTAGCTGTTTAAGGGCTGTGGGCTTCTGAGTAAGACCAAAAACAGGTGCAAGCTCCATATCAGCACTGGGCAAGCCCTTGCACAGTGGCCTTGAGTGGGCAGGACTGTGTCTCAGGATTGGGGAGGAGCAGGGAACAAGGAGGGAGCTGGAGAGAGGTAGAGAAAGCATCCTCTCTAGCCCTTGACTTGGGGTAAGCTCTATTTCTTCATCCAACTCCTCTCTCCCTCACACAAGGAGGCACAGGAGCCAAAGGATCAGGCTCTGTGTCTCTCTGTTTCTCAGTCCTTTCTCAGTCTCTGACAGGGTCTCTGCCTCATTCTTTTGCCCCACTCGCTGACCTTCCTCTTGCTGACCTTCCACTTGCTGACCTTCCTCCCTCCCTTTCAAATCCCATCGAGGGACTCTGGACCTCTCCATGTAGCTGTGCCTGGAGCTCTGTGGCTCAGGATTAACCAGGGTGACCCAGAGGTGAAACTCAGCATGGCCCAGGACCTTCTCCAAGTAGGAATCCCTGGGTGAGGGAGTAAACAGTTTCTACATGTTTGATGTCCATTCTGGCTGAGGAGGAGGAACGATGGATTACCTACAGAGAAGGCCCTGAAGAACTGGGAGCTGTTACCCACATTGTTGTGGGCTCTGCAAACATAAGTCATGTTGTGCTTTAAGGTCCCAATGGGCAGCCGGCTCTGAATGATCACTCTGTGGAAGGGCTTCTGACTCAGGACTTCAGGGTGGGCGTCATTCCAAACCTGCAAGGCCTGGGCCTCATCACACCTGGAGCAACAGACTACAGTTCAGGGCTTCAGAGTCTCCTGCATCAGCATACCCTTCCCACTCATGGGTACCCCACCCAGAGGTTCAGCCTAAGGAGGAAAAGCAAACCCACTGACCTATCGGTGTGGCCCCTACACTCCATCCATGTCACATTGGGCTGAGGGTACCCAGAGACAGCACAGAGCAGGACATCAGAGCCATTCACAGGCATCCATGTGACGCTGACTTCTGGAGGATCTGAGGAGGAAAGGAAAGATGGAGGAGGGCAGGATCAGCCTTAGGGGCAGGGTCTCTGTCTCTCGACCACCTGCCCTGAACCTGTTACCCTCTCCCCTCCCAGTACACCCAACCCTGGGCAGCCTGTCCCTATCACTCACATCGCAGGGTGAGCTCAAAGGTCAGATTATTCCAGCCTGCCTTGTTTTGTGCCATTAAGGAGTACTGGCCAGCCTCTGAGGACTTTACACGGTTCAGGAAGAGCTTGAATGAGTAGCTGCAAGACAGTCAAGGGATGCTGCTGTGATCATCAGGCATCCTGTGCAGGAAAGTGGCGCATCCTTTGTTCAAGTTTCAGGACACAGAGGCCTTGTTTGAGAGCCACGTCCTCAGATGTGTACCACGGAGATAGGAGAAACCACCTACCCTGGGCTTTCACTGTCTTCTCACCTAAGAGTATCTTTGTACCCTCCCACACCCCCAAAGGCTTATTAGAGATGATGTTTGCAAAGTCCTGGGAGGTACATGACAAGCCCCTCTTCCTTCTTACCCCTGAGCAAGGTGTTCACAAACACCAGAACTCCTACGGAAAACCCCTAATGGGCTAGCCCTGTCCCAAGGGATGGTGACAGAGACAAGAGACCGCACTGGTTCTGACCTGTGTAGCTACAGAAACCAATGCTATCCTTCTTGGCTGTGGGACTTTAGACAGGCACTCAACTGCTGTGGTCCTTATTGGCTCTGAGAGTGGGGCTGATGTTTTTATTGTTTTGTTTTGAATTCACAGGCTTGGCCCGAGGGTTGAAGGGATGTGCATTTAGAATTATGGACAAGAACCTGACTCATTATAGGGGCTTCCTTTAATAGTGTCCTTTATCACAGAAAAGTCTGAAAGCAAATGCTGATGCCAGAAGTCACCTTTGGCTGATTCCAGGTAGTTTTCTTAGTATTTAACTGATAATGTGTGCATTGTGTGTGTAGTTGTTGTTTGAGACAAGATCTGATACAGCTCAGGCTGGCCTCAAACTTGCTACATAGCCTTGAACTCCTGATCCCTCTACTTCTGTTGCCCATAATAGCCATGTACCCTCCAGCTAATGAACGAATTATTTAGGTAACAAACACATTTCCCAGGGCTAGGGAGATGGCTCAGTGGTTTAGAGTACACCCTCTTGTAGAGGACACGGGTTTGGTTCCCAGCACTGACATGGTGACTCACAACCTCCAGTTTCAGAGGATTTGGCACCCTCTTCTGACTCTGCAGGCACCAGGCGCACACGTGACACACATATATACATTGCAAGCAAAGTATACACATACATTAAAATAAATATTTAAAATATATTTTCCCCTCAAGATAAGAGTTCCTCTGTGTAGTCCTGGCTGTCCTGGAATTCACTCTGTAGATCAGGTTGGCCTCGAACTCACAGAGTTCCACCTGTCTCTGCTTCCCAAGTACTGGGACTAAAGGCTTGTGCCACTACCACCTGGCTTAAGATTTATTTTTATTTTACTTTATGCATATAAATATTTTGCCTGCTTGTATGTATGTGTATCAGGTGTATCCCTGGTGTCCATGGAAGTGAAAAGAGGGTATAGGATCCATTGGATCTTGAGTTACAGGCAGTTAAGGCTCCGAAATGAACCCTGGTCTTTTGCAAGGTCAGCACTTGCTCTTTAACCATGCAGCCATCTCTCCAGCCCTAATGATAGCCACGTACTAGTTTTTGCTTGGACAGGGTCTACAGCTACTGCTAGACTAAACTTTCCTTATTGAGAAGGCAGTCTCGGACTGGGGGTTGGCTCACCTAACAACCTCCAAGCCCTGGGTTAGGAGAGTAAAACCCTCAAGGACATGGTCCACGCAGAGTTAGGCAGCATAGTACTACAGTGGTGGTCACATGACCAACCCAAGTTCTAAAAGTAGAATGGTCCCAGCAGAGGGGGTTTCAGAGGAAACGTGTACTCCAAAAATATCCTTGAGCCTAAGGAGAGGACTGTCCCTCTGCCCCCTCCCCATGTGAATTTGGCAGGTGCCTCCCGCGATTGCTATCTTAAATACATCTTGGAGTGGAAGTCACAGTCATTTCCTACATTGGTCATAAAAAGGACAGAGGAAGCTGAGAGGTTCCTGGGGACCCTGACAGCATGCACCCTCCAGAAATGGTTAAGTAGCTGAGGAAAGCACCAGCCTCCCCCTGTGACACAAGGCACACACACACACACACACACACACACACACACACACATTTGTGTGGGGGGTTGACAGGTGGTACCTGTATGTGTTCCGTTGGGTCTTAAACTCAAGCTTGTGCTGGTCTTCAAAGAATGGCCCTAGGTAGGTCCAGTTGTACCGCTGTAGGCCAGGGTAGGCATCTGCATGGACTGTAAGGGTGAGGCTCTCACCCAGAGACACCTCCTGCGAGAGGCTCTGCTCAGAGGTCAAGTTTAAGTAGGCACTCTCTAGAAATCAACACAGGAGATCTGGCGTTAGTGGGGAGTGTCCTCCTTCATGTGTTCACTGGAACACTCACCCCTTGACTCAGGATCTGGTCATATCTCTGCACCAGGTTCTCAGTTTCTACCTCAGCCAGAACTGACCTCTGTCACCTCTTTTTCCACTGCCATCCATTCATCCACTCAACTGTCTCCCACAACCTCGATTACATTCTAGTTTGGACTCATCACCTTGGACCACTGGGGAGGCTTAATTTACTGGTCCTCCTCTCCTGGAGCACCAGAAAGTCCTGTTGATCCAAGTCCGACCAAACCTTCCAACTGCTTCTCACATCCTCCAGGAGAAGCTCTAGATGTGATCTCAGGGCCATTGGACCAACTACCTGCCCAGTTTACCTCTCTGACCTCCTGTGACACCTCTCGCCTGTGCCAGCACAGCCCCACTGGCCAACTCCTTCCTTGAATCCAGCATGGAGAGCTATCTTAATGGCCAACAGCTGCTCCATGGACTGGAGCTCTCCCGCTCAAGTGTCTGAGCTTGCCCTCTACCAGCTTCAAGCCTGAGCATACATCTGGACAAAAGTTGAGTGAGCACACACATTTACAGAATTGAGTCCTGAATGCCTGATCTAGGAAGCAAGTTGGTTGGTGGTGTAACAGGAGGACAACCTCTCGTGAGTTCTGCCTCTCTTCCCTTTACCTTGCAGCGTCCGGAGGAGCTCCCTGTGTGTGTGTGTGTGTGTGTGTGTGTGTGTGTGTGTGTGTGTGTGTATGTGTGTGGTCTGAAGCTACTGATTCATGCTTCCCCCGTCTGCTCCCCTCTGACTCTCAGTCAACACATGGTCCCTTAGCAGGCCACACTGCTAGAGCATACTCCGAGCCCCTTCCCACACTGTAGAACCGCTGTGTGGTGGGCTTCTCAGCCTGCGGAAGGCCACTGCTCCTGACTCAATAGCCAGGCAATGGGAGGGCACCTTAAGCCCATCTTTCTTCATTGCCATGATTGGCACCCTCAACATTTTCTCCAGCTTGGTCTACATCCATGGTTGCGGCTGCTCCCAGCATCCACTCTCCCCGACATCCAACACCAGGGTGAGCTTCTAATGCAGTATTTGCTTGCACAGTCTAGCAGTGTGGATCTCACCAGGGCTTCTTCTAGGTTCTCTAAATGCTCTCATTGACTATTAATACCCTCAATTTTTTTTCAGGTAAAGGAATTGAGGCACAAAGAGGTTGTTCGATATAATGTTTGGCAGAGCTGTGTTTGTGACGCGCAGAAGTGAGTGCTCCTGTCAGTCCCTTCTGAGCAAACTGAGCCCTGTGGAGACCTCAGCCCTGACCTCTCAACAGGGTGGGGTGCAAATTTTCCACCCACTCTGTTAAGGCTCCATCACCAGCAGCCTCCTGCCTCGGCTTCGTGCCCTCATCGACACTGTGCAGCTCTCTCTCTATGTCAGGTGTTCTTAGCTGCTTTGGTGTCTCAAAGATGCTTGGCTCTCTTCCCTTGAGGCTTGCACATGGTGTCTCTCTTCCCTTCTCACAGAGACCCAGCAACTCCACTATCACGCACCTTGTCCCAGGTCAGAGGCCCCAGTTAGAGGGACCACTGGTGTTTAAGGATACAATCATGGCAGAGAGGCGCTGGCTGTTGGTGTGTCCACATGATACCCTAATGCTCTCAGAAGTGAGCCACCCACATGAACCACAGTAAAGAGCTGCTGAGCTCCAACCTCAGCCCAGAGCAGAATACATTAAAGTAAACCATGACCCACACTCTGCTGGAGGACGTTGAGGGTCTAGAAAGTCTCCTGAGATGGGGCTCCAGGATTAAGACACCCTCTTCCCATCATCACTGTCATCTCCCTACAGCTACAAGCTTCCCCCATAGCCTGATGCTCACCCACCACCTGGAAGTTCATGGAGGTCATGTGTGTGCCAGCACCATTGCTGGCCACACAGGAATATATGCCAGCATCTTGGAAGTCCACAGCGTTGAGACTGAGGGTCCGGACTTTTTTATAACAGTCATCTTGGAAGTCACTGTTTAGGGGGATTTCCAGCTGTTGGCAGAAAGGATTGAGATGATTTAAAATATCCAAAATTGTTTAGGATCTGAATTCAAATCCTCTACCTTTAAAATGATGTCTGCCTGTGCAGGGCAGCTTCATCTATAAAATGGGAAGAATGTCAGTCCCCTGCCCCTCGGTTAAAGTGAGGGTGGGTAGGCTCACAAAGCAAGGGCTCCAGACTGGATCTGACACATGATTTGCATGGGAGTGAGGAAGCTAAGAGGCGCCTCTCCATTCCTTCCAAGGGGTCCTCATCTCCCCTCGCACTTGAAGTCATTCTGAAATAGCCACCATGTCTCTATGCTTCTAAGGGAGCCTAGGACCCCTCGTTCTATCAGAACGGAGTCTTCTACAAGCCACAGCAAAGGTACAGGGTAATCCCCAAAAGGGCTTAGATTGCCAACCCAACCCCTAGCAGCCGAGTCAGCTGCTACTGGCACAGGGTCTCAGGCCCCTCTTCTCTCTCTCTCTAGGACACAGCCATATCCCCAGCCCAGAAAGCTAGTGTGAGGTGAAGATACCTCTGTGCTGAGAGGATGGACAGACTTCACCTTGTCATCTCCTTCCCCCAGGGACTGACCTTGGTGTCTCCACGTTTGAGGATGACATCGAATGCGACTTCGGCATTAGTGGCTGTGCACACGATCTGGGCAGCCTCTCCTCGAATCCGCACCAGCTCAGTAGGCTCCAATATTATATGTGGGGGCCCTGGGTGGCCTGGGATCAGAAACACAACCATGAACCTCCGGGATCACTGACTCTGTGCCCAATACCATGGGGCAGGATACTTGGTCAGGGTCCCAGCATTCTCCCATCCCAAACCCTTGGGAGGCAGCCCTGATACCTCCATTTTCCCCACAAGCAAGTCCCTAGCAGAATCTGCTTTCTGTATTACCCACCTGCTTCCCAGCACTGTTTCACCCCCTGACTCCCATGTTATCTCCCTTCCTGGCTGCCAAAGTCAGGTCCCTCTCTTGGCCCCCCCCACACCTGCATAAACATTCACCTTCAGAATAAAGCCAGTCCCTGGCACACACCTTTGAATTTAGCACTTAGTAGGCACAAGTAGGAGTTCTAGTTCAGCCAGAGCTAAATAGTGAGACCCTGTCTCAAAAAAAGGGGGTCCATGGGATGCTTGCTATATCTGCCAGGCTAGGGGGTCCATGGGATGTTTGCTGTTCTGGCCAGACTTTGTATCCTCTACTGCAGCTATACTAACCTGGTCTATCACAGGGTTAGCATCTGCCCTCTTTCCTTTAGTCCTTTGCTTTCTATGCCTTGGAATCATGGCTGCTCTTGTCCTGTCAATTTGGTGGTGGTTGTTAGTTTGCAGTGCTGTGTATTAAACCCAAGGTATGGATGGCAACTGTACTACTGAGTTACAACCCCAGCCTGTGTGTGTGGGGGGGGGAGGGGCGTGCACGTGCGCGCATGCAAAGGCATAACATAATTTTTATACAGAGATTATAAGGCTACCTTAGAAAGTTACCATGTAGGTCTCAGGGATCAAACTCACTCAGGTCTTCAGGCTTGGCAGCACGCACCTTTACTATCTCACTGGTTCTTTAACAATCTTTTAAATTCCATTTATGTGTGTTGATGTGTTCATGTGTGTGCTTATGCATGTGTGCATGCATGTGGCCATGGTGCCCATGTGAAGGTCAGAGGACAACTCTCTATAGTAGATGTTCTCTCCTTTGCTATAAGAGTTCCAGGGACCCAACTTGGTCGCTAGCCTTGGTGGCAAGTGACTTAACATACTGAGCCAGGTCCTGGTGTTTTTTGATACTGGGCATTATTACAACCTCAGGCTGCCCAATGCTGGGATTACAGATGTCCTCCTCCAGGTCCAGTTCCAACTGGTGATCGTTAGCCCCAAAGTTCTTCAGAGAGCTCGTGTGTAAAAGAATTAGCCTCCCCACTACCCCTCACCCTGGCCTTTCCCAGTTGCTTCTCCTACATAGTCTGCATCTACCTTCTTTGGTTTTTTTGTTTGTTTGTTTGCTTGTTTGTTTTATTTTTCAAGACAGGGTTTCTCTGTGTAGCCCTGGCTGTCCTGGAACTCACTCTGTAGACCAGGCTGGCCTCGAACTCAAGAAATCTGCCTGTCTCTGCCTCCCAAGTGCTGGGATTAAAGGTGTGTGCCACCACCACCCGGTGTGCATCTACCTTCTTTTTTTTTTTTTTTTTCTTTTTTTTTTTTTTCTTTTTTTTTTTGTGCATCTACCTTCTAATCTGCGTTTCTATTATAATGTCTAGTCCAAGAAGATGACATCCTTGGCAAGCAGCACTGTGCCGGACACACAAAAGTCACAGAGCAAGCCTAGAAATTGAGTCTAGTATCCTGAGGAGTGGGGACAGCCTGGACCAGGGCATATGGAGGTCTATCTACAGTGAGGATTCCCATCCCAAATGCTCTTCGGTCAATTGCCCTGGTTAGCTCCCACAACTGGTCTCATGGTCAGACCCACCCTATACTCCTTACCCACTTGTCCTGGAGACTTACCTCGATTCACCTTAAGCCGGATGCCAATGGAGGTGGATTCCCTACCATTCACCACAGTCTTGCACATGTAGGTATGGCTGTCAAGAACCTTAGCCTTGTTGATAATGAACCCTTGCCACGGTGAGAAAGAGTAGTCTGTTCTGCGTGAGACCGGCCTGCCCCACTCACGCACCAGTGAGACACTGTCCTTCAGTGCGGGGTCAGTGATCAGACAGGGCAGCACAGCTTTTTGGCCCTCAACCACTGTCACCTCCTGTGCTAGCAAGTTCCAGGGCCGGACAGGATCTGAGAAGAGGAGGGTTCAAGGTGACAGCTGAACATTAATGACGGGAGAATCAAAAGCCCGAGCATTTGTCCAAAGTCATACAGTACTGGACCGTTCAGAGAACATTCCAAGTTGGCTTCTAGAACCAAGTATTCCTAAGGTGTCCACTTGTTGCTACATGACCTCAGGCAAAAGATTCAAGCCCACTGAGGCTCTGGAGAATGATGACAATCATAGCATCTACCTCACAAACATGAACATTGCTATAGGTGCTTGGACATGGCCAATG
Organism: Grammomys surdaster; assembly: GCF_004785775.1. Classification (NCBI taxonomy): domain Eukaryota; kingdom Metazoa; phylum Chordata; class Mammalia; order Rodentia; family Muridae; genus Grammomys; species Grammomys surdaster. The sequence goes on from NW_021604684.1 coordinate 10,081,217, forward strand.
TTCATAGTTATAAACTGACACCTGCCATACTATGCATGTTAATGTCAGGAGCTAGCCCTCCTGCCCAGTATGGGGAATTTGGAGTCCTCACCTTTGACATACAAGTGGATGGTGGTACTGCCCCCCATGGGGTCTTCAAGCTCAGTACAACGGTAGGTCCCAGTGTTTTTGAAGGTCGCGTTTCTTGTGGTCAGGATGCTTCCGGGAGATTCAGGGTCCAAGATCCAGTAGGGATAGATGGGGCCATCCCATTCCACACTGCCATTGCTCACACATCGCAGGGTCACCGTTGCACCTGGCTCTACAACCAGCTCTGGGCCACTAGGCTCAATGACAGGGGCTCCCTGACCTGAAGGAGGTGGCAGACACAAGTGAGACTTGGGGTGCACCCCAGATGTCTCCTAACTCTGTACCATGTTCTGGAAGGGCTAGTTCTTGTACCCTTCAATCAGCTCCCAACTCTATTGACATCTGCCATGACCAATGGGCTCATCTCTGAGTCTAGCCGGGCCACCTCCTTAGCCTCACATGTAGGCTTCTCCACAAAGCCATGGGGGCCCAGCCTTCTGCATCATTTCCCACCCTGGGAGAGGACACCATCAATCTCATGTACAAAGCAGGCTGTGATTGCAGAGCCAAGCCTGTGTAAGCAAGTAAGTTTCAAATAAGCGAATGGAGAAACAGATGGTCAAGTCCTGACTTCCTTCACTTGGGAAAGAAGAAAAGACACCTGAGTTCTTAGCCCAGTAGAAAGAGAGTTTCCAAGTGTCTCCTGCTGCCACCACTTCTACCACTGGGCATCGGGTCTGTGTACTGTGGGGTAACCTGAGGCCATCCATCCATCCATCCTCCTCCCTTTGTCTTTTCACCCACAAGTGCAGACAGTGAGCACATTTCCCCACCATGCTAGGCTGTTCAGATGCCAGGAAACCTTTGCATCACCACCTGTTCCAGTAAAGACTCACTGGGGGCTCAGATACCATGCTTGTGAATGAGACTGCTGAGGTGCCCAATCTGCCTTCGTTTCTCTGAGCCTGCTGGATTTCTTGGCAGCCAATCTCTTTTAAGGAAAATTTGCTTGAAGGAGAAAGGAGAACTCAAACCCTTTGTCAGGTCTTAGGGAAGGAGGCTAGTAGTTTGCCTGTGTGGTGTCAGCATTTTTCCCAGGCTTGAAATAGGGGGGAAGGGGGGAAGTGAGAACTGATTCACAGCCTCTGAGGGCCTGGCAGGCGCCCCCGGCCTGTGTGGGCGGAAACACATTGCTGGCACCCGGCTGGCCCTGGTTTCCGCCCAGCCTGTGGCCCTTCGACACTGGGGTTCTCACTTCTGCTTCCCTGGCCTCCTGGCCATTGCCCTTCTCACACAGTGAGGGACTCTCGAAGAGGAGGACAGTGTGCTGGGTCTCAGAACACACTGTGCATAGTCTGTCTGTGCCACTGTTCTGTTTGCTGACCCTGCAAGTCAACGACTCCTACACAGAGACAGGGCAGCCCCAAGGGCATCAAGCGCATAGAGTACTCCAGTGTTTCCTGCAACCGCTCTCAGTGGGTAACACATGCATGCGCGCACACACACACACACCCCTAGGCTCGAGCCCAGAAATGGAAAGTCTCCTCTCGCAAATGATTTCAGCCTGGTTTAATGTCTGCTCTGATTCAAACCCACTGGAAACACGTGGCCCATCTGCCCGAGCTTCCAACCAGCCAGATGTAGAACAGAAGAGCACAGTGTGCCACCGCTGAGGTAGGACTGTGGCTCTCCTGGACAGTGATCAGCAGGAAGAGGGACAAGCTATTTCACTCTGGGCTCACATTGACTATGGCTAGGGACCCTGACAGTCATTGGCCCTCTGAGCATCAGATGCTCTTCTGTCCTGTGAGAACAATCCCAGTGGCTTTCTAGAGGGCAGCAGAGCATGAAAGTCCCCCTGCTCCGGCCCACTGCTCTCATTCATATTGCTAATGTCCCTCTTGGGTCTGCTTCTTGGTAGCTAAGGACCTTAACCCTTAAGGTCACAGGACACATCTTTGGGTTCTATGACTCTGCTCCTGCCTTATCTCCCAGACACTTTTCCCTTCCCCCAGGCTACTCTTCTCTGCTTATCTTTGTCTCCTGTCTTGGCCTCCAGGAAATGTGCTCTCTGTCTTATTTCTTCTTAGCCTGTTGCCTTGGATATTTACACGGAATAGGGCCGATACATTCCACGTACGCCACGTACTGTTCTCACTTCCTGCTGGCGTTGTTGACAGGAGGGAAGCCCGCTCATCTCTACCTTCCATTGGACGAGCACTTGATGGCCACTGATCCCCTGTTCCTGTCCACTGATCTCCAATTCTCCCCATGACTCAAACCTTCTCCTCTTTGTACTTGCAAAATGGACTCTTCCACCAACAGCTCCAGAGGCTCCCCAACTTCCTGCACTCATGACTACCACTCAAAGAGAAGAGGTCAGCCTCTCTCTCTCTCTCTCTCTCTCTCTCTCTCTCTCTCTCTCTCTCTC
>NW_021604684.1:10083726-10106150 GCF_004785775.1 Grammomys surdaster
TCTCTCTCTCTCTCTCTCTCTCTCTCTCTCTCTCTCTCTCTCTCTCTAAGTGCTTCAGCACTACTCCAGCTCCCACAGATGCCCCCATGGTTCCACCCACTCACCAATAATCTGCCAGGTTAAAGCTGTAGGCTTTCCACTGATATCTCCCACCTCCTCTTCCTTTTGGAACTAGACACGGGACAGACAGACTCACACACACGCACACACGTACACACACAGAGGCACTCATGCACTCACTCATGCACATAGCACACACACACACTCATGCACATACACACACATACACACTCACTCACTCACACACTCAAGCACACTGCCCCACAAGCAGCCCTCAAGATAAAGACTGAAAAAGCAGTGAATCAAAACCACAGGATTTTCTGGGGCCAGAGGAATAATTGTCTCCTCTTTAGCTGAGTCAGGGCTGCATTAACATGCCATCTGTCACATGCCCTTTAACAATGTTCTTAAGAATGTGTGCTTTCTCATGCTACTAGGAATGTGCCAGTGCATAAGCCAGTGAGCTCGCTGAGCCAGCAAAGTGCCTTCAGTGGACTGTCATCTCACCAGGGGCCAGTAGTACCAATTCCTCAGGGACCAGAGTGAGACTGTCCTTCCCCACCAAGTCCCATCTTCCCTCAACGCCTTTCCAAATAAGCAGCGGTGTGGTATAGAATATGTGTGTGTTAGGCCAGGTGGAGCCTAGATGTGATTCTTGGGCCACACTGGGCCATGGATGCTAGCTAGTTCTTACCCTCAGCCAGACTCCCTCTGAGATGGTAGTTCTGAAGCAGCAGGGGGGTTGGGGGTTGGAGTGGGGGAGATACCTAGGAAGACAGAGTCTGGGGAGACCCTCTCTGGCCTTCCCCAGGCCCCTCTCTAATATCCTTACTTGCTAATTCACAAGATTTCTCACTCACATGTGTTCTCCTCTAACACCTGTCCAAACTTTTCACCCTTGAGCGCCGGGCCAGAAAGGCCTCTTCTTTCCTCTACTCTGACCCTTTCACCCAAGCCTTCCAAGAAAGGGCCTTTCTGAGCCAAGTCGTACTTAACCGCAGCCTGCTGGGCTGTCCAGCGGTGGGACCACTCAAGGAAGAGTCGCAAAAGCCACTGAGCAGCCCGACTCCTAAGATTTTCTCAGAAATGCAAATCTCAGTCCTGACCAAGACCTATCAGAATATGCCTTGAAGGAGACTCCCAGGTAATTTCCTGTGTGCACAGGAAACATCCGAAAGCATTGCTCTCAAGTTTAGCCCACTAACCACCCTCACACCTGCCGATGAGTAGATGTGGATGGTGGTTCTGAAAATACCAGGGCCACACTCAGAGCACGCTGTGAGTCAAAGGCCTTAAGCTCAAACACATCCGCAGCACTGGCCGGGCTGGTTCCACCCACTCTCACCTACTCTTCTCGCCAGATAAACACAAGTCTGCACTCTGATGCCAGAGAGGTGGAAGCAGAGAATGTGGTATCTACTGCAGGACAGCGATGCCCTCTTTGTAACACTCCCCGAGCACCCCCTTTTCTGCCCTTACCATGCCAAACTGTGGCCAGCAGCAGGATCAGAGGAGCCCCCAACTCCATAGCCTCCAGGGGATAGCGTGGGCCAATGCAGGTTGGAGAGTCGGCTGGGCACAGGGCTCCCAGCTGCAGTTCTGTGAGGACGGGAACAGATGACCACGTTCTTGTCTGTTGCACTGGCTCCTCTTCCCCTTTTTTTAGGTTGGCTGAAAGGGAACTACAGAATTTGGAAATACTGGGACTCTAGAAGAAAACAAAGTGCACGCACACACATACACACGCACACGCACACGCGCACACACGCCAGAAGAAGAGGCAGAATCTGAGGTGAGGCCAAGCTCAACTGATCCTGAAGGGATCAAGGGAGGTGATCAAGTTTGAGAGACTTAGGAAGCCACCTCTAAGGAAACTTAGGAGAAAACCCATACTCAAGAGCAGCAGCCAGTGAGTCAGGAGCATAAATAGGAGTCTCCAAGCTGAGCAGTGAGTCTAGCTGGGAGAGGTCAGGTTAACGGCCCTACATTCTTCCAACCTTTCTCATCTGCCTTCAAGGCAGAAGGCCTCCAGGTAAGGGTAACTGGAGATGTGGGCTTTGACAGTAATGCGTCTCCTACCCCAGCAACTGGAAGTCTCCACTAACTGTCCTAAACAAAAGATACCCTGGGTTCCAAAAATAGCAAGTCCTGTAGACAGATCACCCCATGATGAGATTATCCCCCTAGGTGAGAGTGGTTACCCCACAAGAAGAAATGAGGTTACCCCTAAATAGGAACAATGGGAAACAAACTGCCCTCAAGCTGTTAAAGCTAGGAACAAGTCCTCTGGAACCAACTGGTAGACTCTGACAGCACCCACTGTGAGCAGGACTCTTTCCTCCTGTGCCAGGTCTTCTTTATATTTAAACCTGAACTCGTCCCTAGAGACAGGCTCTTGGATGCTTCAAGTCCTTTCTTGCATTTAGCTATCACATTTCTTATTTGATTTCTAAGACAAGTGGTCAGACCCTGATTTGCTGAGATTTGTCCTGGTTGCCTAGGATTCTGATAATGATATTATGTAGCATGTGTTTGCTGAGACTCAATCCCCAAAATCTTAGTAACCTTCAAAGCTGCCCCTTTTATGAACCATTGAGTTGACTGGCAGCTAACAGCTGTTAGTCAGGATGGAGAGTCTGGTTACCTGAAAGACTAAAGGAGATTAGAAGTTTTTGGTTAAAGAAGAGGTTCCTAGAGGAGGGCATGTCCTGTTGTCCCCAGATCTTCATCTGGGGGTCTCTACCCCATTGTCATGTCCTGTATAACATATTAGTAGGGAGCTGGAGATATGACTCAGTGGTTAAGAGCACATATTGCTCTTGCAGAAGACCTAGGTTCAAATCCCATCACCCACATGGTGGCTCACAACCATCCATAATCCCAGGGGACCCAACAGATATGCATATGGTGCACATACATGTATGCATTTAAAAAGTTCACATGTAAAGTGAGCTACTCTAGTGAATTAATGAAACCCATGGAGGATTATGGTCCATGAATCAAGAAGTGGGGTAAAGTGGAGACTAGGTCCCTAACTTAGACATGAGCTCCCTCAATGCAGATGGTGTCAGCATCAGATAGAGTTAGAAAACACTCAGCTGGCGTGTGCTGCAGAGTGAATAGTTTGTTTAATGTGAGGCATAATCCGCTCCCACCACACACATTTGGTTACAGATTCTTTTGTGTTGATAGAGGAAATAGGAGACCCCAGGGTCTGTGGATTTCTGTATCCTCAGTGGTAAGTTCTGTTTTCACTCACATTTTGCATATGGAGAGCCCGAGGGAGGAGAGGTCAAATACCTTTGAGCTTGTTCATGATCACACAGCTGCCAAGGAGATAAGGGTGTAGAACTCTCTGTGGTTATTTTTAACATCTCTTATGCTAGACTTCTATTTTAAAAGATTATCCCCTTGCCTTCTTCTTTCTGTATGTGTGATATATGTGTGTTTGTGGTTTTGTGTGTACACATAGGTGTGTGTATGTGTGCCAGTACATGGGAGTGAGTAGGCATGTGAGTGGAGGCCAGAGATCAATGCTGGTGTCTGCCTTAGTGCCTCTTCACATTAGTGGCTAGACTAGCTGACCAGAAAGCCCCAGAAATCCTCCTATCTTGGCCTCGCCAATGCTAAGATACATTACAGGTATGTGTCACTGGGTGTGGCTTTTACTGAGTTGCTGGGGGTCTGAACTCAGAGCCTCATGCTTGTGTAGCAAGTACTTTACTGACTAAGCCACCTCCCCAGGACATCCCTCACTTTTAAAAGACAATCCATGGTGTATGTTTTAGTTGATTCTTTTACGATTTCATTCAGAAGATGAAAAGCTCAGTGGAGCACACCATGCTGATAGAGCAAACACATAATCCCAGATGAGCATCTCCAGGGTGCAGAAAAGAAATCCTTCACAAAATCCAACATGCATTCAAGATTTTAAAAAGTTCAGCCAAGATGGAGTCAAAGGGAACGCCCTCATCATGATTTGGGACTTGCACGTAAAGGCTAGCTCATTCCATGCTGGACAGAAAGTGCTTCCTCTTAGATCATGGCTGCCTCCTCCCCCTCCTCCTCTTCCTCCTCTTCCTCTCCTTCCTCCTCCTCTTCCTCCTCCTCCCTCTATTCAATATTGTGTGGCAAATCTTAGCCAGAGTAACCATGAAGGAAAAGAGATAGAAGAACTCTAAATGAAAAGGAGAAAGTAAAATAATCTCAACTTGTAGAGAATATGAAATATGAATATGAAATATATATATGATAAATAAACTATGAAACAAACTATTAGGTATAATAAATGAATTAAACCCACAGAACACAAGCTCAACCTTCAAAACCAAGTTGTATGTCTGTATACTAGCAATGATCAAAAAAGACAAATAAAATAGTTTTAATTTTTATACTTATTTTTAGTTACATATGTGTGTGTAGACCTGTGATAGTGAGTGTAGGTGCCTACAGAGGCCAGAGGCATTGGATCTCTGGGAGCTGGAGTTACAGGTGCCTCACTGAGCCACTCAGCATGTGTTCCAGGAACTGGGTTCAGGTATTTTGCAAAGCCAGTCTTTTCTCTTAACCAGAGCCATCTATCTCTCCAGCACACCTTATAATAGCATCAAAAATTAATTTCAAGTAAGTCTGGTACTGTGGCTCATTGGATAAAGGGGCTTGCTGCCAAGACCGATGACCTGGGTTTAAATTAAGAAGTTTTCATCTTCTGAGTGACCTGAATGGGGAGAACTGACTCTTGCAAGTTGTCCTTTAACTTCCACACATGCATGAACCAACACACACATAAACAAACAAACACATATAAACAAACAAATAAGTGTAACTACCCAAGTAGTGGTAACACACAATCTTGAATCCCAGCACTTGGGAGGCAGAGGCCTACAGAGTGAGTTTTAGGACAGCCAAGGCTACCTGGAGGAGTGTTGTCTTAAGAAAAAAAAAAACCTAAATAAATAAAAAGAATATTTTTTTTTTAATTGGGAATAGATGTAACCAAGGAAGTGCAGGACTTACATATGACTTATGAAGCACATCTGAAGTTCAGGAGACCTTAATGAAAAGGATTTCATTAGAAGACAATCATGATTTCAAGATGGCAAACTATGTGTCAGTACAATTCCAACCCAAAGCCTAGCAGTCATTTTTTTCCTGCTGAAATAGAAAGGCTGACCGAAATTCACATAGAATTTGAAGGGACATTAAATAATTAAACCATTTTGAAAGAACGAGGTTGGAGGCGTCACGTCTCAATTTCAAAGGTTCTTACAAACCGATTGGAATCCAAACAGCATGACACAGGCATGAGAGTAGATACAGACCAATGGACCAAAACCAGGAACTGCAATATAAACCCGCACAAGAGTGGCAAGACCATCTGACATGAAGAGAGGATTTCTTTCGACAAATCTATGAAGCAATCTGAAGCCCAAAGAACAAACATGGACCCTTATTTCACACCATATGCAAAAAATTAACCAAAGATAAACCAAATCAAAGGCAAATGACAAAACTCTTAGAATAAAAGACAGGGGTAATATTCATCACTGAATTGAGAAATGATTTCTTAGACCTATTACTTTAAACGCAGGCAATTAGAGAAAAGTTAGATTAGCTGGACTTTGTCAAAACTGAACATTGTGGAGCATCAAACGACAATCTGAAGAGAATAAAAAAGAATAAATAAACATAGGGAATAGAAGAAAATACTTGCCTATCCCTGCTGAACAAGGCTGTGCATAGAGTGTACACACACACATACACACATACACGTACACACATATACACACACACACGTATATGAATGAAAGCTGTAAACCACAACACAGTAATAAAAGGACAAACAATTCAAATTTAAGATAGGCAAAAAAAAATTTAAGTAGACATTTCTCCAGAAAGTATATACAAATGGCCAACCCTCACATGGAAAGATACTCAGTCATGTAAGTCACTAAGGAAGTATAGACCAAACCACAGTGAGGTGATGTGTCACATTTACTACATTGGTCATCATTTAAAAAAAAAAGCAGAAAGCAGCAGTGTACATGCCTTTAATTCCAGCACTAGGTAGGCAGAGAAAGGCAGGTCTTTATGAGTTCCAGGCTAGCCAGAGCTACATAGTAAGATCTGGTTTCAAAAAAGAAAAAAAAAAAGGAAAGAAAACAGCCATAATGTAGCAAGTAATATTGATGCAGATACAGATGAACCAGAACTCCCACACACTGCTAGTGGAAACGTAAATATGGTGGGGCTTCTATGGAAATTAACTTGTTAGTTCCTCAAAAAGTTAGCAACAGAAGCCAGGCATGGTGGTGTGTGCCTTTAATCCCAGCGCTCTGAAGGTAGAAGCAGGCAAATCTCTGAGTTTGAGGCCAGCCTGGTCTGCAGAGCAAGTCCCATGATAACCAGAGCTACCCAGAGAAACCTTGTCTCAAAAACCATTTTTTAAAAAGTAGCAACAGAATTACCATATAACAAGAATTATGGTTGGTTTTAATGTCAACTGACAACACAGACACACACACACACACACACCCATGCGCGCACAAGGGAGCCTCACTTGAGGAACTGTTCCAGTTGTCGTAAGTGCCCTGACTATGAATGGTGCTTTCTGGTGCCAGCTCAGATAAAAGGGAGTGACAGAAAGATTTCTTGCCTTTAGCTCTCTTGCTCTTTTCTCCTGCTGCCAAGTTGATTATGCTGCTGCTGCTGATGATGATGATGGTGATGGTGATGATGATGATGGTGATGGTGATGGTGATGATGGTGATGATTTCTTAAATGTTATCAGAACCAACTTGTCCAGGCTTTCACTGTGGACTGAAAACCAGCAGCTCTCCAGGAACCTTCTAGGCACCATAGTGGGTCAGCTGAGGCACCAGACGGTCCACCTCCACAGTGTGGGATGGTTACTATGGGACTAGTCCAACTGCTGAGACTCCCAGCCCCAAGGACTGAGCACCTAGGGCTCTCAGCTCTCAGGTGTGATTCAGTTGTTGTTACTATTTTATCTTTAGTTTATTTAATAAATCGTATTGGTTCTGTTCCTCCAGAGATCCCTGACTAATACACGCAGCAATTGTATCCTTAGGTGTAAGCAAGAGAACTGAAAACAGGGGGCTCAAACCAACACTGACACATGGATGTTCAACTCAGCACTACATCCAGTAGCCAGAAGGTGAAATCAGCTAAGGAGTGGATAAACAGAACATGGTCCAGCCATGCATGGAATATTATTCGGATACAAAAGGAACAAGGTACTGACAGCTTAAAGGGAATGATTGCCCATCTGGCAAGATGGCTCACCCGGTAAAGGCACTTGGCCACAAAGCCTGACAGCGTGAGCTAGATCCCAGGACCCACATGATGGAAGGAGAGAACAGACTTCTGGGAGTTGTCCTTTGATCTTTGATCTCTACACATATGAATGCTCTCTCTCTCTCTCTCTCTCTCTCTCTCTCTCTCTCTCTCTCTCTCTCTCTCTCTCTCTCTTTTCCTCTCTCTCTGGCATCTTCTCTCAATAAATACCTTAAAAGGTGGTAAGTAAACCTTGAAAGTACAGAGCCAAGTAAAAGAAGCCAGGTGCTGATTCCACATTAGCCCATCTACCTGAAACACTTAGACTAAACAAGTCCATAGAAACAGCTAACCAGAGGTTGTCAGGGCCTCGGGGGAGAAGTGGAAAGGGACTGTCATTTATGGGCAGTGGCCACTGAGTTGGTGTGAGAGACAAAAAGACCTTGGAACTGTATGGAAGCAGCAGACCTAAAGTGACCAATTAGAAACAAAGTGAATAAACTGTTCTTAGACAAACAAAAACTGACTGTGGTTACTGCCAAGCAAATGAGCACAAAGTGTGTGTGTGGGGGGGTACAGACCAGAAACTTGGTTATATACCTAAAAAAAATAAATGAAAACAAAGATTGCTAAGAATGGAATAAAAGTAGCTAAAATTACAACTCGACCATTAAGAATACCGTTTAATTGCTGAAAGGAAGATTCTCTAAAGCAGATTTTGGAGCATTTTAGGTCTTCTGGCCCTATGGACTTTTTCAGTAGCTACTTCACCATGATGGACACAGATGATGTGTAAACCATTGAGAGTAACTGCCAACTGTTTTCAAAAACAGAAACGGGAAGCAGTCTCCATTTGGTCCAAAGGCCACTGTGTGCTGATGACTGGTTAGAGCAAAAATAGCCACCATGCTGTTGTGCACTGATGCACAGGCAAAAGTGAAACAAATGGCCACAGTGTCACAAAGGATGGAAGGAGTGTACTGAGTGGCCTTGGGGCTCCGTTTCTTTCATATTAGTTAGGTAGATGTTTCTGAACTAAAGTCATGTCCTTATTAAGCCTAGGATACCCACTGAAAATTTTCACTGTTGTAAGCTAATAGGAAGACTAACCTAAAACACAGTCAATACAAAAGGAAACAGACACAGAGAGAAAAAGGAAGAGAACCAGAGGAAGCAAACAGAAAGATCTGTGGTAGATTTAAATCTACGGCTACAAGTAGATTTGCAGTAGCAAATGTAACTAGTCTAAATATATCAATCAAAAGGCAAAGACTCTCTTTGAGTGAAAAAATAAAAGTCCAACTAATTTTTTTTATCTACAGGAAATCCACTTTAAAGTTGCTTCTTCAGAGATGTTGCCCACGGCCCCATAAACAACCCTAATGATGCCCATTAGTTCTAACACAAGAAGACAATAGCAATATTCATTCCTGATCTTTAAAAACTCTTACAAGCTGGATGTGGTGGCTCACACGTGTAATTCAGCAGTTGAGAGGCTAAGGCAGGAGGATTATAATGAGTTCTAGGCCAGCTAGACACACACACACACACACACACACACACAAGATATCTGGGGGAGGAACAATCAAATCAAACGGCGACAGATCGACAGATTGAATACTTTCCTCCTAAAATAAGAAAGAAGGCAAGGATGTTTGTTCTCTGGTTAAAAGCTGTACCAGAAACCTCAGACACTGCAATGAGGCAAGAAAAACACATCAAGGTACATGCATTTAAAAAGAAAAAATGAGCTATCTCTATGGGAAGATAAAAATTTTATAAATTTTTTTAAAAAAACTACTGAAATGGGGCTGGAGAGATGGCTCAGTGGTTAAGACACTGACTGGTCTTGCAGAGGTCCTGAGTTCAATTCCCAGCAACCACATGATGGCTCACAATCATCTGTAATGGGATCCTCTTCTGGTGTGTCTGAAGACAGCTACAGTGTACTCATACACATAAAATAAATCTTAAAAAAACTACTCAGACTAGTAAGAAAGCTCAATAAAATTATGGGCAAGAACAAGATCAATGCATAAAAATCAACTATATTAAAATACCTTGGTCTGTATAGGAAGAACTAGACCAAAAAAGGTTGTCTAGACAGAAAAAGTAAGAGACCTAGTATTTATTTTTAGAAAGTACTGTTTTTACTTGTATGTGAATATATTTATTTATTTTTAAAAATAAAATACGTTTTTTGAGTTCACTGCAAGGGACAGAAACCTCACCTCCAGCCAAAAGGGACTGTTTCTAACAGCACTGGGGACACATGAAATATATACAAACTGAACTATGTGTAAAATCTGTATATAGATTACAAAACACTGAAGAAGATTTATCCAAACACTGAGATACATACCATGACCGTGGACTGCCAAGTTTAGTTTTGTCAAGCATATCAATTCTATCCTGCTGAAAGCCAGAGATTCAACAAAAATTTCCAATAATAAAAATTGCATCAGAAAAAAATCTAAATTTTTCTACAGAAAAATTTGTAGAAACCGGCAAGCTGACCCTAAAATTTATATAGAAACAGGAAGGAGGACTGAATAGATGGTCCAGCTGGTAAAGGGCTTGTTGTATAAGTGTGAAGGCCAGAGTTCAGATTTCTAGCACTCACAGAGATGCTGAGTGGACATGGTGGCCCATCGGTAAACTCTGCACAGGCAAGATGGAGACATGAGATTCCTGCTAGACTCTCTAAATCTCAGAGTTTCTGGGAAGACACCATTCCTCAGTATATAAGGCAGAGGGTGAGCTAGGAAAGCCCTGATGTAAGCTTAACCACACACATATACATTGTACACACACACACATGCACACACGAATGCATACACTTGCATACACTCATGTATTTACACCCACACATGTGAACAAACATGTACACACTCATACCACACAAACATATGCATGTTTTTTAAAAGGCAAAAACAAAAAGAAGAGGAGAAGAGAGGAGAGGAGAAGAGAGGGGCAAGAATAAGCAATGGAGGAAGAAGCCAAGTTGGAAGACTCGTACTGTCACCAGCAGTGGAAATCAACTCCGCGTGCCATGCTGTGGTTGTGCAGTCTGGGGAATCTCCATCAGCAACTCGGGGATCTCCATGTAGGTGCAGACAGGATTTTTAATTGACATTGAAGCTGAAAATAATTTTGGAACACGGCAAAACAAAGCAGAATCGGTGGGTTTATTGATTAGGAGAGAGAGCAGAGACACCTGGGGAGAGTCGAGCGTGAGTGGCAGAGCACACCTAGGTGCTTCAGCTGCAGCTATGTGAGTTATTTGAGAGTCACGCTGTTGAAAGAGGTAATATGTAACCGAGGTTGAGAGAGAAGAGAAAATGTGTTTGTTTACCCTCATCACCTTGACAACGTTGTTTGTGGTATTCTTAAGGAGTGTATGCTTATGGGTCCTGTCTAGGGCGGTTTCCAGTTGTCAGTATGCTAGAAACTCCTGACCTGAGCAGCAAGAAGTAAGCATGGGGGATGGGAGGGGCTCTTTTTATTCCTCATGCCCTTCTCACCTTTCCCCATCTTTCTATCCTGATTCAGAATCGCCCTGTTCATAGACTCTCAGAAAGCTGTCTGTGACACAGGCAAAGGGACAGACAGACACAAGTTGGAACTTAGCTTAGCAGAGTCCAGAATGCATGGAAGTGCAAAGATTTAAAAACAAGTAGAACCCAGTGGGAACAACTTCATATCCGTATGCAGAAAGTGAAAAAATACAAGTCAAACAAGAATAAAAATCGCTCACTAATGCTTCAAACACTATACAAAGACTATTTCTAAATGATTCCAAGACCTAAATGTCAAAACTATCTAATCATTACAAAAAATAAGACAATCTTAATAGTCTTGTGACTTGGGAATTATGCAGAGGACATGTCAACAGGTAAAACATCTACTCTGAGAGACATACTTAAAAGACAAAGGGGCCAGAGCAATGGCTCAACTGTTAAGAACACTTGCTGCTGTCTCAGAGGATCCAGGTTCTCATCCCAGAACCTACATGGTGACTCATAACCTCAGTTCTAGGTATTGGATGCCCTCTTCTGGGCTCCTCAGACACCAGGAATACACATTGCACATATTAAATGTATATTTAAAAACACACTCATACATACAAAATAAAAGCAAATACATCTTTTTTTTTTTTTTTAAAGCAAAGCATGAGCTGTAGGCAGCTCAGAAGATTGTTAGCTGCACTGACATGAGGATCTCAGTAATCTCATAAGAAGCTGGGCTGGAGTCTGTAACCCCAGCAATGTAGGCACAGAGGCAGGAGGATTGACAGGAACTTGCAGCTACCAGACTACCTCAGGTTCAGTTAAGACAGAGTGACAGACAACACTGGACATTCTCCTCTGGACTTCATGTGTGTGTGTGTGACTGCACATTATACACACACACACATACACACACACACAATGTAGGGGCTAGAAAGATGGCTCAGCAGTTAAGAGTACTGGCTGTTCTTCCAGAGGATGAGGTTCAATTCCCAGCACCCACATGGCAGCTCACAACTGTCTGTAGTTCAAGTTCCAGGGAATCCAACATCCTCACACAGACATACATGCAGGCAAAATACCAATGTGTCTCTTATACGACTCATATCCAAATCATACAACCAACTTTAAAAAGTGAATAATTCAATAAAAATGGACAAAATGTTTTAATAAAATATACTCAAATGTCAAATATTTTTAAAAGATGTCAATAAATATTTCGTAGGCTATAAATTACAGCCACAAAGATATACCGCTCCATGCATACATATTTGAATGGCTAAGCAAAATAAACAGAAAATGCTCGTCATTTCAAGTTCCAACAAGGATAGGAACAAACAGCTGTGACTCATATCTTCTGAAGCCAGTACACAGAGACTGACCTTCCCCCACCTTTGGTTTGGTTCTGCATATGGATGGGTATTTGTATACATACATACATGCATATATTTATAGGAATGAAAAATGATATTGGTACTTTGGAAATCTGTTTGACCATTAAAAAAATAAAGTTAGAAAAAAAATATTTACCTTGTAACCGTAAGCCTAGTCCCAGGAGAACTGGGAACTTATGTTTGTGCAAAACCCTCCAGGCAAAATGTTTATAGTTTCTTTATTTTGATCACCCCAATATGAGATCATTTATTGATCTGAGCATTTATTTATGTAAACTGGACGTGTGTGTGAATCTTCTTCTGTATTCATTAAACTGTTAGTGAAGCAAATGGGGAAAATGTAAAAGACCCAAAATAACCAGGATGATCTTAAAGAAAACTAAAAATTATAGGAGGGAAATCTTCTTTCATCAGGCATCACAATACATCATGATATGCAAAGAAGATAATTTACAAAACAGACCCCAGAATAGATCTCTAAATACGAGCCCGTGATACACGACGGAATCGGGGTAGGGAGGGTTATCTCTTCAATAAACAGAACTGAGTTCATTGGCTAATCATATGATTTCTTTGTTTTGGCTTTTTGGAGACAGGGTCTCACAGGATGTCCTGAAACTCACTTCGTACCACACTAGCTAGAACTCTTGATCTCCTGTCTCAAACTCTTGAGTACTAGGAATACAGACATAAGTTGCCACACCTCGTTAGCCATGTGATATTTTAAAGTACCATTGATTCCTGTCGAACAACATGAACAGAAATGAACTCTTACCAATTGGTGGACAGGGTGTGGGACAAGGAAAATTCCCATTCATTGCTGAGAAGGGTAAATATTGATGTGGCCACTTATAAAAACAGGTTGAAGATACACATATCTCACGACCCAACAAGTTTCTCTCCCCAGAAGGCAAACATGAAATTCAAAACATGTGCTCACATGTGCCAAGATACACAGCATCATTTTGTTCTTGCAGACCCAAAGCAGAAACAATCTGAATATCCAACACTAATAGACAGGATAGAACAGATAAACTATGATAATCTTATACAATAGTATCACACAAAACCAGAAACAAGTGAAAACAAGCTATCCTCAGTCATGGACATTTAGTCATATGGACACTGAAGCCTTCACTCACTGTGGTTTGATGTCTGAAAGAGAACATTAAAGACCCCAGTTCATAGTTTTTTCTTGTTCTCCAGCTCTTGGTCATGTGACCTAATGGTTTCTCTCAGAATAAAAGGTAGAACATATTTCTCCAGGCTTTGACTATGATTTTGTCCCCTCACTGGTATTGGCCATTAGATCGAGAGAGAAACAAGGGGTTGCCTTTAAAAGGTCTGCTTGTAAAATTGTGGGAGTGGTCAACCAATGACCGAGCCAGCTTGAGACCCATGACACAAGCAGAAGCCCAACCCTGACACTGCCTGGAAGACCAGGAAGCAAAGACTGGATGGCCCAGTCACCTAGGAAAGAACCGAACACAACCAGCAAAACAATAACATAATAAAAAACAATCAATGAAAAGATTCTTAATAATATTTTACTATACTCATAGATTAATGTCTAGCCCAATTGTCATCAGAGAGTCTTCACCCAGCAACTGATAGAAACAGATGCAGAGACCCACACCCAAACATTAGGCAGAGCAGAGCACCAGGAATCCTGCAGAAGAGGGAGAGTAAGGATTATTAGAACCAAAGGGGTCAAGGACACCACAGGAAAAATCACAGAATCAACTAACCTGGCTCATAGGGACTTGCAGAGACTGAACTGACAACCAGGGAACCTGTGTGAGACTGACCTAGGCTGTGACCCAGGTTCTGTAGCTTGGTCTTCTTGTAGGACTCCTAACAGTAAGGGCAAGAACTGTCTCTGACTCTTTTGCCAGCTTTTGGGACCCCTTTTCTCATACTGTGTTGCCTCCTCCAGCCTTACTACAAGAAGAGGTGCCTACTCTTAGTGCAAATTGATATGCCATGTTTGGTTGACATCTATGAGAGGTCTACTTTATTCTCTGTGATATAACACCATGACCAAAGGCAACCCGGGGAGAAAAGGGTTCGTTTTGTTTACACTTCCAGTCAGGGAAGGAACTCAAGGCAGGAACCCGGAGATGCAAATGCCATGGAGGAGTGCTGCTTGCTGACTTGCTCCTCGTGGCTTGTTCAGCCTACTTTCTTATCGCACCCAGGACCACCAGCCCAGGGTGGCAGCACCCACAGTGAGCTGGATCCTACCACATTGATTATCAATCAAGAAAATGGATCCCAGGCCAATCTGGCAGAGACATTTTCTTAATTGAGGTTACCTTTTCCTGAATGACTCTAGCTTGTGTTAAGTCTAGCAAATGTCCGCTAGCCAGCAGCCGGCACTTCTTGAAATCAAAGTGTGTGCTTGAGATTGCTCTAAGTGCTCAGAATTGTATTCTTCCACACTTTAAATCAACCAGCCATGAAATAACATGAGGCCCAGTGCAAACCACTCACAGTGCACAGAACCTTTTGCCTTCCCAAACTCTTCTGGATTTATGGTCATTTTCTCAAGACCCCGGACCCATTTCTTAAAAGTACAAAGATTTGCCGTGTTGTTGATTTGGTTTGGTCTTATACCTTGAGGCAGGATCTTTCTAGATAGCCAGTAAAACACGTGATTGTTCTGCCTCAACCTCTAGCATGCTAGAATTATGGGAACACTCCACCAGACACCCAGGCTACTCTGGTTTCTGCACGTTGCTGTGTTTGAGGTCCTTCCCAGTCCTCTAACCGATGGGCATGTTTATCCCTTCTGTTTTGTCTCTATTGAAAGCAGTGCTGCAAGGGAGCGTGCGAGCTATCAGGTGTAAATCCAGTCATTTTTGAGCTGGATCCATTTCTAGAGAAGTGATGTGCGGTCAGTGTGGATATCTGAAATGTGGAAATACTATGCTCTGAAAGAGGCAGTGTGCTTGTACACTTCCACAGTGGTGTGGGAAACCCAGAATTGCTGTGTTCTTGCTGACACTGAATATTACTGCTTTGTATCTTTTTTCCCAGGGCTGGGGGTGCTGATCAGTGATAGACCATTTACCTAACATGTGAGATCCCAGGTTCCATCCCCAGTGTCATTAAACACACACATGGAGACACATGGACACACACACATGGACACACACACAGACACACACACACAGACACACACATGGACACACACATGAACACACATACAGACACACACACATGGACACATACACATGGTCACACACACACAGGGACACACACACATACACATGGACACACACACAGATACACACACGCGCGCACACACACCAATCTTAAAGACAAGTGTTAATTTACTAGTGTTTTAATATTCTCTTCCTGGATCACTGACAAAATAAACATGTCTTCATGCATTTCTCATCCATCTTTCTTTTGTCCACTTTCTATTCTCCTTTTTGACTTCTACTAATTTGTTGGGTCAGCTGGCAAGCAGGACTGTGTCTGTTAACACTACTACCATAAATGTCGAGAACATTTTTCTAGCAGTCTGCCACATCTCTTTTCTAGATCTTTTGTATGTGTGCTGCACACAGAACTTTCTCCTCTGTCCGAGGTCAAATCTCTCACTTTTTCATCTGTGGGAGTTGTTTACAAGACACTTTTTGTTTCCATTGTCTCGATTCAGTCCCAGGCAACCAGTGTCCTGCATGTTATCTCCACTGTATAGATAAGGGAAGGGAAGACTGGAGGGCAAGAAGCTTATCTGGGGTCCCACAGCTGCTTTGGGGAAGATGAGGGGCCAGAATTGGGTCTCAGGCCCAGGTAAAGGGTTGTTGCCCCAGCTACCTAGGTGAGCTGGCCGATGACAGCCTTCACCCTGCAAAATACCCTGATGTTTCTCCTATATGACTCTGCAGCTGGAAAGCTGTTGGTCTGCACTTCTTTACTGAGGACACACTGCCTCTCTGGGGCATCCACCCACCCTGCTGCTGTCCTGTGGGTCCCCAGAATCCCCGTTTCCTGTCCTGAGACAAGTCTGAAGTACTGGAGAGACAGAGCCTGTGGATATCTTGGCTGTGTCCTCAGGACCCTTGACCACCTTCCTGGAGTAGATCTCCAAGCACATCTGGTTGGTCTCCTTATTCTTCTCTCATCTCCAGTGACACGCAGGCTCACCAACACCACGTTCACTTCTTATGGCCTGACACTTTTGGAGGTCAGCAAGTGTGGCTGGGTGTTGAGGTTTTGTCTGTTGCTATGTGTTGTAATGCTAAATACTGGTCCTGGTTGCCTCAGGCAGGAATGAGAGAATCCTCATGAAGACCAAGTAATGAGAAGAAGGTAGAGAGAGAACACCATGGGGTAGG
This sequence comes from Grammomys surdaster, assembly GCF_004785775.1. NCBI lineage: Eukaryota > Metazoa > Chordata > Mammalia > Rodentia > Muridae > Grammomys > Grammomys surdaster. The sequence goes on from NW_021604684.1 coordinate 10,100,335, forward strand.
TGAGTCATTAAAACATGGCCATTAGAGTTAAGAGCAGCCCAGATAGAAGAACATAGCTATAACTCGGGGTTATTGTTGGAGAGGTAGATTCTAACAGCTTAGAGGGTAGATATCTGCCCAGCTGTGGTGCATTAAAGGCTTATCATAAATATAAAAGTTTTTATTGTTTATCTAGGAACTGGATGCTCTAAGGCAAAGTAGAAACCCCAGACTGAGTTTAAATATTTACTACAACAGCTGTGACAAACAGAGGTTGGAGAATCTGTAAGTTGTCAGAGGCGTGGAATCTGAGCTGGCTTCAGGAGGAATGGAGCCCTCTGTTCCAGAGGGATATTTCAGGGAGGGAACAGTGTTAGTTAGGGTAGTGTGAGCGTGGGAGGAAGGGGAGGAAGTGAGAGGAAGAAGCAAGCAAAGCCCACATGCAAAGATTTCAGACCTGGCGAGGCTCTCAGACTTAACCCTTAGGTGACGGGTTCTCAACGGCCTGGAGGTCTCTAGAGGCATGTGGTCCAAGAGTCACACAGGCACAAACAGCAGACGCTAGGAGCAGCCAGCTCTGCTGTCTTAGAAGTGGGCGGTGGAACCCGCATGGTACCACCATGATACAGGTGAGTCTCTAGGGGTCCCTCATTGCTGAGGCCACTGCCCATCCACCTCTATGGGCACCCGGCACACTCACCAGTGTCTTGTGCTACCTGGCAATTGTTAGCACAGATCCTGCAGCCAGGCTACCTAGTTCCAGTCAGCTCTGTCATCCCTAGGAGATTGGGTAAGATACCACACCTCTCTGATTTTATGATTGATTTTGTTATTCACAGGAAGCTAATAATGAAAACGACGAACCTTGTGGGCTGAGATCACTGTATGAGATGGTCATACAGAGGCTCTGCCATGGGGCCTGGCACAAAGTCTCAGTGGGTGACTCTGGGGTGAAGAGGTCCCGACGACGTGGTCAGGAAGATGGCAGACAGGGGGGATGTCATTCTTCCTGAGGCAGAGGAACTTGAAGCAGAGTTTGCCTGAGGGTCCAAGGATTAGAAAATCATGCCACGAACGTATGAGCCATGTTGTGTTCTGGCACACATGGAGAGACCAGCCTTCATCTCTGACTCCAGAAACCTCTGGATGTTATGCCCTGATGCCTCCACTTGCCCATGCTCTGGAACCTTTGGGACAATGAAAGAGACAACCAACATCGTGGTGGCTGTCTCACCTGCAGCTCATACATAGAGGGCTGACCACACCTCCACAAATGGCAGATGCTAAGACCAGCCAGCTCTGTTATCTTAGAAATTAGTGAGAAAACCCGTATGGTAGCATGCACAGCCAGATCTCTTTGGAGTTCCTTATTGCTGAGGCCACTGTCCACTCACATCTATGCTCTCAGCACACCCACTTGGAAGGGTGAGAGTTAAGTGGGTTTCATTGGAAGGTGGTGGAACAACTTCTCCTGGTCGTCCAATCCAGTCTGAAAGGGCCCTGCAATCATCTTTATATTCTATCCTCTGCTGAACGGCCTCCTCTCTCTCCATCCTCCTCTGCACTGCACTGAGCAACATACTTTCAGCTCCTTTCTCCTGCCTCTGTCTTGACTGTTCATACCCTCTGCCCCTGCTAGTTCTGGGCCTTTGACTTCCTCGTGGCCCTTGAGCTTCAGAGCACTCTCACCCAGGATGAGCACAGCTGTGAGCGTGTTACAAATGGACTGTGAAGGTGGCACATGCCTGTCCAGCCTTCTGTACAGCTTTTGTATTTGGTCGTGCCTGGCCGAGGAGAACTCAGTCAGCACCAGATGCAAGAGTGGACACATCCAGGGTGAACAAGCCATGCAGAACAGAGTTCCCTCATTCTCAGAACCAATTCACTTGATGAATACTTCATATGCTAGGCTTGTCTGGGGCTTGAGGAGACCCAAGACTGGTAGAGGGAAGGGCAAATGGCTAGGTGGAGCAGTTACTACAGTAAACTGGTATCACTGGGCATTTAGAAAGAGACAAGTGGGACCACAAGTCTCTGCCACGGAGTCTGGAGGTTCCCAGAGCCAACCAGGGAGACAAAGGCTGGGCTCTCTACATGTGTAGACTCTAGACATACGTAGACATTTAGAGATAGGCTTCTTGCCTAAATAAAGATCTTGGAGACTGAAAGGTTGATACCAGCGCTGCATAGATGTAGGAGGAGGGGCAGCTCTGAGACCCCAGGGCAGCGGGGTACTCTTGGTGTCCATCTCCTGATTGGGCTCATTTGGTCCCTGCCTTCTGGAACTCACAGCCTATTGTGGCTGGAGGTCCTGAGAGCACGAGAGTGAGTGGAGGAAGGCTTAATGAAAACCGAGCAGGAGTTGGGGTTGAGAAGGAGCAGTGAGTGTTGTAGCAAAGACGAGAGGTGTGACAGAAGCTTGGGAATGGGAGGACAGGGGACACTAGGGGTCAAGGGCACTGAAAAAGTTTAAAAAACAAAACAAACAAAATCAACAAAGCAGCCCTCAAGATATTCACACAAAGCACAAAGACTTTTCACCAAGTGACAGGAAGGCTTATGGGGAGGTGGCCACTAGTGCCTGAGGGCTTAAGCAAGATGACACAGCTGTCTAGGAATGCCAGGTGATAGGTGCTTCGCAGAGGTCGGCAAGTGCGGGTCCCTCACAGGGAGGACAGGCTTTGGAGGCCAGAGGTGAAAGAGGCACAACAGGGTTTGAGTTCTTGGCCAGGGCGGGCCTTGAATACCACATGCTAGCTGTGTTGGACTGTGAGGAGCCACTGAAGGTGTCTGAGGAAGGAGAGGAAGGTGCTATCACCGTGTCACAGGTAGATAGCAAGGAAGCAGAGAAACACAGCCCCAGGAACTCCCTCTGGCCTCTGTGAGGGGACAAGACTCTGTCAAGCCTGGGACTTTCCACAGGCTTTGCCTGTTCCGTGTCTGCCAGGAAAACAGCACAGAGGAGCTAGGGGGCACAGACCTGCATGCAGTCGAACACAAGACAGAGAAATGATACTGGAAGATTGTATGGCTTCCATCTGTCATGAACAGAGACTCCTTATCAAGCTCTGAAGCAGCCTAGAAATTTATACTCTTGAATTGTGAGACACGGCTCAGAGTAGGCCGGGGACTCCATCTCACAGAGAAGCCCCACCCCCAGCTTCTTCATCCCACCTTAACCTTGGGCTCTACTCACTGTCTGTGAGGAGTCTAAGGTGTGGCCTGAGCCAGGAAGGCGATGACAAGACATTGGACAACCTACTCAGAGCTCTAAAGTCCCATCTTCATCTGAGCCAGTCTTTCCTTGGCTTCCCTCCTCGGCTGCCAGTGAGGAAAGTTAAATGGTGGAGTGGGGTACCCCTGGGAAGTGGGAAGGCCCAACCTGTGGAGTATCAGATGCAGCATGGAATCGACCACCTAGTCAAGAGCTCTGGGGCTTTGGTCAATGCGATCTTGCTATCATTCAGTGGACCTCTTTCCCTGCCTGCTTTGTTTATGGCTGTTTACAGTAAGCAGGACAGGTTCCAGACTTTCCCAATAAGGCCAGCGCACCTTGTGCATGTTAACTCTCTTTTTAAAAAGGTTTATTTGGTTTTATTTTACATGGACAGGCATTTTGCCTGCATGTATGTCTGTGCATCACATGCACTGCAGTGCCTTGTGGGTCCCAAAGGAGGCCAGCCTGAGCTACATGAAACCCAGTCTCAACCGGTGGGGTGTCGGGATCACGGATTTCAGATTCTGGTAACTTTCTTGTTGCTGTTTACTGTGAGTCTCTATGAAGCCTAGGCTGGTCTAGAATTTGCTATTCTCCTGCATCCATCTCCTGAGTGCTGAGATTACAGGTGTGAGATTCCATACCTAACATTAGGAATGAGAGAGGGAAGGGGGAGGGAGAGAAGGACAAACGGATGCACGACCAGATAGGCAGAGACAAGGTCTTGCTAAGATGATGGTCCTCCTGCCTCCACTTTCTGAGTTCTGGTATTCTAGGTGTGTTCCCCCCATCTCTCCTCTAGTTTTAAATAGTTTTCCTCTTTACTCAGAATCCTGCCTGGAAATGATTCCTATGGAAACAGACACAAAAATGTGTAAACATAAGCATGTTTCAAGTCAGAGTTGTTGCAGCATAGTTTGTCACTGAGACACTGGAAACAATGTAACTGGCTATCAGTAGCTACGTGGTGGCCCAGGAGTACTTTAAATCTCATGCAGCTCTCAGGATGGATGAATGTATGACTGTAGTTCTCCTGTAGTATTAAAATATTGTAAAAAAAAAAAAACAAAAAAGAGGGTTCAAAATGCTAGTGATAGTTTCTAAAAACTGATTATAACTTAATTATACATGAAGCAAAAATGTTAGCACAAATACAAAGAAAGAGAAATCCTAAACGTAACTAAACTCTACAAACCAATTTTCATTAAGATAAGTTTCTACCCATGGAGGAGCTAAGGTGAGAGAGTAAGTGTCTAAAATATTATCAGAGTTTAAACCATGAGAACACACACACACACACACACACACACACACACACACACACACACAAGGGCTTGATTGTGGTGTTAAATGCTATAACAATTATAAACTTAAAACACTTTCACAAAATGAACTAATGGACACCAACCTAAACTATATGCTCAGATAAAAGAGCCCTCACGGGGACAGGACCCTAATGTGGCCGGAGCCCCATAGCTACAGCGTTTTTCAGTATTTCCCTCTTTTTCCAGGAAAGAGGATCCCCGGCTGAGAGCGCAGTGGTGGAAGAGCTGAGTGGCCCAAGTGGCTCATTTGTCTGGGGAAAATTCCAGATCACTTATTTTCCCTATGTGGAGAGGTTGAGAGGCAGGAGCCCAAATAGACCTGGGAGGGTCAAGCCGGTCTCCAAATTGTTTTTCATTATCTTTACCCAGCCCTAATGGGAAAAGGTGAAGAGCAGACAAGGAAGAATCTGTCCCGGTCCCCCTCACTTGACCTCCCGTTGCCTGAGTCAGGAGTTTCTATACACTGACTAGAAATTGCCCTATGCAGAAACTGTATGCAGAACTATACTCCCTTCCTAAGAATACCACAAACAAGGTTATAAAAACAGCTGACCAACCATGTTGGGGATAAAAACACATGTCATAATCTCTTGGTATAAACTATGTAAAGCGAAACTACTTTAAATTTAAAAAGTTTCCATCTACAAGGCTGGAGCGAATGGTTAAGAGCTGCTCCTGCAGGACACCTGACTTCAATTCCAAGCACCCATATGGTGACTCACAAACCATCCGTGACTTCAGTTCTAAGGCATCCAACGCTCCCTTCTGGCCTTTGCAGGCACTGGACTCATATGAGAGCAAAACACCCATACACATAAAATGAAAAGGTAAATGGTGGAGCACAGAGGAAGCCCTGAGTATCTGAAGTCCTGAGCGAATGTGTGTTGTTGACATGGGCACAGCCACGTTAAAGACCCAATAGCCTCATACCCATAACCATGGCAAAGCCTTCCTCTAGTGCCTGTGTGGACGTTGACAGTATGTGCAGACATTGTCCACCATTCTTTCCTGGATGTTTACCACCTGAAGACAATTCCCTGTGGAGACTGTGCCTACTGAAATTAGCCTAGACTACTTGATCCCAGTGATTTCTGTGTGTTTGTGTGTCTATGTGTCTGTCTTTTCTTCATTCCTTTGCCATCCCTAGTTAGGTCAATCCTGGGAGCTTGCAAGGATAGGTCAGTAAATAAATCTCAGAGGGAAACGTGTGTGTGTGTGCGTGTGCGTGTGTGTGTGTGTGTGTGAGAGAGAGAGAGAGAGAGAGAGAGAGAGAGAGAGAGAGAGAGAGAGAGAGA